>NW_028273634.1:1200000-1531225 GCF_024610735.1 Ursus americanus
GACCTGGTGTCTGTGTTTATGCCAGTACCATCCTGTTTTGATGACAACAGCTTTGTAATCTAGCTTGAAATCCAACAGTGTGTTGTCTGCACCTTTCTTTCTTCACGTTGCATTGGGTATTTGGGGTGTTTTATGATTCCACACAAGTTTGAGGACTGTTTTCTATTTGCTCGAATAACGCCACTGGAATTCAGATAGGGATTTCATCACATGTGTCAATTGCTTTGGGTACGATGGACATGTTCACATAATTAACTCTTCCAGTTAAGGAGCATGGCGTATGCTTCCATTTGTTTGTGTTGCCTTCCAAATCTTTGACCCATACATCCTGCCCCCCTCGACACACATGTTTTTCATTTCTTTTCTGCCATGTGTTGAGTGTACTATGTCTTTCTCATTCTTGGTTGCTTTTATTCCTAAATTTTTTTTGATGCAATTGTAAATGGCATTGTTTTTTAATTTCTCTTTGCGAAAGTGTGTCATCAGTATACAGAAATGCAAGAAGTTGGGTCATCTGGGTGGCCCCATAGGTGAAGCGTCTGCCTTCAGCTCAGGTCATGAACCCAGAGTTCTGGGTTCGAGCCCCGTGTTGGGCTCCCCGCTTACAGAGGGTCTGTTTCTCCCTCTTTCTCACACTCCCCCTGCTCGTGCTTTTTCTCTTCCTGTCAAATAAATAAATAAAATTTGAAAATACATAAAGACAACAGGTCTCTGTATATTGACTTTATATCCTGCAGCTTTCTTGAATTTGTTTATTCTAACAGTTTTTTTTTTTTGTGGATTCATTCGGGATTTCATGTCATTTGCAAATAGTGACAGTTTTCCTGTATGGATTTCATATCTTTCTTTTTTTTAAATGATGTCACCCTACAGTACTTCATTTGTTTTTGATGTAGTGTTCCATGATTCATTGTTTGCATATAACACCAAGTGCTCATTATGACACATGCCCTCCTTTTTTAAAAAAATAATTTATTTATTTATTCAACAGATATAGAGACTGCCAGCGAGAGAGGGAACACAAGCAGGGGGAGTGGGAGAGGAAGAAGCAGGCTCACAGCGGAGGAGCCTGTTGTGGGGCTCGATCCCATAATGCCGGGATCACGCCCTGAGCCAAAGTCAGACGCTTAACCGCTGTGCCACCCAGGGGCCCCAACAGGTGCCCTCCTTAATACCCATCACCAGGTTAACCCATTACCCTACCCCTCCCTTTCTGCAACCTTCAGTTTGTTTCCCAGTGTCAATAGTCTCTCATGGTTCATCTCCCCCTCTCATTCCCCCCCATTCACTTTTCCCTTCCTTCTTCTAATGTCCTCCATGCTACTCCTTCCGTTCCACATAGGAGTGAAACCATATGATAATTGTCTTTCTCTGCTTGACTTAATTTCACTTAGCATAATCCCCTCCTGGTCCATCAACGTTGGTGCAAATGGGGGGTATTCATCCTTTCTGATGACTGAGTAATATTCCATTGTATAGATGAACCACATCTTCTTTGTCCAATCATCTGCTGAAGGACATCTTGGCTCCTTCCACAGTTAGGCTATTATGGACATTGCTGCTATGTACATTGGGATACAGGTGCCCCTTCTTTTCATTACTCTGTGTCTATGGGGTAAATACCCAGTAGTTCAATTGGTGGGTCTTAGGATAGCTCTGTTTTTAACGTCTTGAGGAACCTCCATATTGTTTTCAAAAGTGGCTGTACCAGCTTGAATTCTCACGAGTAGTGTAAGAGGGCTCCCCTTTCTTCACATACTCTCTGACTTTTTTTTATTTCTGTCTTGTTAATTTTTTTTCAAGATTTTATTTATTCATTCCACAGAGATAGAGACATCCAGCGAGAGAGGGAACACAAACAGAGGAGTGGGAGAGGAAGAAGCAGGCTCATAACTGAGGAGCCTGATGTGGGGTTTGATCCCATAATGCCAGGATCACACCCTTAGCCGAAAGCAGAGGCTTAACCTCTGTGCCACCCAGGTGCCCCCTGCCTTGTTAATTTTAACATTTCTAACTGGTGTAAGGTGGTATCTCATTGTCATTTTGATTTGTATTTGCCTGATGGCAAGTGATGTGGAGCATTTTTTCATGTGTCTGTTGGCCATTTGTATGTCTTCTCTGGAGAAGTATCTCTTTGTGTCTTCTGCCCATTTTTTTGATGTCGAGTTTGAGGAGTTCTTTATAGATCTTGGATACCAACACTTTATCTGTAATATCATTTGCAGATATCTTCTTCAATTCCATAGGTTGCCTTTTTGTTTTTTGATCATTTGCTTTGCCAAGCAGAAGCCTTTTATCCTGATGAAGTGCCAATAGTTCATTTTTTGCTTTTATTTCCTGTGCCTTTAGAGACGTGGCTTGCAAGAAGTTGTTGTGTCCAAGGTTGAAGAGTTCTTTTGATTTTGATATGAGACAGGAATCCATTATCTTATTTTCCTGATTGTATTCGAGTCCTCTGTCTTTCTTGGTGAGTCTAGCTAAGTTTGTCAGTTTTGTTTATCTTTCCAAAAAAGGCTGCTCTCATTTTCATTGTTTTTTTTTTTTTTTGTCTTTTTAGTCTCCGTTGGATTTATTAATGCATTCCTTTTTGTTATTTCCTTATTTCTACTAATTTGGGGCTTTGTTTGTTGTTTTTTTTTTCTACTTATTTACCACATAAAGCAGGTTGTTTATTGGAGAGCATTTTCATGGATTGATGAAGACTTTAATTTCTATGAATGTCCCCCATAAAGCTACTTTTGCTGCATCCCATAAGTTTTTGTAGGTTGTCTTTTTCATCAGTGACCAGGTACTTCTAAAAGTTTTTTGATTTCTTCTTTGACTGTTGGATGTTCAGTAGCATGTTGTTAAATCTCCACATATTTTTAAGATTATTTGAGTATCTGACAGAGAGTGAGACAGCGAGAGAGGGAACGCAAGCAGGCGGGTGGGAGAGGGAGAAGCAGGCTTCCCACTGAGCAAGGAGCCTGATTTGGGGCTAGATCCCAGGATCCGGGGTCAAGACCTGAGCTGAAAGCACATCCTTAACGATTGAGCCACCCAGGCCCCAAAAATCTCCACCTATTTTTGACTGTCCCATTTTTTTCTTGAGACTGATTTCTAATTTCATATCATTGTGGTTGGACAAGATTTGAAGCAGAAGGTGAAAAGAGCATTCAGATGAAAGGTTTGTTTCCTGGAGGGTTTTCTGAGGGCATACCATGAGTTCAGTGGGGATGGAGGAAGGTTTTGTGAGACGGGGGGTGGGGTTAACCCTCGTTAGAATTACTGACTACTACCATGCAGGCTGTATGCTACCGTTCACACCATAGTCCTGATGGACTTGTACTTCATTAAATATTTTCTAGGAGGTGTAGGCATAGCCTTTACTTAAAGAAAGGTGCCATGTGGGTTCATGGCATTACCCCAGGTCAGCAACCAGGATGTATGGTATTGTGGGGGATCAGAAGCAGGCTTTCTGTGGGAAGCGACAGAAATAGGGTATGGTGAGCTCCATGACCATAGTTGAGGTCCCTAGTGACCCACTGGGTGTTGGGTTCTGTGGATCTGTCTCATCAGGTGCTGTGGAATTCAGGGACACCCTCCTGTCTGTGGATTTGTGTGGAGACAGGTAGACATCAGTGTCTGGCAAGGCACGAGGGTCGCAATGGACCACCACCAGAGGTGCAGCGTGCGGGGGAGCCACTGCTTGGTTTCCCCGAAAGCTGACCAGGGTCTGTGACCGTGATTCCTAGCAGCTGCAAGGGAAGAGGAGGCCGGGGTGGTGCACACTTCCTAGACTTGTGCTCAGGACTAGTCTGGAGCCCACTGAAGTCAGCCACACCTGGCACAGAAGGCACCCAGTCAGTGTAGCTGTGGGCACTGCTCCCATGGCACTTTTGGGCCGGCTCCATGCTGCCACCTCCTGCTTTTCATCATCATCTTCAAGGTCATGTGCCTCTGCTCTTGCCCCATGGCCTCCGGGGTATTGTCCGTCCTCCATCTGGCCCTCGTCCCTGGTGCCCTGTGCAGTCCGATGACAGGGTAGCCTTCTCGAGACAAACATCTGGCCCTGATGGAAAACTTCCATGGATCTCTTGTGATGCGAGGATGATGCCCTGCCCTGGAAGGGGGCTGCAGGTCCAAAATCAGGAGAGCCATGTCTCCCTTTTCAGCATGGCCTGCACTCCCCTCAGTCTTCTTCAGGGAAGCTCTCCCCACTTCCTGAGCTGACAGCTCTGAACTTAAAAATGAATGTTATTTTACATATCTCTATGCTTTAGTTCATCCATGGCATGTCTTTCAACCCCGTTAGTGGGTTTTTTTTTTTTTTAGCAGTTCTGAAGGGCTGTCTGCTCAAGGATGGGATGACCTGGGCAGGGCAGCTTTCCCTCTCATCTCCCTCAGCATGTCTCTGAGCCCTGGGGCCAGCTGTCCCACTGAGGATTGAGGGACCCGAGCCAGCCCATCCTGAGCCCAGGCTGTGTCAGCTCATAGACTGATGCGTGTCGGAGCGGTGGGCAGATGGCATGGGCCAGGGGCAGGCAGTGTCTCCTTCTCATTCCTTCCCTCCCTTCCTCCCAGAAGTAGCTCAGAGCAGCCTTCAACCCCTGCATCTCCAGATCCCTTGACCTGTGCCTCCTGTGTTCAGCTGGTGACCTTGGAGTTTCGCATGGATTCTACCTCCCGTACCCTCTCCCATAGCAGTTCCTGGATCAGGGGAGGGGTCGGACCCTTGTCTGCTTTTGGTCTTCTTCCTGTCCCGCACCGAGCCCACCGACCGTTTCATCTTCCATGTATGTGCTTGGAAGCAAGCCCATCCACAGGGAACCTATTAGCCAAATGGATCCAGGCAATGAACATTGAAGTAGAGATCCAGAATCCATAATAAACCTGCTCTGAAACCTGTCCCAAAGTCTGTGACTCTCTCACACTGAAACAGAAACAATAATAGCTTTCTGGACTGTGAAGTGATATGTGTCTCTACTTCCAATCTTGAATGCATAGGTGCTGAACCTGGACAGAAAGGGACCATGGCTCCCGTGGGCTGGGATCCACAGTAAGAACGCAGTGAAATCTGAATTTTAGGCATTAAGTGAATAATTATTGTAGAGTGAATCCCAAGTAGGGCTTTTGCACATTGCACAGGAAAAGCTTTTTCAAAGAGGTTTCTGAAAGAAAAATCTTTTTTTAAAATTTATTTTAATTCCATTAGAGCTAACATACAGTGTTACATTCGTTTCAGGTGTACAGTAGAGTGATTCAGTAATTCTATATATTACAAAGTGGTCATCAAGAAAAGTGTCCTCTTAATCCCCTTCATCTATTTCACTCATCCCTCTATCCACCTCCTCTCTGGTAACCATCCGTTCTCTATTGAAAAGAGTTTGTATTTTGGTGTGTCTCCTTTTTCTCTTTTAGTTATTTATTTTTGTTTGTTTTTTAAATTCCCCATTAGAGTGACATCATATGGGATTTGTCTTTCTCTGACTGACAGATTTTAGTTTGGATAATACTCTCTAGCTCCATCCATGTGGCTGCAAATGGCAAGGTTTCATTCTTTTTCAAGCCGAGTAATACTCCATTGTGTGTGTGTGTGTGTGTGTGTGTGTGTGTGTGTGAATACACACATCTATCATCTCATTTGTCAATTTTTCTACAGACACTTGGGTTGCTTCCATATTGTGATATTGTAAATATTGGTGCAAGAAACATAGGGGTGCACGTATCCTTTTTACTTACTGTTTTCCTATTCTTTGGGTAAATAGGAGTAGTGTGATTGTTGGATCGTAGGGTAGTTCTATATTTAATTTTTTGAGGAACCTTCATACTGTTTTCCACGGTGGCCACCACAGTTTGCATTCCCACCCACAGTTCACGAGGATTCCCCTTCATCCACATCCTCCCAACACCTGCTCTTTGTTGTGCTTTTGATGTTAGCCATTTTGACAGGTTTGATGTAATACCTCATTGTCCTTTGGATTTACATTTTCCTGATGATGGGTGATGGTGAACATCTTTTCACGGGACTGTTGGCCATTTGTATTTCTTCTTTGGAGAAATGTCTGTCCATGTCTTCTGCCTATTTTTTAACTGGATTATTTGTTTTTTGGGGGGTCGAGTAGTATCAGTTGTATATGTTTTGGACACTATTCCTTTATTGCATATGATCTTTGCAAATATCATCTCCCTTTGAGTAGGTTGTCTTATGATTTTTACGTTTTCATTGTTCTTCTGCTGTGTGGAAACTTTTTATTTTGCTGTATTCCCAATAGTTTATTTTTGCTTTCATTTCCTTTGCCTCAGGACACAGTCTAGAAAAACGTTGGTATGGTCCATGTCAAGAAGTTACTGTCTTCCCTCCTGTAGGATTTTTATGGATTCAGGTCTCATATTGAGGTCTTGAAACTGTTTTGTGTTT
The DNA here is from genome assembly GCF_024610735.1 of Ursus americanus. Taxonomy (NCBI): domain Eukaryota; kingdom Metazoa; phylum Chordata; class Mammalia; order Carnivora; family Ursidae; genus Ursus; species Ursus americanus. The sequence goes on from NW_028273634.1 coordinate 1,206,401, forward strand.
GTCTGTATTGTGTAAGAAAGCAGTCTAATTTCATTCTTTTGTGCGTAGCTGTCTAGTTTTCCCAACACCATTTGCTGTAGAGACTGTCCTTTTCCCTTTTGATATCGTTGCTTGCTTTGTGGAAGATTCATGGACCACATAATTATGGGTTTCTGTCTGAACTTGTATCGTGTTCCTTTGGTCGCTGTTTCTATTTTTGTGCCGTACTCTCTTGTTAGGATGACTGCAGCTTTGTAGTATAACCTGAAATCTGAAATTGTGAGTCCTCCAGCTTTGTTTTTCTTTTCCACATTGCACTGTCTGTTCGAAATCTTTAGTGGATCCATACAAATGTTTAGGATTGTTTATTCGAGGTCTTTTGTTCTTTAATTTAAATTCAATTAGCCAACTTACAGTACACCATTAGTTTCAGATGTAGTCTTAAATAAATTTTCAGTCGTGTGTAACACCCAGTGCTCATTGTATCATGTGGCCTCCTTAATGCTACTCACCCAGTTACCCCCCCCCAACTTCTCCAACAATCATCAGTTTCTTGCGATAGTTAAGAGTCCATCATGGGTTTTCTCCCTCTCTGATGACTTCCCATTCTATTTTCCCTTCCTTCCCCTATGGTCTTCTTCCTTGTTTCTGATATTCCACATAGGAGTGAAAGCATATGATCATTGTCTTTCTTTCATTGACTTATTCCACTCAGCATAATACCCTCCAGCTCCACCCATGTCGGTGTGATGGTAAGTATTCATCCTTTCTGATGGCTGAGTAATATTCCATTATATATATAAATATGATCCACATCTTCTTTATCCATTCATCTGTCCATGGTCATCTGCACTCCTTCCGCAGCTTGTCTATTATGGACATTGCTGCTATGAACACTGGGGTGCATGTGTCCCGTCTTCACTACATCTGTCTCTTTGGGGTCGATACCCCGTAGTGCAATTGCTGGGACATAGGGTAGCTTTATTTATAACTTCTTGAGGAAACTCTGTACCATTTTCAAGAGTGGCTGTACCGCACTGCATTCTTACAGGGGTGTAAGAGGGTTCCCGTTTCTCCACATCCTCTCCAAGATGTGTAGTTTCATGTCTTCTTATTTTTAGATATTCGGCCTCGTGTGGTAGGGCATCTATAGGGGTTTAGATTTCCATTTCCCTGAAGCCAAGTGATATGAAGCATTTATGCATGTATCTTTTGGTCACCAGTATGTCGTCATCATTGAAATGACTTCCCATTTTAATCCATCTCAAGACCTAAAGCTGGGTAAGGCACTGAAGCTGGATGATGCCATCGGTTGGAAGTGTGGAGAATTTCAAAAGATCTCCGTGGAGAGCAAGTTTAAAGGTCAGTGTGAACTACTAATTGGATCCGGGGAGATCTCTGAAAGTGGGGGTTGCCTGGGATGGGCTGAGGGGGCCCTCCGATTTTCCTATGAATCCTTGCTTCAGCCCCAAATGGACAGTTTCCTCCTGTGGGGCAGGGTGAGTCCTCTAGTCCTACAGAGGTGAGCCCAATGCCTGGTGCCTTGGAGGCAGGCAAACGGGGAGGGACCCTCAGCAGAAGACCCAGAGTTAGGTTAGCCCTCAAGAGACAGCAGGTCCGAACTGCCCAGTGCTCAGAGAACTCCCAGGCCGAGTGAGATGAGGGCACAAGGGCGGGTGAGTGTGAGCCTGAGGTTCCATCCGGAAGGGCCCACAAAGGTCGGGGTTCAGCAGAAGGAGCTCTCAGGGGGTGCCCCAATTCTCTTGCCCTGAATGCTCTGTTGTGCCCCAAAATGGTACAGTTTACTGTGGGTTGCAGGCTGAGTCCTACGGTGGGTCTTGGGTGTCCCCAATCCGCTGGAGTGGGGTGCCAGGACCCCGGGGAGGGGCCCCTCTGTGGCCAACCTTGGGTAAGGGTTAGTGTTCAGGAGCCCGGCAGGGACAATCTGCAGGCTGTGCGGCGAGCTCTGTGGAGGCCTGAGAGGAGGCCATTGGGGAGGGTGAGCATGGGCCTCAGGGTTGGGGCACGGGGGGCTGCCAAAGGATGGGGATGGGCTCCGGGGGCCTCCCCAAGTTCTCGTGCCCTGTAGGCTCTATAGAGCCCCAAGGGGCACGGTTTCCTGTCGGGTGGCAAGCTGAGTCCTGCGGTGGGGCACAGGTATCCCAATTACCCGGGTCTGTGGTGTAAGGCTCCTGGGGAGGCCCCCAAACCCACGGCAGACCTAGGGCTAGGGATAGGCCCAGGAGCCCCGCAGGCCCGATCTGTTGGCTGTATGGCGAGCTACACGGGCTGAGGTGAGGATGTGGGGAGAGTGAGCATGGGCCTCAGGGTTGGGGTGCGGGAGGCCACCGAAGTTCGCTGGTGGCTCAGGAGGGCCCTCCTGGTTCTCCCGCCCTGAATGCTCTATGGCCTCCCAAGGCACACGGTTTCCTGCAGGGTGGCAAACTGAGTCCTGCTGTGGGGCTCAGGTGTCCCGAATCCCCGCGGCTGCGGCTCCAGGCTCCTGGGGAGGGGCCCCTCCACAGATGAACTAGGGTTAGGGTTGGGGCCCAGGAATCCCGCAGGCCAGATCTGCCCACTATGTGGCAAGCTCCGCCCTGGGCTGAGTTGAAGGTGCGGGGTGGGGTGAGCATGGGCTTCAAGGTTGAGTTTAGGGATCGCCGAAGTTCGCCGGGGGCTCTGGGGGCCCTCCTGGTTCTTCCGCCCTGAATGCTCTACAGCCTCCCAAGGGGCACAGTTTCCCGCGGGCTGGCAGGCTTTATCCTTCAGTGGGGCTCAAGTGTCCCCAGTCCCTGGGGCTGCGGCACCGGGCCCCAGGGGAGGGGCCCTACCCAGCCGACCTAGGGTCAGGTGTAGGCCCCAGGAACCCGGCAGGCCTGATCTGCCGGCTCTGCGATGAGTTCGGTGGCAACCTGAAGGGAAGGCGTGGGGCGGGATGAGTGTGGGCCTCAGGGTTGGGGTGTAGGGGCCACCGAGGATCCCTGGGGGCTCAGGGGGGCCCTACCAGTTCTCTTGCATGGGATGTTCTGTGGCGCCCCAATGGGCATGGTTTCCTGAGGGGTGGCAGGATGAGTCCCGTGGTGGGGCTCAGGTGTACCCAATCCCTGGGGTTAGGGTACAGATTAGGGTATGGGTTGAGGTTAGGGTATGGGTTAAGGTTAGGGTATGGGTTACGGTTAGGGTATGGGTGAGGGTAGGGGTTAGGGTTAGGGTAAGGAGAGGGTACGGGTTAGGGTTGGGTTTTGGGGTTACAGGTTAGAGGTTATGGGTTAGGGTACAGATTAGGGTTTAGGGTACGGGTTAGGGTTTAGGGTTCGGGTTTAGGGTTAGGGTTAGGGTTGGAGTACGGGTTAGGTTTAGGGTATGGGTTAGGTTTAGGGTATGGGTTAGGGTACGCATTAGGGTACAGTTTAGGGTACAGGTTAGGGGACGGTTTAGAGTAAGTGTTGGCGTACGGATTTGGGTACGGCATAGGGTACGGATTAGGGTTAGGGTACGGGTTAGGAAACACGTTAGGGATTGGGATTGGGTACGGTTTAGGGTTAGGGTATGGGTTAGGGTACGGGTTATGGTACAGATTAGGGTTAGGTATGGGTTAGGGTATGGGTTAGGGTCCAGGTTAGTGATAGGGTACGGGTTAGTTTATGGGTTAGGGTACGGGTTAGGGTATGGGTTAAAGTTAAGGTAAGGGTACTGGTTAGGGTTAGGGTAAGGGTTACAGTTTAGTGTTTAGGGTTACGGTTAGGGTATGGGTTAGGGTTAGGTTATGGGTAGGGTTAGGGTACGGGTTATGGTATCAGTTAGGACATGGGTTAGTGTCAGGTTTTAAGGTTTAGGGTTAAAGTTAGGGTATGGGTTAGGGTACTTGTTAGGGTTACGGTTAGGTTTAGGGTACGGTTTAAGTTACGGGTTAGGGTACAGTTTAGGGTTAGGGTTAGGGTATGGGTTAGAGTACGTTTTAGGGTTACGGTTAGGGTTAGGGTACAGGTTAGGTTTAGGGTTAGGGTACGGGTAGGGTTAGGGTTAGGGTACGGGTTAGGGTTAGGTTTAGGGTTAGGTTACGGGTTATGGGTAGGGTTAGCTGAAGGGGTAGGGTTAGGGGTTAGGGTTAGGGGTTAAGTTTTAGGGTTTAAGGTTAGGTGTTAGGGTTTAGGCTTAGGGTTAGACCCCAGTAGGCCAGCAGGACCGATGCGCCTGCTGTGCGGGGAGCGGAGGAGTGGGACGAGGTGAGGGCGCTGGCGAGCAGGAGTATGGTATCCAGCGTTTTGGCGCAGGAGGCCTTTGAACATTGCTAGAGGCTCGGAGGGCCCTGCCCGTTCTCCCGCCCTAAATGACTAGTGACGTCCCAGCGGGCCGATGTCGACGGGGCGGCAGGGTGAGTCCGGCACTGCAGCTCGGGTGTCCCCAATCCCCGGCTTTGGTCACCAGTCCCCTTGTGAGGGCCCCCTCTGGGGCCAATCTAGTGTTAGGGTTAGCCCCCAGGAGGCCAGCAGGCCCCATATGCCAGCTGTGCGGTGCGCGGAGGGGCGGGCCATGGTGAGGGACTGGCGAGCTGGAAGGTGGTACCCAAAGTTTTGGCGCCGGGGGCCCTCGAATGTCGCCGGGGACTCAGAGGGCCCTGCCCATTCTCCTGCCCCGAATGAGTGACGGCTCCACTAGCAGCCCGAGTGGTGGCGGGGCGGCAGGGTGGGTCTGGCGCTGAGGCTCGGGGGTCTCCAATGCCAGACGTTGCAGCACGAGGCCCCTTGGGAGAGGCCCCTTGGGGGCCGACCTAGGGTAAAGGTTAGCTCCTGGAGGCCGTAGGCACAATCCGCAGTCTGGGGCGAATGGAGACGCGGTCGAAGATCAGGGCGCTGGCGAGCAGGAGAGTGGGCCCCAGCCTTTTGGCGCTGCGGGCCTTCGAAGGTCACCGGGGCAGTGAGGGCCCTGCCCATCCTCCAGCCCTGAATGATCGGCGGTACCCTAGTGGCCCGGGTGTGGGCGGGGCGGAACGGTGAGTCCAGCGTTGTGACTCAGGGGTCCCCAATCCCTGGCGTTCGGCGGCAGTCCCTTTGGGAGGGGCCCCTTGGAGGCCGACCTAGGGTTAGGGTTAGCCCCCAGGAGGCTGGCAGGCTCGATCCACCGGCTCCGTGGCAAATGGAGGGGTGGGCCAAGGTGAGGTCGCTGGCGAGCGGAAGCGTGGGCCCCAACATTTTGGCTCGGTGGGCCTTCGAATGTCGCAGGGGGCTCGGAGGGCCCTGCTCGTTCTCCCGCCATGAAGGACCGGCGACGCCCTTAGCTCCCTGGGTGGCAGCGGGGTGGCAGGGTCAGTCCTGCACTGGTGCTTGGGTTTCCCCAATCCCCAGCGTTGCGGCGCCAGGCCCCTTGGGAGGGGCCCCTCTGGGACTGTCCTAGGGTTAGGTTAACCCCCAGGAGGCCGCAGTCCAGATCCGCCGGCTGTGCAGTGAGCGGAGGGATTGACCGTGGTAGGGCGCAGTCGAGCGGTAGCGTGGTACCCAGCGTTTTGGCGTGGGGGCCTTCTTATTTTACCGGAGGCTCGGAGGGCCCTGCCGGTTATCCCGCCCTGAATGCCCGGCGGCACCCCTAGCGGCCCACGTGGCGGCGGGGCGGCAGGGTGAGCCTGGCGCTGGGGCTTGCAGGTCCCCAATCCCTGCCGTTGCGGCACCAAGCCTCTTGGGAGGGGCCACTCTGGGGCCCACCTAGGGTTACGGTTAGCCCCGAGGAGCCCGGGAGGCAGGATCTGCCAGCTGTGTGGCTAGAGGGGGGGCAGGCCGAGGTGAGGGCGCTGTAGAGCGGGAGCATGGGCCTCAGCGTTTTGGCATGGGGGACCTACGAATGTCGCCGGGGGCTCGGAGGGCCGTGCCCGTTCCCCCACCCTGATTGACCGGCGGTGCCCCAAGTGCCCCGGGTGGCGGCAGAGGGGCAGGTTGAGTACATCGCTGGGGCTTGTGGGTCCCCAATGTCCGGCGTCGCGGTGCCAGGCCCTTTGGGAGTGCCCTTTGGGGGCCGACCTAGGGTTAGGGTTAGCCCCCAGGAGGCCGGCAGTCCGGATACGATGGCTGTGGGGCGAGCGGAGGGGTGGGCCGAGGTGAGGGTGCTGGGGAGCGGGATTGTGGGCCCCTGCATTTTGGCGCTGGAGGCTTCAAATGACGCTTGTTTCTCCAGGGCCCTGTCCCTTCTACCGCCCTGAATGACCGGCGGCGCCCCTAGCGGCCCGTGTGGCAGTGTTGTGGAAGGGTGAGTCTGGCTCTGGGGCTTGGAGTCCCAGATCCCAGGCTTAGTGGCACCAGGACCCTTGGGAGGGGCCCTAGGGTTAGGGTTAGCCCCAAGGAGACCGTCAGGCCCAATCCGCACACTGTGCGGCGAGCGGAGGTGCGGGCCCAGGTGAGGGCGCTGGGGAGCAGGAGCCTGGGAACCAGCGTTTTGGCGTGGGGAGCCTTTGAAGGTCACCGGTGGCTCAGAAGGCCCTGCCCTTCTCTCGCTCTCTATGACCGGCTGCGCCCCTAGCGGCCCGGGTGGGTACAGTGCGGCAGGGTGAGTCTGGCTCTGGGGCTCTGAGTCACCAATCCCCAGCATTGCAGAGCCAGGCTTCTTGGGATGTCCCCACAGGGCCGACCTAGGTTTTGGTTAGCTGCCAGGAGCCCGGCAGGCCCTATCCACCAGCTCTGAAGCAAGCGGAGGGGCGGGCCGAGGTGAGGGCACTGGCGAGCAGGATCCTGGGAGCCAACGGTTTTGCACGGGGAGCCTTCAAAGGTCAGCGTGGGCTCGGAGGGCCCTGCCCGATCTCTTGCCCTGATTGACCGGCGGGGCCTCTAGTGGCTCGGGTGGCTGAAGGGCAGCAGGGTGAGTCCGGCACATGGGCTCGGGGTCCCCATCCCCATCGTTGCGACTCCAGGCCCCTTGGGAAGGGCCCCTCGGGGGCCGACCTATGGTTAGGGTTAGCCTCCAGGAGCGCTGCAGGCCCGATACACCACCTGTGGGTCGAGCGGAGAGTTGGGCCGAGGTGAGGGTCCTGGTGAACATGAGCCTGGGCCCAAGCGTTTTGGTTCAGTGTGCCTTCGAATGTCGGCACGGGTTCGGAGGGCCCTCCAGTTCTCCCACCCTGAATGAATGGCGGCGCCCCTAGCGGCCCATGTGGGGTGGGGCGGCAGCGTGAATCCGGCGCTGGGGCTTGGGGGTCCCCAATCCCTGGCGTTGCGGCGTCAGGCCCCTTAGGAAGGGACCTTCAGGGGCTGTCCTAGGGTTAGTGTTAGTGCCCAGGAGGCCGGCAGGCCCGTGTCGCTGGCTCTGCGAAGAGTGGAGGTGTGGGCCGAGTTGAGGGTGATGCAGAGCGGGAGCGTGATCCCCAGCGTTTTGGCGCCCTGGGCCTTCGAATGTTGCCATGTCTCGAAGGGCCCTGCCTGTTCTCCTGCCCTGAATAACCAGCGGCGCGCTTTGTGGCTCCGTTGGCGGTGGGGTGGCAGGGTGATTCCCGTGCTGCAGCTCAGGTATCCCCAATCCCCGGCGTTGCAGCGCCACGCCGCTTGGGAAGGGCCCCTCGGTGGTCGACCTAGGGTTAGAATTTGCCCCCAGGAGGCAGGCAGGCCTGATCCGCGGGCTGTACTACGAGCGGAGGTGCGGGCCAGGATGAGGATGCTGGCGAACAGGAGGGTGGGCCCAACCGTTTTGGCGCGGGGGGCCTTCGTAGGTCGCCGGGGGCTCGGAGGGCCCTACACGTTCTCCCGCCCTGAATGACCGGCGGCGCCCCTAGCGGCTCGGCTGCTGGCAGAGTGGTAAGGTTAGTCTGGTGCTGGGGTTCGGGGGTCCCCAATCCCCGCATTGCGGTGCCAGGCCCCTTGGGAAGGGCCCCTCGGTGGTCGACCTAGGGTTAGGGTTAACCCTCAGGAGGCCGGCAGTCCTGATCCACCCATTGGGTGGCGAGCGGAGGGGCGGGATGAAGTGAGGGTGCTGACGAGTGCGAGCCTGGACCCAAGCGTTTTGGTGCGGTGGGCCTTCGAAGGACAAGGGGGGCTTGGAGGCCCCTGCCCGTGCTCACGCCCTGAATGACCAGCGGCACCTCTAGAGACCCGGGTGTCAGCGGGGCAGCACTGTCAGTCCGGCGCTGGAGCTCATGGTTCAGCAGTCCCAGGCGTTGAGGCGCCAGGACCCATCGGACGGGTCCCTGGGGGGCCGACCTAGGGTTTGAGTTAGCCCCCAGGAGTCGGGCAGGCCTGATCCGCCCTCTGTCGGGCGAGCGAAGGGGCAGGCCTAGGTGAGGGTGCTGGCGAGCGGGAGCATGGGCCCAAGCGTTTTGGCACGGGGCGCCTTCAAATGTCACCGTGGGCTAGGAGGGCCCTGCCCGTTCTCATACCCTGTATGACCGGCGGCGCCCCTAGAAGCCCAGATGGTGGCGGAGCGGCAGGTTGAGTCCGACGCTAGGGCTCTGGGGTCCCCAATTACCAGCGTTGTGGCCCCAGACCCCTTGAGAGGGCCCCCTTGGGTGCCGACCTAGGGTTAGGGTTACCCCAGGAGGCCAGTAGGCCTGATCTGCCAGCTGTGCAGTGAGCAGAGGGGCGGGTTGAGATGACGGCGTTGGCGAGCGGGAACGTGGGCCCAAAGTTTTGGAGCGAGGGGCCTTCGAAGGTCACCAGGGGCTCAGAGGGTCCTGCCCGTTCTCCTGCCCTGAATGACCGGGGGTGCCCCTTGTGGCCCGGGTGGCGGTGGGGGGCATGGTGAGTCCGGCGCTGGGGCTCAGGAGTCCCCAATCCCCCTCGTTGCAGCGCCAGGCCCCTTGGGAGGGGCCACTAGGGGGCAGACCTAGGGTTTGGGTTAGCCCCCAGAAGGCCCCCAGGCCTGATCCGCCAGCTGTGTGGCGAGCGGGGGGGAGGGCCGAGGTAAGGGCGCTGGCGAGCCGGAGCGTGGGCCCAAGCGTTTTGGTGCGGGGGTCCTTCGAAGGTCGCCGTGGGCTCGGAGGGCCCTGCCCATTCTCCTGCACTGAATGACCAGCGGCACCCCTAGCGGCCCGGGTGGCGGCGGGGCAGCACGGTGATTCCAGCGCTGGGGCTCGGGGGTCCCTAATACCCGGCGTTGCGGCGCCAGGCCCCTTGGGACGGGCCCCTCGGGGGCTGACCTAGGGTTAGGGTTAGCCCCCAGGAGACTGGAAGGCTCGTTCCACCCATGTGCAGAGAATGGAGGTGTGGGTCCAGGTGAGGTAGCTGGCGAGCGGGAGCGTGGGCCAGAGCATTTGGCTTTGGCTCGGGGTGCCTTCGAAGGTCGTAGGTGGCTCAGAGGGTGCTGCCCGTTCTGTCGCCCTGAAGGACTGGCGACGCCCCTAGCACCCCATGTGGCAGCGGGGCGGCAGGGTGCGTCTGGCGCTGGGACTTGGGGTCCCCAATCCCTGGCATGTGGCGCCAGGCCACTTGGGAGGGGCCCCTTGGGGGTGACCTAGGGATAGGGTTAGCCCCCAGGAAGCCAGCAGGCCCGATCCGCCAGCTCTGCAGCGAGCGGAGGGGTGAGCCGAGGTTAGGGCGCTGGCGAGCAGGAGCGTGGAAGCCAGAGTTTTTGTGCGGGGGGCCTTCGAAGGTCGCAGGGGGATCAGAGGGCCCTGCCCGTTCTCCCTTCCTGAATGACTGCCCACGCCCCTAGCGCCCTGGGTGATTGCGGGGTGGCAGAGTGAGTCCAGCAGTGGGGCTCGGGGGTCCCAAACCCCTGGCATTGCGGTGCCAGGCTCCTTGGGAGGGGCCTCTCGGGGGCCGACCTAGGGTAAGTGTTAGCCTCCAGGATTCCAGCAGGCCCCTTCCGCCAGCTCTGCGGCAGGCAGAGGGGCAGGCCGAGGTGAGCGCACTAGCGAGAGGGAGTGTAGGCCCAAGCGTTTTGGTGCGGGGGGCTTCAAAGGTCGCCGGGGGCTTGGAGGGCCCTGCCTGTTCTCTCGCCCTGAAAGACTGGCGGCGCCCCTAGCAGCCCGGGTTGCTGGGGGGTGGCAGGGTGACTCCGGCGCTGGGCTTGGGTGTCCACAATCCCCGGCGTTGTGGCGCCAGGCCCCTTGGGAAGGGCCCCTCGGGGGCTGACCTAGGCTTAGGGTTCGTCCCCAGGAGGCCGGCAAGCCCAGCGCTAAGTGGCTCTGGCAATGTAACAAAAATGCCATACACTTATCTGTAAGAAATAACAGTGTACAGGAACCCTCTTAGCCCTAACATCATCCTTTGTGAATATGGAAGCCAGCCCCAAAGTGGTCGTGGAAGTCTGACGAAAAGGCTAAGCACTTTTCTCTGAGTCACCACACTATACAGGGAAAGACCAATGTACATCATCTTTCACGAGTAGGAAGCATTAATGAAAAGGTTCTAGAATTTCGAGGACTCTGACCCATCCTTATTGGTAATAAACCACCGTGTACAGGAAAACACCTTCAACTCTCATCAGCCTCCTCAATCCTGATTCCGATTCAACTTTGGGTGTGTAGGACTAGGGAAATGTCCACATCTTATTGCTAAGAAAGAACGATGTCAGGGTAATGCCCTTCAAGTCACCTCAGCCTTCCTGAAGACGGAAGCAGGAATCAAGGTGGTTATGTTACCATGAGGTAAGGAAGATGAGCATATAAGTGAGAAACAACAGTGGGCAGGACCTCTCTTCCAAGGAACAGTATCTTTGCTTAATATTGAATGTAAGTGGTTGTGGGCATTTGTGAGGTCAAAATCTTGAGTGTTTTGTAAAACCTCTTGGCCATTCACAGATGAGACTAAGGTAGTTGGGGACTCCTAGGCAGTGATTTGTCCACTGTCAAAAATATGAAAAGATAAAAGAGACAGATGAGGTCTCCTCAGGCATTGTCCTTTATCCTCATCCTCCGTGAGGATGGCCATCTCTGGACAGCTCAGTGGCAGCGTCTCATTCACAATGGGGGCATCTGTTCCTCACAGACATCAGGCAGGGAAATGGATTTGGTTCTCTGTGCCAGCCCAGCCACAGCTGAGTGTCACAGCACCCTCTCGTGGGCTCATAAGAGTTTCACTGTCACCAGGCAGGTCATTGTATTTGATAAACCACTGTGAGAGTTTGCAATTGCCTTCATCTACAACCTCCTAGAGGCAAATGCAGGTGTCTGGTACCATGTGAAGTCATGTGAAGGCATTGTGAGAAATTGTCCTTTTGCTTAAGAAAAACATGGCTGGGGCTCCTGGCTGGCTCAGCCAGTTAAGCATGTGCCTTTGGTTCAGGTTATGATCCCAGGGTTCTGGGATCGAGCCCGGGCTCCCTGCTCAGCTGGAAAGGAGGTAGGGAAATAGCTTAGAACCCACAGAGAATGTGAATAAAGGGGAGTGAAATGGAACTTGGTCTGTGTTTTGCTTTAGGGATTGGAAGTTAGTTTTTTCTCAATTGTGATTGTTCTTGAAACAGAAAAGCTGTATTGTTTTTTTTTTACCTTTTTTTCTAATAACAATTTTTTATTATGATATGTTAGTCACTATACAGTATTTCCTTATATTTTGATGTAGTGTTCCGTGATTCATTATTTGCATATAACACCCAGTGCTCCATGCAATATGTACCTTCCTTAATACCCATCACTGGCCCATCCCAATCCCCCACCCCTCTCCCCTCTGAAGCCCTCAGTTTGTTTCCCAGAGTCCATAGTCTCTCGTGGTTCATTCCCCCTTCTGTTTAGGGTCCATTGTCTAAAGGGACAGACAGTGGAAGTTCACCGAATATAAGATCGAAATTTCATTGTTCATTATAGATGCTGCCAAGTAGTTCCCAGACATTTCATTCTACTGTAGTAATTCATTATACCTGTGCAGGTGCATGTGGAAGATAACTGATGCATGTTTAGTGATAATAAAACACGCCCCTCAGTAGTAAAATAGTAGAGGATGCACATGTGTAAAATTATTCGACTGCAGCTTCCATGCTTTGCCTTTGGTTCCTTATTATCTATGAAATTGGACAATTTTTGTTCTCTAGGCTTAAAACTCATTGTCAGTATTCAGAGTTTTTCAATGCTGATCTTCTCCTGTATAAGTTACCAAAAACCTAAAATATGTATGAACTTTAAAAAACGCTATATTGAAAATGACAGCAGGGAAGTTCCATTTTGTGAATATTGTGTCAATAGATCTCTATTTTGACATCAGTGTTCATTAGAAATGATGACATTTCATGTGAGTATAAATATCAATGTGAAAAAGAAAAGGTAGGAAGAACCTTGAATGTTTAAGTAATTGCTGAAATGACAGGTGTGTGTGTGTGTGTGTGTGTGTGTGTGTGTGTGTGTGTGTGTGTAATTGATTTTCAGTGAATGGTTCACCTTCTTGTAGGGACTCCGAGAGAGCCCAGGTGAACCTTTCAATGAGTTGGTATCTGTTTTCAGAACATGGGAATCTCTTAGTCCAATAGTCAATCAGGCAAGCTTTGAGGTCCTGAAGAGTTTCAGTCCTCAGAGATGGTGTTGCAGACCCTTGTGAGCAAACCCTAGGTATGCTCAGAGCCCTCATTAGCTGGTACCAACGTGTGACGATTTCAGACAACATTTCCCAAAGAAGTACCTCTTGAGTCTCTGTCCTTGTCAGTTCCCTACACTTCCTTACACTAGTTATGTGTTCAGTGTGTTTCAGGATAATCCCCACATGTGATTTTTGCTATTTCCTACTAGTCCTATCTGATTCTCATCTTCTTCTTTTATGGTAGGGGTTGGGAAGCAACCTGTGTGGTGTAGGAAGGTGTGTGGTAGTTGTCTGCCTTCAGAGGACCGAATGCTGCCTAGAAATTGTACTGTAGTTTGAGGTCAATTGTCCATCCTCTGAGTGTCAGGAATTCCATCACTTTACTTTGATGCTAGTCTGTTCTTCAAGCTTTCCTCAGAAATAAGGACGTCATCCATCTAGGGAATACTGGTTTGTGTGTATGTTTTCATTTTAGGAAAGGCCTTGCTGCTCCTGAAAATAATACTGTAGAGCACCCTTTCCTGTTCTTATTGGCCATCAGTCAATCTTTTGTGAAGTATTTGTTTATAAATAGACTTTTTATGGTTGATGAGCAGGAATTCTTTATTGACAAGTCTTTGTCAGTGTGTGTATTGCAAATCTGTACTTCCCAGCCTGCGGTTCACTTTTTCATTTTCATATGGTCATAAGATAAGGAGAAATGTCACATTTTTATGAAGTCCCACTGAATTCTTTTAAATGGTTAGTGCACCCTATGTCCTACCCCAAGATTGGCAGGTTCTATGGTTTCTTTCAGAAACTGTCCAATGGGAAGCTACAATCCATCTCAAATTTATAAATTGCATTTTTAATTCTAAGGGTATTTATAGACTGTTTTGGATTTTCTATGTACACAATCGTATTATCTGTGAATAGTCACAATTATCCCCTCAATTCTTATACTTTTTGTTTCTCTTGCCTTCTAACACTGTTAGACTCTCCGATGCCATGTTGAATAGAGCAGCATTGTTGAAGATTTTAATATACCTTTCTCAATATCTGACAGAAAAAGCAGACAAAACATTGGTAACAAATGTGACCTAATTGACATATAGGGAACATTCCATAATAAGTGCAGAATACATTATTTTCAAGTGGTCATAGACTCTTTACCCAAATAGATGATAGGTGGGGCCACGAATGAAGTCTACAAATGTTAAACCCTGAAATTAACTAGATTCTATTCCTAGACCACAGGCGAATTGAGCCACAGTCATAGCGAAAAGAAAACCAGGAAGTCCTTCAATGTTTAAAAATTAAATGGAACTTTGCTACATATCCTAAAGGTGAGAGAGGGAATCTCAATGGAAATTCTGAACCTTTTCTACGTGAGGGCTCACACACAATGGCACTTTCTTTGTGAAGAGCATAATAATAACCTAGCCAGGAGTTGAGCCTTAAGTCAGAGTTCTGCCTGCCCCAGCCACACCTGGCAGCCTTGGCCTGTGGTCCGCCTCAGCTGTGCTTTCTGGTGGCCCTGAGCTAAGGGGGTCAACATGGCCATATGGAAATGGGAAGCTCCCCACTCATAGTGATGGCGGTTCCCCCTCCCCAGCTAACCTTTCTGGTGGCTCTGAGCTAAGGGGGTCAACATGGCCGTATGGAAATTAGAAGCTCCCCACTCTTATTGATGACGTTGCTATCGTATCGTCCTCACCAGTCCAACAACATGATTTCTGAGTGAACTATGACACAAGCGTGACTTCTTGGCCTTCCTTCAGGTTTGAAAATCATCTGGTGAGTCATCTATTAGAAATATGGATTCAACATGTGTTCTTTCTTCTGGAAAAGAAATAGAACCAATAGCAATTAGGGCTTCCTGAGCACCTGTACTTGAGAGACATCATACTGGCTCTTTGTAGCATTCTGCCTCTTAAACTTCTCAACTAGGGTGTAGATATTTGTAGGCACATGTTCAGGTGGTTAGACAGGGACTCGGATGATATGAGTCACAGCGGATTTTAGTGTCAGAAACCTAAGTGGGATCCCCAAATTGACTCCAAATCCCTTGTTGTTCCATACAGGGTACTATTTCCCTCTTATCTCTGGTCTTCTCGATCTGGAAACCTATCAAGTATCAGGATTTTCTTGTCATGTGGACAACTGGAACGAATTCAGCGGGCCTTTCACCTCTGCCCATGGTGATTATTAAGATCATTATCTCAGTGGAGGACCTCTGGGTAAGATACTCAAAGATCCTTAGGAACAGAGACAGTATAATATTTTTCTGGTATTAAAGTTACTGAAACCAACTATCATTTTTAGTCCATTCAGGCTCTGGTATGTTCAGAGGGTGCTGTAAAACAGGTCTGAAATAGTATTTAAAAACACTCAGCTCAGCCTCTTCTACAAAGTGAGCCAATGCTTATAAACATGGCTAAAATATTCCCTTACCTACGATGACTTCCCAGCCATCGTAGTGTTTATATGGTATGACTGTGACTTACATTAGTCAACATTTGCAGAGAAAGAACTTAGTGCATCCAGTGGGCATTTCATGTTGAAATTAGTTTGTGACAACGAGCTACTGTGTTTTATTCTGCAGTACAAATGAATAGTGCCAGACATCTCTAAGGTGTCTAGCAGTTCTACAATTCTGATTTTAAGTGGTCTGTGTGCTTCAGAGATTTGGGCAGGAGAAGGGCAGGAGCCCAGAGACTGTGAACACTTCTGTTACCTGTGCTGACCATGGAGCAGGTAGCCTTCTGTGGGCATCATTTTGATTTCTTGGTACTCTTGTGAAAGGTGCTTTTGTCTCAAATTCCTCCATTTTAGAAGTAATTATAATGATGAAAGTAATTTTATCTTATATCATCTGTGGGCGCTGATCCTGGGCTCCCAGGGAAGTTATCCCTTTACATTTTACCCGGCTCAAAATGACTAGGCAAAACCTCAAAGCATGGGCCTTGTTTCAGCCCCAAGCATGTTGTACATCTGCTTTGAGAAGAAAACAATAACCAAAAATGCCAACATAAAGATAAGAAAAAATAAAGAACCTCTTTGGCTCCCATAAGATTAAAGTCATACTGACATGTACATACTGAAAACATAAGAAAGAGTCTGTCACTTTCTGGAATCTAAGAAGATCCTCATTGTGGTGTGTAACTCTGTATGTAAAACAAAACAGAAAAAAATACATAAGCCTGCCCCAAAAGTTCCTTCCCCGGAGCACTCCCTTCTTGGTGAAGATTGTGTCTCCCAGGCAGCTGTCCTGACTTGGGTTTGAATAAAGGTCTCTTCCTTTCTCTCTAAAATGTTTTTAAAAGTTCATTCATGCAATGTCGACAATAACAGTGTTTTCTATTTAAGTGAGAAATAAATGTTCCACTCTAGTTGCATTGGGAATAGATGAATTGAGGGTTTCTTTAGAAGAGTAAGTCTGCTTTCCAGAAAAGGCAAGGACATTGGTCTATTGAGAATGAAGATAATTACTGCTAAACAACAAGCATGTGTTGCCCCTTCGCCCAGAAACCGAAGCAGATGTGCAGGCTTTAGGTTAGAGGTGCCTTCTTCTCCCCAGCTGACAGCACTTCTCTGCTCTGGCTCCAAGAAACCCGAGGTTTTGAACGTCACCATCTGAGTCAGCGAGGCAGCTTGTCACAGGACGCCAGTGTTCAGAGAAAGCACAGGTATGTTTGGCAAAATGTCCTATCTATGTCAGGGCTGGAGGTAAAACCTCTCATTATCCCAAAACCTCCTGGGCTTTTCTCTTTTCTCTAGTTGAGCCACAAAGTAAAATTGAAGTAGCTGTCAGCATTCTGGGTTTGGTGCAAGAATTACTTAGTTTCCCTGCAGGTAGAACTTTGCAGGGGATCACAATTTCTCTGTCCATTTATTGCTGACAAATGTATTTTGACCATCTGTTTCCTAGGAACCCTCTTTTATTAGAAAGGGAAGGTGAGATTCACTCTGTGCCTGTTTGTAACATCTAATTTGTTCCTTCATCTAACAGTGTTTATTCAATTGGGCCTACGATATGGTTGAGTGGCCAGCATCTAGAGTTAGGTGGCTTTATTCATCTGATACAAACTTGGGTGATGTCATTTGACAAAGGTGATGTTTCATCATTGATTAGTTTATTCATCAGAAGAGTTAAAATTAGGGTGGAGGGAAAATTCAAAATTATCCAAAGCGGCCTGTTCCTGTTTAAAAGTTGAGCTTGACTTTCTAGTTTTACTAAATGTATTATCTCGATATTTTGAGGTGCCATATTCTCTCTGTAGTTTCTTTGGTGGTGGAGTCAGAAGGAGAGTCTGGGAATTCTTTTGGATAGTGGCATGCGGTGGCTTCAAGGGGCTTGGCGTCAGGAGCCTTGGGGTGAAGTCTGCAACTGCTTGCCTAAACCTGGGTGCATCTCCCAGAGGTTTTGTTTCCTCTTATGAAATTGCCGGCAGATAATGTTCTGCTTAAAGGGTAACTCTCCCATCCTGTTGGTGGGAATGCAAAGTGGTGCAACCAGTCTGGGAACCAGTGTGGGGGTTCCTCAAAAAGTTAAACATTGAACAACCCCATGATCCAGCAATTGCTCTCCTAGGTATTTACCCAAAGGATACAAAAATGCGGATTCGAAGGGGGAACATGCACCATGATGTTTATAGCAGCATTGTCCAGAGTAGACAAACTATGGAGAGAATCCCAAAGTCCATGCACTGATGAATGGATAAAGCAGATGTGGGATACATATATATAACGGAATATGACCCAGCTTCAAAAAGAATGAAATCTTACCATTTGCAAGGATGTGGATGGACCTAGAGTGTATTAAGCTAAGCAAAATCAGTGAGGAAAGACAAATATCCTATGCTCTCACGCTTGTGGAATTTCAGAAAGAAAACAGAGGAACAGAGTTGAGGGGTGGTGAGAGTGGCAAACAAGGAAATAGACTCAACCTTGGAGAACAAACTGAGTGTTGCTGCAGGACAGGGGCATGGGGGGAAGAGTTAAATCGGTGAGGGGTATTAAGGAGGGCACTTGTGATGAGCACCAGGTACTCCTTGCAGGTGAGGAATCACTAAATCCTACCCCTGAAGCGAATATTCCATGGCATGTGAACTAACTGGAATTTAATAAAAGAAGAAAGGAAAAAGTGTTCTACTTCATGAAGAGTGAGGTAAAATTGTAGTGATTTGAGCTGTAGTCTTCTATAGATGATATTTGTAAAACACCCTGTTGTAGGATACACTAGTTGCTTATCACATAAGGAGTCCTCAGAAAGCTGCAATGAAAGATTCAGGTCTCAGAGCATGTTCATGTTCCACTGATATGTTACAGTTTGCACAGGTAGGAAAGAAGGTGGAGAGAAAGGCAACAGAAGGGGAAAGTAGGTGTGAACCTTTCATTAGTTAGCGTTATAGCTTTCTCATGAAAGCCTTGTGCCAGTGTGATTTTGGAAGCAGAGAGGTAATCCGGGAGCTTTGCAGGAGATGGGGGAGTTGCAGGTCTGGGTAAAGCTGACAGGGGTCCCAGAGGAGAGATGAATGCATTCTGCAGCAGGGTGTGTTCAGGGTGGGCTCCAGGGGTGGCTGTGGGTCTCCTGGGTGAGAGTTGTGACAGGTGAGGGCTGTGTGCAAGTTCCTGGCTGAGGACAAGGGAGGCACAGGCGGAGAGCTGGCAGAGAACCTTCTTCTGGGCCACCAGCCTCACCCAACACAAACAGCCTCATCTTCTGTCCCTGTCACTCCAATTCAGACTTCTCCGAAGGTGAGTGAGAACACATCAAGAGCATTCTGAACAAAAGGGAAAGCATGTGCAATGGCTCTGGGGCAGGAGAATTCCAGGTATGTCCAGGAGCAGCAAGAAGGCCCTGTGGCCACAGGAGACAGCTTAGGACATGAGCTCAGAGAGGTGACAGAGGGTGACAGAAAGCCATTCCAGGGCTATAACCCCATGAGACCCTGTTTCACTGGACCATCGTGGCTACAGTGTTGAGAACAGATGACAGAGGGTTGAAGATGGCAAGGCAGGTCAATGACGAAGCTTTTTCAGTTACTCAGCCACTGTGGACCAGACAAGTGTCCTTGGATGGAGTGGTTAGACCTATTCTGGGTCTATTTTGAAGATGGAGCTCACAGGATTTGCTGATGGGTTAGCTATTAGAAGCAGGAGAATGGACGAATTGGGGTAACTCCCAGCTGTTGTGGGTTGTCCTGATTGAGGGGAAGGAGAGGGTTTCTGGGGGTAGGAGGTAGTCCGTGTTCTGCATGCTGAGGAAGGTGCCTTTCCCAGTGGATCTGCTGAGGTTTGTGTCTGGAAGAACCTTTCACATCTCCTCCCTCAGCATTGCTTAAGTACAATTATCCCCCACTTTTTGAACGTTCACAGTAAGACACTGGGCATTCTTGAAAGAACTACGTTTATTACCCAGCTTCAGTAAGAGGAAGATACCTGAAGAGGATTTTCCTCTTATGAAAAAAGGTGAACAGTGAGAATCGCGTTCAGCATCTGTTTTGGGGAAAAGCACAACAGAGGTGGCATGCACCCTAACCAGCTCCTTCTGCTGGGAACCGCTCTCCGCATCCAGCCACCAGCACTTTGAATGGTGTCTGTGAGCCTCTGCTGTGCTTTATCTTCATTTATGCTGGGCCTCCGTTAGAAACTTGTGTCCTGAGGCCTAAGAAAAATCAAAGAGACGGAATTTTGGAGTCTGAGCACACTAAATGTTCCGTGTAAATTAATGGCCATTCCTTCTTGACACCATTTCTGCTGTGCAAGGTTTCTCAGAAGTCCTGTACTTTTGAAGAGCAGGGAAACCTATACCCCATGCTGTGGGGTTAGTTTTAGTCTCCATGCTGGACAGAACATTTCATGACTGTCGGATTTTCTCACTCAAACATTGAGACTTGGACCACCTTCACCCGTTTCTACCACCCCATCCCCGAATCTGGCACCTACCAATCTGCTCTCAGTATCTATGCGTTCAGTATTTGTTTATTCCACGTGGAATGTACATGAGAGCATCTGGTATTGGTCTTCCTGTGTCTGAGTTACTTGGCATAAGGCCCCCAAGGTCTGTGTTTCCATGTCTGGTTCTTGTGAATAATGCTGCAGTGAATGTGGGAGTGCATCTGTCTTTTTGAGGCAGTATTTTTGTGTTCTCTGAATCAATACTCATTAGAGCCATTACTGGGTCATGGGGTAGTTGTATTTATTTTTTCAGGAACCTCCATACCGTTTGTCACAGTGGCTGCACCAATTTCCATTCCCACCAACAGTGCACAGTGTCTCCTCGTCTGCACACCCATGACCCCACTTTTTGTCTGTCTCTGGGACAATTGCTGTTCCAACAGTTGGGAGGGGATAGCCGATTGTGGGTTTGACTGATGTTTCCCTGACGATGATTAGTGATGTCGAACAACTTTTTCTGTCTGTTGGCACCTGTGTGCCATCTTTGGAAAGTATGTATTCACATATACCCCCCATTTTTATACCTTTTTTTGTTTGTTTGTTTTGATTTGTATGAGTGTTGTGTGTATTTTGGATATTAGCCTCTTCTCACACATATGATTCACAGATATTTTTTTCTTATTGGGTCAGTGGCCTTTTAAGTTTTTGCTGGTTTCTTTTGCCGTGTGGAAGATTTCAGTTTGATGTTGTTCCACTGGTTTATTTTTGCTTTTGTTGTCTTTGCATTTGGTGTCCGATCTGAAGACTCTTTGCCAAAACCAATGTCGAGAGACTTAGTACCTGTGTCTTCTTGGAGGTTTATGGATTCAGATCTTATGTTCAAATCATTCATCCATTAAAAATTTTGTGTGTGGTGTAAGAAAGTGACCCAGCTATATTCTTCTGCATTTAGTGTCCAGTTTGCCTGTTACCGCTCACTGAAGAAACAGTCCTTCCCTCATGGCATATCTTCTGCTGCTGTGTCATAAGTTAGGATCATCTACGTGTGGGTAAGTTTCTGAGCTTTCTGTTCTGTTCCACTGACCTGGTGTCTGTGTTTCTGCCAGTACCATCCTGTTTTGATGACAACAGCTTTGTAATCTACCTTGAAATCCAGGAGTGTGTTGACTGCACCTTTCTTTCTCCAGGTTCCTTTGGGTATTTGGGGTCTTTAGTGACTCCATCCAAGTTTGAGGACTGTTTTCTATTTCCTCGAATAATGCCACTGGAATTCAGAGAGGGATTTCATCACATCTCTCGATTGCTTTGGGTACGATGGACATGTTCACATAATTAACTCTTCCAGTTAAGGAGCATGGCGTATGCTTCCATTTGTTTGTGTTGCCTTCCAAATCTTTGACCCATACATTCCGCCCCCCTCGACAGATATGTTTTTCATTTCTTTTCTGCCATGTGTTGAGTGTACTATGTCTTTCTCATTTTTGGTTACTTTTATTCCTAGATTTTTTTGATGCAATTGTAAATGGCATTGCTTTTTTAATTTCTCTTTACGATATGTGTCATCAGTATACAGAAATGCAAGAAGTTGGGTCATCTGGGTGGCCCCATAGGTGAAGCATCTGCCTTCAGCTCAGGTCATGATCCCAGAGTTCTGGGATTGAGCCCCGTGCTGGGCCCCCGCTTAGCAAGGGTCTGCTTCTCCCTCTTTCTGACACTCCCCCTGCTCGTGGTTTTTCTCTTCCTGTCAAATAAATAAATAAAATCTGAAAAAAAATAAAGACAACAGGTCTCTGTATATTGACATTATATCCTGCAGCTTTCTTGAATTTTTTTATTCTAACAGTTTTTTTTTTTTTTTGTGGAATCTTTCGGGATTTCATGTCATTTGCAAATAGTGACAGTTTTCCTGTATGGATTTCATATCTTTCTCTTTTTTTAAAATGATGTTAGTCACCCTACAGTACTTCATTTGTTTTTGATGTAGTGTTCCATGATTCATTGTTTGCATATAACCTAGTGCTCATTATGACACGTGCCCTCCTTAATACCCATCACCAGGATAACCCATTCCCCTACCCCTCCCTTTCTGCAACCTTCAGTTTGTTTCCCAGTGTCAATAGTCTCTCATGGTTCATCTCCCCCTCTCATTCCCCCCCTTCACTTTTCCCTTCCTTCTCCTAATGTCCTCCATGCTATTCCTTCCATTCCACATAGGAGTGAAACCATATGATAATTGTCTTTCTCTGCTTGACTTAATTTCACTTAGCATAATCCCCTCCTGGTCCATCCACGTTGGTGCAAATGGTGGGTATTCATCCTTTCTGATGACTGAGTAATAGTCCATTGTACAGATGACCACATCATCTTTGTCCATTCATCTGCTGAAGGACATCATGGCTCCTTCCACAGTTTGGCTGTTATGGACATTGCTGCTATGAACATTGGGATACTGGTGCCCCTTCTTTTCATTACTCTGTGTCTATGGGGTAAATACCCAGTAGTACAATTGGTGGGTCGTAGGATATCTCTGTGTTTAACGTCTTGAGGAGCCTCCATATTGTTTTCAAAAGTGGCTGTACCAGCTTGAATTCTCACGAGTAGTGTAAGAGGGTTCCCCTTTCTCCACATCCTCTCTGACTTTTTTTTATTTCCTGTCTTGTTAATTTTTTTCAAGATTTTATTTATTTATTCCACAGAGATAGAGACAGCCAGCGAGAGAGGGAACACAAGCAGGGGGAGTGGGAAAGGAAGAAGCAGGCTCATAACTGAGGGCCTGATGTGGGGCTCGATCCCATAATGCCAGGATCACGCCCCTAGCCGAAGGCAGACACTTAACTGCTGTGCCACCCAGGTGCCCCCAGCCTTGTTAATTTTAACCGTTCTATCTGGTGTAAGGTGGTATCTCATTGTCGTTTTGATTTGTATTTGCCTGATGGCAAGTGATGTGGAGCATTTTTTCATGTGTCTGTTGGCCATTTGTGTTTCCCCTCTGGAGAAGTATCTCTTTGTGTCTTCTGCCCATTTTTTGGGTGTCGAGTTAGAGGAGTTCTTTATAGATCTTGAATACCAGCCCTTTATCTGTAATATCATTTGCAGATATCTTCTTCGATTTCATAGATTGCCTTTTTGTTTTGTTGATCGTTTGCTTTGCCGAGCAGAAGCTTTTTATCCTGATGAAGTGCCAATAGTTCATTTTTGCTTTTATTTCCTTTGCCTTTAGAGACGTGGCTTGCAAGAAGTTGTTGTGTCCAAGGTTGAAGAGTTCTTTTGATTTTGATATGAGACAGGAATCCATTATCTTCCTTTCCTGATTGTATTGGAGTCCTCTGTCTTTCTTGGTGAGTCTAGCTAAGTTTGTCAGTTTTGTTTATCTTTCCAAAAAAGGCAGCTCTCATTTTCGTTGTTTTTTTTTTTTTTTTGTCTTTTTAGTCTCCTTTGGATTTACTTATGCATTCCTTTTTGTTATTTCCTTATTTCTACTAATTTGGGGCTTTGTTTGTTGTTTTTTTTTCTACTTCTTTACCACATAAATCAGGTTGTTTATTGGAGAGTATTCTCATGGATTGATGAATACTTGAATTTCTACGAATGTCCCCCATAAAGCTACTTTTGCTGCATCCCATAAGTTTTTGTAGGTTGTCTTTTGCATCAGTGTCAAGGTACTTCTAAAAATTTTTTGTTTTCTTCTTTGACTGTTGGTTGTTCAGTAGCATGTTGTTAAGTCTCCACATATTTTTTTAAGATTATTTGAGTATCTGACAGAGAGTGAGACTGCGAGAGAGGGAACGCAAGCAGGGGGGTGGGAGAGGGAGAAGCGGGCTTCCCACTGAGCAAGGAGCCTGATTCGGGGCTAGATCCCAGGATCCTGGGATCACGACCTGAGCTGAAAGCACATCCTTAACGACTGAGCCACCCAGGCCCCCCAATCTCCACCTATTTTTGACTGTCCCATTTTTTTCTTGAGACTGATTTCTAGTTTCATATCATTGTGGTTGGACAAGATTTGAAGCAGAAGGTGAAGAGAGCATTCAGATGAAAGGTTTGTTTCCTGGAGGGTTTTTTGAGGCATACCATGAGTTCAGTGGGGATGGAGGAAGGTTTTGTGAGACGGGGGTTGGGGTTAACCCTTGTTAGAATTACTGACTACTACCATGCAGGCTGTGTGCTACTGTTCACACCATAGTCCTGATGGACTTGTACTTCATTAGAAATATTTTCTAGGAGGTGTAGGCATAGCCTTCTCTAAAAGAAAGGTACCATGTGGGTTTATGGCATGACCCCAGGTCAGCAACCAGGATGTATGGTATTGTGGGGGATCAGAACCAGGCTTTCTGTGGGAAGTGACAGAAATGGGGTATGGTGAGCTCCATGACCATAGGTGAGGTCCCGAGTGACCCACTGGGTGTTGGGTTCTGTGGATCTGTCTCATCAGGTGCTGTGGAATTCAGGGACACCCTCCTGTCTGTGGATTTGTGTGGAAACAGGTAGACATCAGTGTCTGGCCTGGCATGAGGGTCGCACTGGACCGCCACCAGAGGTGCAGCGTGCGGGGGAGCCACTGCTTGGTTTCCATGAAAGCTGACCAGGGTCTGTGACCGTGATTCCTAGCAGCTGCAAGGGGAGAGGAGGCCGGGGTGGTGCACACTTCCTAGACTTGTGGTCAGGACTAGTCTGGAGCCCACTGAAGTCAGCCACACCTGACACAGAAGGCACCCAGTTAGTGTAGCTGTGGGCACTGCTCCCATGTTACTTTCAGGCTGGCTCCGTGCTGCCACCTCCTGCTTTTCATCATCATCTTCAAGGTCATGTGCCTCTGTTCTTGCCCCATGGCCTCTGGAGTATTGTCCGTCCTCCATCTGGCCCTCGTCCCTGGTGCCCTGTGCAGTCCGATGACAGGGTAGCCTTCTCGAGACAAACATCTGGCCCTGATGGAACACTTCCATGGATCTCGTGTGATGCGAGGTTGATACCCTGCCCTGGAAGGGGGCTGCAGGTCCCCAATCAGGAGAGCCATGTCTCCCTTTTCAGCATGGCCTCCCCTCCCCTCAGTCTTCTTCAGGGAAACTCTCCCCACTTCCTGAGATGACAGCTCTGAACTTAAAAATGAATGTTATTTTACATATCTCTATGCCTTAGTTCATCCATGGCATGTCTTTCAACCCCGTTAGTGGTTTTTTTTTTAGCAGTTCTGAAGGGCAGTCTGCTCAAGGAGGGGATGACCTGGGTGGGGCAGCTTTCCCTCTCATCTCCCTCAGCATGTCTCTGAGCCCTGGGGCCAGCTGTCCCACTGAGGATTGAGGGACCCGAGACAGCCCATCCTGAGCCCAAGCTGTGTCAGCTGTGTAGACTGATGCGTGTCGGAGCGGTGGGCAGCTGGCATGGGCCAGGAGCAGGCAGTGTCTCCTTCTCATTCCATCCCTCCCTTCCTCCCAGAGGTAGCTCAGAGCAGCCTTCAACCGCTGCATCTCCAGATCCCTTGACCTGTGCCTCCTGTGTTCAGCTGGTGACCTTGGAGTTTCGCATGAATTCTCCCACCTGTACCCTTTCCCGTAGCAGTTCCTGGATCAGGGAAGGGGTCTGACCCTTGTCTGATTTTGGTCTTCTTCCTGTCCTGCAGCAAGCCCACCCACCTTTGCATCTTCCATGTACGTGCTTGGAAGCAAGCCCATCCACAGGAAACCTATTAGCCAAAGGGATCCAGGCAATGAACATTGAAGTAGAGATCCAGGATCCATAATAAACCTGCTCTGAAACCTGTCCCAAAGTCTGTGACTCTCTCACACTGAAACAGAAACAATAATAGCTTTCTGGACTGTGAAGTGACATGTGTCTCTACTTCCAATCTTGAAGGCATAGGTGCTGAGCCTGGACTGAAAAGGACCATGGCTCCCGCGGGCTGGGATCCACGATAAGAACTCAGTGAAATCTGAATTTGAGGCATGAAGTGAATAATTATTGTAGAGTGAATCCCAAGTAGGGCTTATGCACATTGCACAGGAAAAGATTTTTCAAAGAGGTTCCTGAAAGAAAAATCTTTTAAAAAATTTATTTTAATTCCAGTAGAGCTAACATACAGTGTTACATTTGTTTCAGGTGTACAATAGAATGATTCAGTAATTATATATTACTAGTGGTCATCAAGAAAAGCGTCCTCTTAATCCCCTTCATCTATTTCACTCATCCCTCTATCCACCTCCTCTCTGGTAACCATCCGTTTGTTCTCTATTGTTAAGAGTTTGTATTTTGGTGTATCTCCTTTTTCTCTTTTAGTTATTTATTTTTGTTTGTTTCTTAAGTTCCCCATTAGAGTGACATCGTATGGGATTTTTCTTTCTCTGCCTGATTTTAGTTAGGATAATACTCTCTAGCTCCATCCATGTGTCTGCAAATGGCAAGGTTTCATTCTTTTTCAAGCCGAGTAATACTCCATTGTGTGTGTGTATGTTTGTGTGTGTGTGTGTGTGTGTGTCCGTGTGTGTGTGTGTGTGAATACACACATCTATCATCTCATTTGTCAATTTTTCTACAGACACTTGGGTTGCTTCCATATTGTGATATTGTAAATAATGGTGCAAGAAACATAGGGGTGCACGTATCCTTTTACGTTACTGTTTTCCTATTTTTGTGTAAATAGGAGTAGTGTGATTGTTGGATCATAGGGTAGTTCTATATTTAATTTTTTGAGGAACCTTCGTACTGTTTTCCATGGTGGCCACCACAGTTTGCATTCCCACCCACAGTTCGTGAGGATTCCCCTTTATCCACATCCTCCCAACACCTGCTCTTTGTTGTGCTTTTGATGTTAGCCATTCTGACAGGTTTGAGGTATTACCTCATTGTCCTTTGGATTTACATTTTCCTGATGATGGGTGATGGTGAACATCTTTTCACGGGACTGTTGGCCATTTGTGTTTCTTCTTTGGAGAAATGTCTGTCCATGTCTTCTGCCTATTTTTTAACTGGATTATTTGTTTTTTTGGGGGTCGAGTAGGATCAGTTCTATATGTTTTGGACACTATCCCTTCATTGCATATGATCTTTGCAAATATCTTCTCCCTTTGAGTAGGTTGTCTTATTATTTTTACGTTTTCATTGTTCTTCTGCCGTGTGGAAACTTTTTATTTTACTGTATTCCCAATAGTTTATTTTTGCTTTCATTTCCTTTGTCAGGACACAGTCCAGAAAAACGTTGGTATGGTCCATGTCAAGAAGTTACTGTCTTCCCTCCTGTAGGATTTTTATGGATTCAGGTCTCATATTGAGGTCTTGAAACTGTTTTGTGTTTGTCTGTATTGTGTGAGAAAGCAGTTTAATTTCATTCTTTTGTGCGTAGCTGTCTTGTTTTCCCAACACCATTTGTTGTAGAGACTGTCCTTTTCCCTTTTGATATCGTTGCTTGCTTTGTGGAAGATTCATGGACCACATAATTGTGGGTTTCTGTCTGAACTTGTATCCTGTTCCTTTGGTCGCTGTGTCTATTTTTGTGCCATACTGTCTTGTTAGGATGACTGCAGCTTTGTAGTATAACTTGAAATCTGAAATTGTGAGTCCTCCGGCTTTGTTTTTCTTTTCCACATTGCACTGGCTGTTCGGAATCTTTAGTGGTTCCATACAAATGTGTAGGATTGTTTATTCAAGGTCTTTTGTTCTTTAATTTAAATTCAATTAGCCAACTTACAGTACATCATTAGTTTCAGATGTAGTCTTCAATCAATTTTCAGTTGTGAGTAACACCCAGTGCTCATTGTATCGTGTGACCTCCTTAATGCTACTCACCCAGTTACCCGCCCCCCCCAACTTCTCCTCCAACAATCATCAGTTTCTTGTGATAGTTAAGAGTCCATCATGGGTTTTCCCCCTCTCTGATGACTTCCCATTCTATTTTCCCTTCCTTCCCCTATGGTCTTCTTCCTTGTTTCTGATATTCCACATAGGAGTGAAAGCATATGATCATTGTCTTTCTTTCATTGACTTATTCCACTCAGCATAATACCCTCCAGCTCCACCCAGGTCAGTGTGATGGTAAGTATTCATCCTTTCTGATGGCTGAGTAATATTCCATTATATATATGATCCACATCTTCTTTATCCATTCATCTATCCATGGTCATCTGCACTCCTTCCACAGCTTGTCTATTATGGATATTGCTGCTATGAACACTGTGGTGCATGTGTCCCGTCTTCAGTACCTGTCGCTTTGGGGTAAATACCCAGTAGTGCAATTGCTGGGACATAGGGTAGCTTTATTTATAACTTCTTGAGGAAACTCCGTACCATTTTCAGGAGTGGCTGTACCGGACTGCATTCGTATAGGAGTGTAAGAGGTTTCCCGTTTCTCCACATCCTCTTCAAAATGTATAGTTTCATGTCTTCTTATTTTTAGATATTCGGCCTCGTGTGATATGGCATCTATAGGGGTTTAGATTTGCATTTCCCTGAAGCCAAGTGATATGAAGCATTTATGCATGTATCTTTTGGTCACCAGTACGTCGTCATCAGTGAAGTGACTTCCCATTTTAATCCATCTCAAGAGCTAAAGCTGGGTAAGGCACTGAAGCTGGATAATGCCATCAGTTGGAATTGTGGAGAATTTCAAAAGATCTCCGTGGAGAGCAAGTTCAGTGTGAAGCTACTAATTGGATCCGGGGACATCTCTGAAAGTGGGGTTGCCTGGGATGGGCTGAGGGGGACCCTCTGATTTTCCTATGAATCCTTGCTGCAGCCCCAAATGGACAGTTTCCTGCTGTGGGGCAGGCTGAGTCTTCTAGTCGTGCAGAGGTGAGCCCAATGCCTGGTGCCTTGGAGGCAGGCAAACGGGGAGGGACCCTCAGCAGAAGACCCAGGGTTAGGTTAGGCCTCAAGGACAGCAGGTCTGAACTGCCCAGTGCTCAGAGAGCTCCCAGGCCGAGTGAGATGAGGGCAGAAGGGCGGGTGAGTGTGAGCCTTGGGGTTTCATCCGGAAGGGCCCACAAAGGTCGGGGTTCACCAGAAGGGGCTCTCAGGGGGTGCCCCAATTCTCTTGCCCTGACTGCTCTGTTGTGCACCAAAATGGTACAGTTTACTGTGGGCTGCAGGCTGAGTCCTACGGTGGGGCTTGGGTGTCCCCAATCCCCCGGACTGTGGTGCCAGGACCCTGGGGAGGGGCCCCTCTGTGGCCAACCTAGGGTAAGGGTTAGGGTCCCGGAGCCCGGCAGGGACAATCTGCAGGCTGTGAGATGAGCTTTGTGGAGGGCTGAGAGGAGGCCATGGGGGAGGGTGAGCATGGGCCTCAAGGTTGGGGCACGGGGGGCTGCCAAATGTGGGGACGGGCTCTGAGGGCCTCCCCAAGTTCTCATGCCCTGTAGGCTCCATAGAGCCCCAAGGGGCAATGTTTCCTGTCAGGTGGCAAGCTGAGTCCTCTGGTGGGGTACAGGTATCCCAATTCCCCGGGGCTGCGGTGTAAGGCTCCTGGGGAGGCCCCCACACCTGCGGCCGACCTAGGGCTAGGGTTAGGCCCCAGGAGCCCCGCAGGCCCGATCTGCTGGCTGTATGGCTAGCTACACGGGCTGAGGTGAGGGTGTGGGGAGGGTGAGCGTGGGACTCAGGGTTGGGGTGTGGGAGGCCGCCAAAGTTCGCTGGTGGCTCAGGAGTGCCCTCCTGGTTCTCCCGCCCTGAATGCTCTATGGCCTCCCAAGGCGCATGGTTTCCTGTGGGGTGGCAGACTGAGTCCTGCTGTGGGGCTCAGGTGTCCCGAATCCCCGTGGCTGCGGCTCCAGGCTCCTGGGGAGGGGCCCCTCCACAGATGAACTAGGGTTAGGGTTGGCGCCCAGGAACCCCGCAGGCCAGATCTGCCCACTATGTGGCGATCTCTGCCATGGGCTGAGGTGAGGGTGCGGGCTGGGGTGAGCATGGACTTCAAGGTTGGGTTTAGGGATCACCAAAGTTCGCCGGGGGCTCTGGGGGCCCTCCTGGTTCTCCCGCCCTGAATGCTCTATAGCCTCCCAAGGGGCACGGTTTCCTGTGGGCTGGCAGGCTTTGTCCTGCAGTGGGGCTCAGGTGTCCCCAGTCCCTGGGGCTACGGCACCGGGCCCCAGGGGAGGGGCCCTACCCAGCTGACCTAGGGTCAGGTGTAGGCCCCAGGAACCCGGCAGGCCTGATCTGCCGGCTCTGCGATGAGCTCGGTGGCAAGCTGAAGGGAAGGCGTGGGGTGTGATGAGCGTGGGCCTCAGGGTTGGGGTGTATGGGGCCGCCGAGGATCGCTGGGGGCTCAGGGGGGCACTACCAGTTCTCCTGCATGGGATGCTCTGTGGCGCCCCAAGGGGCATGGTTTCCTGAGGGCTGGCAGGTTGAGTCCCGTGGTGGTGCTCAGGTGTACCCAATCCCCGGGGTTAGGGTATGGATTAGGGTATGGGTTCAGGTTAGGGTATGGGTTACGGTTAGGGTATGGGTGAGGGTAGAGGTTAGAGTTAGGGGAAGGAGAGGGTACGGGTTAGGGTTGGGTTTAGGGGTTACAGGTTAGAGGTTATGGGTTAGGGTACAGATTAGGGTTTAGGGTACGGGTTAGGGTTTAGGGTTTGGGGTTAGGGTTGGGGTTAGGGTTGGAGTACAGGTTAGGTTTAGGGTATGGGTTAGGGTTAGGGTACGAGTTAGGGTACGCATTAGGGTATAGTTTAGGGTACGTGTTAGGGTACGGTTTAGGGTAAGTGTTGTCGTACGGATTTGGGTACGGTTTAGGGTATGGGTTAGGGTTAGGGTACGGGTTAGGGTTAGGTTACAGTTTAGGTTTATGGTACAGGTTAGGTTACGGTTTAGGGTTAGGGTTAGGGTACGGGTTAGGGAACGGGTTAGGGATAGGTATAGGGTACGGTTTAGGGTTAGGGTACAGGTTAGGGTACAGGTTAGGGTACAGGTTAGTGTTAGGTATGGGTTAGGGTATGGGTTAGGGTCCGGGTTTGGGATAGTGTACGGGTTAGGGTATGGGTTAGTGTACGGGTTAGGGTATGGGTTAAGGTTAAGGTAGGGTACTGGTTAGGGTAGGGTACGGGTTACGGTTTAGGGTTTAGGGTTACAGTTAGGGTACGGGTTAGGGTTAGGTTATGGGTTGGGTTAGGGTACAGGTTATGGTACGATTTAGGGTATGGGTTAGGGTCAGGGTTTAGGGTTTAGGGTTAAGGTTAGGGTACAGGTTAGGGTACGGGTTAGGATTAGGTTTAGGGTTAGTTTACGGGTTAGGGGTAGGGTTAGCTGAAGGGGTAGCGTTAAGGGTAGGGTTAGGGTTTGGGGTCAGTGGTTAAGGTTAGGGTTTATTGTTTAGGGCTTCGGGATTAGGGTTAGGGTTTAGGGTTTAGTGTTAATGTTAGGGTTTAGGGTTTAAGGATTAGGGCTTATGGTTAGATTTTGGGTAGGGTTAGGGGTTAAGGTTTAGGGTTTAAGGTTAGGGGTTAGGGTTTAGAGTTAGGGTTAGACCTCAGTAGGCCAGCAGGACCAATGTGCCGGCTGTGCGGCGAGCAGAGGAGTGGGCCGAGGTGAGGGCGCTGGCTAGCGGGAGTATGGTATCCAGCGTTTTGGCGCAGGGGCCTTTGAACGTCGCTAGAGGCTCAGAAGGCCCTGCCCGTTCTAACACCCTGAATAACCGGTGTGCCCCTAGCGGCTCCGTTGGCGGTGGGGCAGCAGAGTGAGTCCCACGCTGCGGCTCGGGTAATCCCAACCCCCGGTGTTGCAGTGCCAGGCCCCTTGGGAAGGGCTCCTCGTGAGCCAACCTAGGGTTAGATTTAGACCCCATTACGCCGGCAGGCATGATCCTCTGGCTAGGCGGCTAGAGGTGGGTGGGCCGAGGTAAAGGTGCTGGGGAGCGGGATGGTGGGCCCCTGCATTTTGGCGCGGGAGGCTTCAAATGTCGCCAGTTTCTCCAGGGCCCTGTCTGTTCTCCCACCCTGAATGACCGGCGGCGCCCCTAGCGGCCCAGGTGGCAGCGATGTGGGAGGTTGAGTCTGGTTCTGGGGCTTGGGGTACCAGATCCCCGGCGTAGTGGCACCAGGACCCTTGGGAGGGGCCCCTGGGGCGACGACCTAGGGTTAAGATTAGCCCCAAAAAGACCGTCAGGCCCAATCCGCACCCTGTGCGGCGAGTGGAGATGCGGGCCGAGGTGAGGGCGCTGGGGAGCAGGAAAGTGGGCCCAAGCGTTTTAGCGCAGGAGGTCTTCGAAGGTCGCAAGGGGCTCAGAGGGCCCTGCTCCTTCTCCCTCCTTGAATGATCGGCGGCGCCCTTACTGGCCCAGTTGGCGGCAGGGTGGCAGGTAGAGTCTGGCGCTGGGGCTCGGGTGTCCCCAATCCCCGGCGTTGCGGTGCAAGGCCCCTTGGGAGGGGCCCCTCCTGGGCCGACCAAATGTTAGAGTTAGCCCCCAGGATGCGGGCAGGCCTGATCTGCCGGGTGTGCGGCAAGCGGAAGGGCGGGCCGAGATGTGGGTGCTAGCGAGCAGGAGTGTGGGCCCAAGCGTATTCGCAAGTTGGACCTTCGAAGGTCTCCAGGGGCTCGAAGGGCCCTGCCTGTTCTCCCGCACTGAATGACCGGCAGTGCCCATAGCGGCTCGGGTGGCGTCGGGGCGGCAGGGTGAGTCTGGCGCTGGAGCTCAGGGGTCCCCAATCCCTGGCATTGCTGCGCCAGGCCCCTTGGGAGGTTCCCCTCGGGGGCCAACCTAGGGTTAGGGTTAGCCCCCAGGAGGCCCGCAGGCCCGATCCGCTGGCTGTGCGGCCAGCAGAGGGGCTGGCTGAGGTGAGGGTGCTGGTGAGCGGAAGCATGGGCCCAAGCATTCTGGCGCCAGGGGCTTTAGAAGTTCACTGGGACTGGGAGGGCCCTGTCCATTCTCCCACCCTGAATGAACCGGCGGTGCCCTAGCTGCCTAGGTGCCGGCGGGGCAGCAGGGTGAGCCCGGCACTGGGGCTGGGGGTCATCAATCCCCAGTGTTGCGTCGACAGTCCCCTTGGGAGGGGCCCCTGGGGGGCCAACCTAGGGTTAGGGTTAGCTCCGAGGAGGCCGGCAGGCCCGATCTGCCAGCTGTGTGGCGAGCGGAGGGGCAGGCCGATGTGAGGGCGCTGAAGAGCAGGAGCGTGGGCCCAAGCGTTTTGGCGCGGGAAGCCTTTGAAGGTCGCCGGGGGATCGGAGGACCCTGCCCGTTTTCCCGCCCTGAATGACCTGCGGCGCCCCTGGGGCCCGGGTGGCGGCAGGGCGACAGGGTGAGTCCGTCGCTGGGGTTGGGGGGTTCCCAATCCCCGGTGTTGCGGCACCAGGCCCCTTTGCAGGGGCCCCTCGGAGGCTGACCTAGGGTTATGGTTAGCCCCCAGGAGGCCGCAGGCCCAATCCACCGGCTGTGCGGTGAGCAGAGGGGAGGGCCGAGGTGAGGGCGCTGGCGAGCGGTAACGTAGGCCCATGAGTTTTGGCGCGGGGGGCCTTCGAAGGTCGCCGGGGCTCAAGAAGCCCTGCCCGTTCTCCCGCACTGAATGTCCGGCGGTGCCCCTAGCGGCTCAGTTGCCGGCGGGGGAGCATGGTGAGTCGGATGCTGGGGCTAGCGGTCCGCAAACCCAGGTGTTGCGGTGCCAGGCCCGTTGGGAGGGGCCTCTCGGGGGCCGACGAAGGGATAGGGTTAGCCCCCAGGAGGCTGGCGGGCCCTATCCGCCGGCTGTGCGGCGAGCGGAGGGGCGGGCCGAGGTGAGGGCACTGGCTACCGGGAGAGTGGGCGCAAGCTTTCTGGCGCGGGGGGCCTTCGAAAGAGGCCGGGGGCTCCAAGGGCCCTTCCCGTTCTCCCGCCCTGAATGACCGGTGGTGCCACTAGCGGCCTGTGTGGCGGCGGGGCAGCACGGTGAGTCCAGCACTGTGGCTCGTGGGTCTCCAATGCCCGGCATTGCCGCTCCAGGCACCTTGGGATGAGCCCCTCCGAGGGTGAGCTAGGGTTAGGGTTAGCCCCCAGGAGGCCGGCAGGCCCGATCTGCCAGCTGTGTGGCGAGCGGAGGGGCAGGCCGAGGTGAGGGCGCTGAAGAGCAGGAGCGTGGGCCCAAGCGTTTTGGTGCGGGGGCCTTTGAAGGTCACCAGGGGCTCGGAGGACCCTGCCCGTTCTCCCGCCCTGGATGACCGGCGGTGCCCCTAGAGGCCCGGGTGGCAGCGGGGCGGGAGGGTGAGTCTGGCGCTGGGGCTTGTGGGTCCGGAATCCTGGGCATTGCAGCACCAGGCCCCTTGGGAGGGGCCCCTCGAGGGATCGAGCTAGGGTTAGGTTTAGCCCCCAGGGGACCGTCAGGCCCAATCTGCCGGTTGTGCAGGGAGCGGAGGGTGGGCTGAAGTGATGGTGCTGGCGAGCGGGAGCGTGGGCCCAAGGGTTTTGGCGCGGAGGACCTTCAAACGGCGCTGGGGGCTCCGAGGGCCCTGTCCATTGTTCTGCCCTGAATGACCGACAGCTCTCCTACCGGCCCGGGTGGCGGCGGGGCGGCACAGTGCGTCCGGCGCTGGGACTCGGGGGTCACCAATCCCAAGCATTGCAGCGATAGGCCCCTTGGGAGGGGCCCCTTGGGGGCCGACCTAGGGTTCGGGTTAGCGCCCAGGAGGCTGGCAGGCCCGATCCGCCGGCTCTGCCACATGCGGAGGGGCTAGCCGAGGTGAGGGCACTGGGGAGCAGGAGCATGGCCCCAAGCGTTTTGTCGCGGGGGACCTTCGAAGGTCGCCGGGGGCCCGGGGGGCCCTGCCCGTTCTAACGCCCTGAATGAGGACGGCGCCCCTAGCGGGCCGGGTGGTGAGGAGCGGCAGAGTGCGTCCGGCGGTGGGGTTCGGGTGTCCCCAATCCCCAGCGTGGCGGCGCCAGGCCCCTTGGGAGGGGCTCCTCTGGGGCCGACCTAGGTTTAGGGTTAGCCCAAAGGAGGCCGGCAGGCCCGAACCGCCGGCTGTGCGGCGAGCAGAGGGGCGGGCCGAGGTGAGGGCGCTGGCGAGGGGGAGCGTGGGCCCAGGGTTTTGGCACAGGGGGCCTTGGATTGTCACTGGGGGCTTGGAGGGCCCTGCCCATTCTCACACACTAAATGACCGGTGGCGCCCCTAGCGGCCAGGGTGGCGGCGTGTCGGCAGGATGAGTCTGGAGCTGGGGCTCAGTGGTCCCCGATCCCCGGCGCGGTGGCTCCAGGCACTTGGGAGGGGTCCCTCGGGGGCGGACATATGGTGAGTGTTAGCCCAAAGGAGGCCGGCAGGCCCAATACGCCGGCTGTGCAGCGAGCGGAGGGGTGGGCCGACGTTAATGCGCTGGCAAATGGGAGCGTGGGCCCAAGCGTTTTGGCATGGGGGGCCTTCGAAGCTCACCGGGGGCTCGGAGGGCCCAGCAAGTTCTCCCGCCCTGAATGCCCGGCGGCTCCCTAGCAGCCAGGGTGGCGGCGGGGAGGCAGGGTGAGTCCGGAGCTCAGGCTCGGGGGTCCCCAATACCCGGCGTGGCATTGCCAGGCCCCTTGGGAGGGGTCCCTCGGGGGCCGAGCTAGGGTTATCGTTAGCCCAAAGGAGGCCGGCAGGCCCGATTGGCTGGCTGTGCGGTGAGGGGAGGGGTGAGCCGAGGTGAGGGCGCTGGCGAGCGGGAGCTTAGGCCCAAGCGTTTTGGTGCGGGGGGCCTTCGAAGGTCATCGGGGGCTCGGAGGGCCCTGCCCGTACTCCCTCCCTGAATGACCGGTGGCGCCCCTAGCGTCCCGGGTGGCGGCGGGGCGGCAGGGTGAGTCTGGAGTAGGGCTCAGGGGTCCAAATGCCCCAGCGTGGCGGCGCCTGGCCCCTTGGGAGGGGTCCCTCGGGAGCCGACCTAGGGTTGAGGTTAACCCAAAGGAGGCCGGGGCCCGATCCGCCGGCTGTGCAGAGAACGGAGGGGCGGGGCGAGGTGAGGGCGCTGGTGAGCGGGAGCGTGAGCCCAAGCGTTTTGGCGTGTTGGGCCTTCGAAGGTCACCGGGGGCTCAGAGGGCCCTGCCCGTTCCCCAGCCCCGAATGAGGACGGTGCCCCTAGCGATCCGGGTCGCAGCGGGGCGACAGGGTGAGTTCAGCCCTGGTGCTCGGGGGTCCCCAATCACCCGCGTGGCGGCGCCAGGCCCCTTGGGATGGGCCCCTCGGGAGCCGACCTAGGGTTAGGGTTAGCCCCAGGAGGCCGGCAGTCCCGATCTGCCGGCTGTGCGGCGAGCGGAGGGGCGGGCTGAGGAGAGGGTGCTGGCGAGCAGGAGCCTAGGCCCAAGCGTTTTGTCACGGGGGGCCTTCAAAGGTCACTGGGGGCTCGGAGGGCCCTGCCCGTTCTCCCACCCTAAATAACCGGTGGCGCCCCTAGCAGCCCGGGTGGCGGCAGGGCGGCAGGGTAAGTAATGCGCTGGGGCTTGAGGGTCCCCAATCCCCGGCGTGGCATCGCCAGGCCCCTTGGGAAGGGCCCCTCGTGAGCAGACCTAGAGTTAGGGTTAGTTCCCAGGAGGCTGGCAGGCCCAATCCGCTGTCTGTGCGGCGAGAGGGGGGGCGGACCGAGGTGAGGGCGCTTGCTAGCGGGAGCGTGGGCCCAAGCGTTTTGGTGTGGGGGGGCCTCAAAGGTCGCCAGGGGCTCGGAGGGCCCTGCCCATTCTCCCGCTCTGAATGACTGGTGGCGTCCCTACTGGCCCGGTAGCTGTGGGGCGGAAGGGTGACTCCGGCGCTGAGGCTTGGGGGTCACCAATCCCCGGCGTTGTGGCACCAGGCCTTTGGAAGTGGCCCCTTGGGGTCTGACCTAGGGTTAGTGTTAGCCCCCAGGAAACAGGCAGGCCTGATCCGCTAGCTGTTCATCGAGTGGAGGGGCGGGCCGAGAAGAGGGCGCTGGCGAGTGGGAGCGTGGGCCCAAGCATTTTGGCGCGAGGGGCCTACGAAGGTCGCGGGGGCTCAGAGGGCCCTGACTGTTCTCCAGCACTGAATGACCGGCGGTGCCCCTAGCGGACTGGGTGGTGGTGGGGTGGCAGGGAGAGTCCAGCACTGGTGCTCGGGGGTCCCCAATCCCCAGCATTGCGATGCCAGGCCCCTTGGGAGGGGCCCCGTGGGGACAGACCTAGGGTTAGGGTTACACCCAGGGGGCTGACAGGCCCGATCCTAAGGCTGTGCGGCGAGCGGAGGGGCGGGCCGAGGTGAGGGCGCTGGCTAGCGGGAGCGTGGGTCAAGTGTTTTGGTGCGGGGGGCCCTTCGAAGGTCGTGGGGGGATCGGAGGACCCTGCCCGTAGTCCCGCACTGAATGACCGGTGGCGCTCCTAGTGGTGCAGGTGGCAGCGGGGCGGCCGGGTGAGTCCGGCACTGGGGTTCAGGGGTCCCCAATCCCCGGTGTTACGACTGCAGGCCCCTTGCTAGGGGCCCCTCGGGGGCCGAAATATGGTAAGGGTTAGCCCCCAGGAGGCCCGCAGGCCCGATCCGCCAGCTCTGCGGTGAGTGGAGGGGTGGTCGGAGGTGAGGCCGCTGGCAATCTGGAGAGTGGGCCCAGTCATTTTGGCACGGGGGTCCTTCGAATGTCGCCAGGGGTTCGGACGGCCCTGCCCGTCCTCCCGCCCTGAATGACAGGCGGCTCCCCTAAAAGCCCTGGTGGAGGAGGGGCGGTAGGGTGAGTCCGGCGCTGGGACTCAGGGGTTCCCAATCCCCGGCGTTTTGGCGCCATGCCCCTTGGGAGGGGCCCCTCGGGGACTCACCTAGGGTTAGGGTTAGCTCCGAGGAGGCCGGCAGGCTCGATCCGCCGGCTGTGTGGTGAGCAGAGGGGCAGGCCGAGGTGAGGGCGCTTGTGAGCAGGAGCGTGGGCCCAAGCGTTTTGGCGCGGGGGGCCTTCGAATGTCGCCAGAGGCTCTGAGGGCCCTGCCCCTTGTCCCGCCCTGAATGACCGGCAGCGCCCCTAGTGGCCCATGTGGCAGCGGGGCAGCCGGTTGTGTCCAGCGCTGGAGCTCGGGGTTCTCCAATCCCCGGTGTTGCGGCTCTAGGCCCCTTGCTGGGGCCCCTAGGGGACCGACCTATGGTTAGATTTAGCCCCCAGGAGGCCGGAAGCCCGATCCGCCAGCTCTGCGGCAAGCGGAGAGGCGGGCGGAGGTGAGGCCGCTGGCGAGCGGGAGCGTGGGCTCAGGCGTTTTGGGGCGGGGGTCCTTCGAAAGTCGCTGGAGGCTTGGAGGGCCCTGTACGTTCTTCTGCCCTGAATGACCGGCGGCTCCCCTAGCGGCCCGGGTGGAGGAGGGGTGTTAGGATGACTTGGGCGGTGGGGCTTGGGGGTCCCCAATTCTCGGCGTTGGGGCGCCAGGCCCCTTTGGAAGGGCTCTAGGGGGCCGACCAAGGGTTATTGTTAGCCCCCAGGGGGCCAGCAGGCCAGATCCGCCGGCTGTGAGGCGAGCGGAGGGGTGGACCCAGGTGAGGGCGCTTGAGAGCAAGAATGTGGACCCAAGCGTTTTGGCACGGGGGGCCTTCGAAGGTCATCAGGGGTTCGGAGGGCCCAACCCGTCCTCCTGCCCTGAATGACCAGCGGCGCTACTAGCGGCCCGGGGGGGCGGGGCAGCAGGGTGAGCCCGGCACTGGGGCTTGGGGGTCCCCAATTCCCGGCGTTGCGGGGGCAGACCCTTGGTAGTGGCCCCTCGGGGGCCGACCTAAGGTTACAGTTAGCCCCCAGGAGGCCGGCAGGTCCGATGTGCCAGCTGTGCGGCGAGCGGAGGGGAGGGCCGAGGTGAGGGCGCGGGCGAGCGGGAGCTAGGCCGAAGCGTTTTGGCGCGGGAAGCCTTCGAAGGTCGCCAGGGGATCGGAGGACCTTGCCCGTTTTCCCGCCCTGAATGACCTGCGGCGCCCCTGGGGCCCGGGTGGCGGCAGGGCGACAGGGTGAGTCCGTCGCTGGGGTTGGGGGGTTCCCAATCCCCGGTGTTGCGGCACCAGGCCCCTTTGCAGGGGCCCCTCGGAGGCTGACCTAGGGTTATGGTTAGCCCCCAGGAGGCCGCAGGCCCAATCCACCGGCTGTGCGGTGAGCAGAGGGGAGGGCCGAGGTGAGGGCGCTGGCGAGCGGTAACGTAGGCCCATGAGTTTTGGCGCGGGGGGCCTTCGAAGGTCGCCGGGGCTCAAGAAGCCCTGCCCGTTCTCCCGCACTGAATGTCCGGCGGTGCCCCTAGCGGCTCAGTTGCCGGCGGGGGAGCATGGTGAGTCGGATGCTGGGGCTAGCGGTCCGCAAACCCAGGTGTTGCGGTGCCAGGCCCGTTGGGAGGGGCCTCTCGGGGGCCGACGAAGGGATAGGGTTAGCCCCCAGGAGGCTGGCGGGCCCTATCCGCCGGCTGTGCGGCGAGCGGAGGGGCGGGCCGAGGTGAGGGCACTGGCTACCGGGAGAGTGGGCGCAAGCTTTCTGGCGCGGGGGGCCTTCGAAAGAGGCCGGGGGCTCCAAGGGCCCTTCCCGTTCTCCCGCCCTGAATGACCGGTGGTGCCACTAGCGGCCTGTGTGGCGGCGGGGCAGCACGGTGAGTCCAGCACTGTGGCTCGTGGGTCTCCAATGCCCGGCATTGCCGCTCCAGGCACCTTGGGATGAGCCCCTCCGAGGGTGAGCTAGGGTTAGGGTTAGCCCCCAGGAGGCCGGCAGGCCCGATCTGCCAGCTGTGTGGCGAGCGGAGGGGCAGGCCGAGGTGAGGGCGCTGAAGAGCAGGAGCGTGGGCCCAAGCGTTTTGGTGCGGGGGCCTTTGAAGGTCACCAGGGGCTCGGAGGACCCTGCCCGTTCTCCCGCCCTGGATGACCGGCGGTGCCCCTAGAGGCCCGGGTGGCAGCGGGGCGGGAGGGTGAGTCTGGCGCTGGGGCTTGTGGGTCCGGAATCCCGGGCATTGCAGCACCAGGCCCCTTGGGAGGGGCCCCTCGAGGGATCGAGCTAGGGTTAGGTTTAGCCCCCAGGGGACCGTCAGGCCCAATCCGCCGGTTGTGCAGGGAGCGGAGGGTGGGCTGAAGTGATGGTGCTGGCGAGCGGGAGCGTGGGCCCAAGGGTTTTGGCGCGGAGGGCCTTCAAACGGAGCTGGGGGCTCCGAGGGCCCTGTCCGTTGTTCTGCCCTGAATGACCGACAGCTCTCCTACCGGCCCGGGTGGCGGCGGCGCGGCACAGTGCGTCCGGCTCTGGGACTCGGGGGTCACCAATCCCAGGCATTGCAGTGATAGGCCCCTTGGGAGGGGCCCCTTGGGGGCCGACCTAGGGTTTGGGTTAGCCCCCAGGAGGCTGGCAGGCCCGATCCGCCGGCTCTGCCACATGCGGAGGGGCTAGCCGAGGTGAGGGCGCTGGCGAGCGGGAGCATGGCCCCAAGCGTTTTGTCGCGGGGGACCTTCGAAGGTCGCCGGGGGCCCGGGGGGCCCTGCCCGTTCTAACGCCCTGAATGAGGACGGCGCCCCTAGCGGGCCGGGTGGTGAGGAGCGGCAGAGTGCATCCGGCGGTGGGGTTCGGGTGTCCCCAATCCCCAGCGTGGAGGCGCCAGGCCCCTTGGGAGGGGCTCCTCTGGGGCCGACCTAGGTTTATGGTTAGCCCAAAGGAGGCCGGCAGGCCCAAACCGCCGGCTGTGCGGCGAGCAGAGGGGCGGGCCGAGTTGAGGGCTCTGGCGAGATGGAGCGTGGGCCCAGGCGTTTTGGCACGGGGGGCCTTGGATTGTCGCTGGGGGCTTGGAGGGCCCTGCCCATTCTCACACACTAAATGACCGGTGGCGCCCCTAGCGGCCAGGGTGGCGGCGTGTCGGCAGGATGAGTCTGGAGCTGGGACTCAGTGGTCCCCGATCCCCGGCGCGGTGGCTCCAGGCACTTGGGAGGGGTCCCTCGGGGGCCGACATATGGTGAGTGTTAGCCCAAAGGAGGCCGGCGGGCCCAATACGCCGGCTGTGCAGCGAGCGGAGGGGTGGGCCGATGTTAATGCGCTGGCAAGCGGGAGCGTGGGCCCAAGCGTTTTGGCATGGGGGGCCTTCGAAGCTCACCGGGGGCTCGGAGGGCCCAGCAAGTTCTCCCGCCCTGAATGCCCGGCGGCTCCCTAGCAGCCAGGGTGGCGGCGGGGAGGCAGGGTGAGTCCGGAGCTCAGGCTCGGGGGTCCCCAATACCCGGCGTGGCATTGCCAGGCCCCTTGGGAGGGGTCCCTCGGGGGCCGAGCTAGGGTTATCGTTAGCCCAAAGGAGGCCGGCAGGCCCGATTGGCTGGCTGTGCGGTGAGGGGAGGGGTGAGCCGAGGTGAGGGCGCTGGCGAGCGGGAGCTTAGGCCCAAGCGTTTTGGTGCGGGGGGCCTTCGAAGGTCATCGGGGGCTCGGAGGGCCCTGCCCGTACTCCCTCCCTGAATGACCGGTGGCGCCCCTAGCGTCCCGGGTGGCGGCGGGGCGGCAGGGTGAGTCTGGAGTAGGGCTCAGGGGTCCAAATGCCCCGGCGTGGCGGCGCCTGGCCCCTTGGGAGGGGTCCCTCGGGAGCCGACCTAGGGTTGAGGTTAACCCAAAGGAGGCCGGGGCCCGATCCGCCGGCTGTGCAGAGAACGGAGGGGCGGGGCGAGGTGAGGGCGCTGGTGAGCGGGAGCGTGAGCCCAAGCGTTTTGGCGTGTTGGGCCTTCGAAGGTCACCGGGGGCTCAGAGGGCCCTGCCTGTTCCCCAGCCCCGAATGAGGACGGTGCCCCTAGCGATCCGGGTCGCAGCGGGGCGACAGGGTGAGTTCAGCCCTGGTGCTCGGGGGTCCCCAATCACCCGCGTGGCGGCGCCAGGCCCCTTGGGATGGGCCCCTCGGGAGCCGACCTAGGGTTAGGGTTAGCCCCAGGAGGCCGGCAGTCCCGATCTGCCGGCTGTGCGGCGAGCGGAGGGGCGGGCTGAGGAGAGGGTGCTGGCGAGCAGGAGCCTAGGCCCAAGCGTTTTGTCACGGGGGGCCTTCAAAGGTCACTGGGGGCTCGGAGGGCCCTGCCCGTTCTCCCACCCTAAATAACCGGTGGCGCCCCTAGCAGCCCGGGTGGCGGCAGGGCGGCAGGGTAAGTAATGCGCTGGGGCTTGAGGGTCCCCAATCCCCGGCGTGGCATCGCCAGGCCCCTTGGGAGGGGCCCCTCGTGAGCAGACCTAGAGTTAGGGTTAGTTCCCAGGAGGCTGGCAGGCCCAATCCGCTGTCTGTGCGGCGAGAGGGGGGGCGGACCGAGGTGAGGGCGCTTGCTAGCGGGAGCGTGGGCCCAAGCGTTTTGGCGTGGGGGGCCTTCGAAGCTCACCGGGGGCTCGGAGGGCCCAGCAAGTTCTCCCGCCCTGAATGCCCGGCGGCTCCCTAGCGGCCAGGGTGGCGGCGGGGAGGCAGGGTGAGTCCAGCGCTGAGGCTCGGGGGTCCCTAATACACAGCGTTGTGGCGACAGGCCCCTTTGGCGGGCCGCTCGCGGGCCGTCCTAGGGTTAGGGTTCGCCCCCAGGAGGCTGGCAGGCTCGTTCCGCCCATGTACGATGAATGGAGGTGTGGGTCGAGGTGAGGTAGCTGGTGAGCAGGAGTGTGGGCCAGAGCATTTGGCTTTGGCTCGGGGTGCCTTCGAAGGTCGCAGGTGGCTCGGAGAGTCCTGCCCCTTCTGTTGCCCTGAAGGACTGGCGATGCCCCTAGCGCCCCCTGTGGCGGTGGGGCGGCAGGGTGCGTCAGGCGCTGTGACTTGGGGGTCCCCAATCCCTGGCATGCGGCGCCAGGCCACTTGGGAGAGGCCCCTCGGGGGCGACTAGGGATTGGGTTAGCCCCCAGGAAGCCAGCAGGCCCGATTGCCAGCTCTGCAGCGAGCGGAGGGGTGGGCCGAGGTAAGGGCGCTGGCGAGCAGGAGCGTGGGAGCCAGAGTTTTTGCACGGGGGGCCTTCGAAGGTTGCAGGGGGATAGGAGGGCCCTGCCCGTTCTCACTTCCTGAATGACTGGCAACGCCCCTAGCACACTGGGTGCTTGCGCGGTGGCAGAGTGAGTCCAGCACTGGGGCTCAGGGTTCCCATATCCCCGGCATTGCGGTGCCAGGCTCCTTGGGAGGGGCCTCTCGGGGGCCGACCTAGGGTAAGTGTTAGCCCCCAGGAGACCAGCAGGCCCGTTCCCCCAGCTCTGCGGCAGGCAGAGGGGCAGGCCGAGGTTAAGGTGCTGGCGAGAGGGAGTGTGGGCCCAAGCGTTTTGGCGCGAGGGGCCTTCGAATGTTGCCGGGGCTTGGAGGGCCCTGCCCATTCTCTCACCCTGAATGACTGGCGGCGCCCATAGCAGCCCGGTTGCTGCGGGGCGGCAGGGAGACTCAGGCACTGGCCTCGGCGGTCCCCAATCCCTGGTGTTGTGGTGCCAGGCCCCTTGGGAGGGGCCCCTTGGGGGCTGACTAGGGTTAGGGTTCATCCCCAGGAGGACGGCAAGCCCGGCGCTAAGTGGTTCTGGCAATGTAACAAAAATGCCATATACTTATCTGTAAGAAATAACGGTGTACAGGAACCCTCTTAGCCCTAACATCATCCTTTGTGAATATGGAAGCCAGCCCCAAGGTGGTCGAGGAAGTCTGACGAAAGGGCTAAGCACTTTTCTCTGAGTCTCCACACTATACAGGGAAAAACCAAAGTACATCATCTTTCACGAGTAGGAAGCATTAATGAAAAGGTTCTGGAATTTCGAGGACTCTGACCCATCCTTATTGGTAATAAACCACCGTGTACAGGAAAACACCTTCAACTCTCATCAGCCTCCTCAATCCTGATTCCGATTCAACTTTGGGGGTGTAGGACTAGGGAAATGTCCACATCTTATTGCTAAGAAAGAACGATGTCAGGGTAATGCCCTTCAAGTCACATCAGCCTTCCTGAAGACAGAAGCAGGAATCAAGGTGGTTATGTTACCATGAGGTAAGGAAGATGAGCATATAAGTGAGAAACAACAGTGGGCAGGACCTCTCTTCCAACGAACAGTATCTTTGCTTAATGTTGAATCCCTATGTTAAGTGGTTGTGGCCATTTGTGAGGTGAAAATCTTAAGTGTTTTGTAAAACGTCTTGGTCATTCAAATATGAAACTAAGGTAGTTGGGGACTCCTAGGCAGTGATTTGTCCACTGTCAAAAATATGAAAAGATAAGAGACAGATGAGGTCTCCTCAGGCATTGTCCTTTATCCTCATCCTCCGTGAGAATTGTCATCTCTGGACAGCTCAGTGACAGGGTCTCATTCACAGTGGGGGCATCTGTTCCTCACAGACATCAGGCAGGGAAATGGATTTGGTTCTCTGTGCCAGCCCAGCCACAGCTGAGTGTCACAGCACTCTCTCGTGGGCTCATAAGTGTTTCACTGTCACCAGGCAGGTAATTGTATTTGATAAACCACTGTGAGAGTTTGCAATTGCCTTCATCTGCAACCTCCTAGAAGCAAATGCAGGTCTCTGGTACCATGTGAAGTCATGTGAAGGCATTGTGAGAAAGTGTCCTTTTGGTTAAGAAAAACATGGCTGGGGCTCCTGGCTGGCTCAGCCAGTTAAGCATGTGCGTTTGGCTCAGGTTATGATCCCAGGGTTCTGGGATCGAGCCCGGGCTCCCTGCTGAGCAGGAAAGGAGTTAGGGAAATAACTTAGAACCCACAGAGAATGTGAATAAAGGGGAGTGAAATGGAACTTGGTCTGTGTTTTGCTTTAGGGATTGGAAGTTAGTTTTTTCTCAATTGTGATTGTTCTTGAAACAGAAAAGCTGTATTGTTTTTTTTTTTTACCTTTAATTTTTTTCTACTAATAATTTTTATTATGATATGTTAGTCACTATACAGTATTTCCTTAGTTTTTGATGTAGTGTTCCGTGATTCATTATTTGCATATAACACCCAGTGCTCCATGCAATATGTACCTTCCTTAATACCCATCACTGGCCCATCCCAATCCCCCACCCCTCTCCCTTCTGAAGCCCTCAGTTTGTTTCCCAGAGTCCATAGTCTCTCGTGGTTCATTCCCCCTTCTGTTTAGGGTCCATTGTCTAAAGGGACAGACAGTGGAAGTTCACCAAATATAAGATCGAAATTTCATTGTTCATTATAGATGCCGCCAAGTAGTTCCCAGACATTTCATTCTACTGTAGTAATTCATTATACCTGTGAAGGTGCACGTGGAAGACAATTGATGCATGTATAGTGGTAATAAAACACGCCCCTCAGTAGTAGAATAAGAGAGGATACATATGTGTAAAATTATTCGACTACAGCTTCCATGCTTTCCCTTTGGTTCCTTATTATCTATGAAATTGGACAATTTTTGTTCTCTAGGCTTAAAACTCATTGTCAGTATTCAGAGTTTTTCAATGCTGATCTTCTCCTGTATAAGTTACCAAAATCCTAAAATAT
This sequence comes from Ursus americanus, assembly GCF_024610735.1. Taxonomy (NCBI): domain Eukaryota; kingdom Metazoa; phylum Chordata; class Mammalia; order Carnivora; family Ursidae; genus Ursus; species Ursus americanus. Next base: position 1,250,936 of record NW_028273634.1, read on the forward strand.
GTATGAACTTTAAAAAGCGCTATATTGAAAATTACAGCAGGGAAGTTCCATTTTGTGAATATTGTGTCAATGGATCTCTATTTTGACATCAGTGTTCATTAGAAATGATGACATTTCATATGAGTATAAATATCAATGTGTAAAAGAAAAGGTAGGAAGAACCTTGAATGTTTAAGTAATTGGTGAAATGACAGGGGTGTGTGTGTGTGTGTGTGTGTGTGTGTGTGTGTGTGTGTGCAATTGATTTTCAGTGAATGGTTCAGCTTCTTGTAGGGCCTCCGAGAGAGCCCAGGTGAACCTTTCAATGAGTTGATATCTGTTTCAGAACATGGGAATCTCTTAGTCCAATAGTCAATCAGGCAAGCTTTGAGGTCTTGAAGAGTTTCAGTCCTCAGCGATGGTGTTGCAGACCCTTGTGAGCAAACCCTAGGGTATGGTCAGAGCCCTCATTAGCTGGTACCAAGGTGTGACGATTTCAGACAGCATTTCCCAAAGAAGTACCTCTTGAGTCTCTGTCCTTGTCAGTTCCCTACACTTCCTTACACTAGTTATGTGATCAGTGTGTTTCAGGATAATCCCCACATGTGATTTTTGCTATTTCCTACTAGTCCTATCTGTTTCTCATCTTCTTCTTTTATGGTAGGGGTTGGGAAGCAACCTGTGTGGTGTAGGAAGGGGTGTGGTAGTTGTCTGCCTTCAGAGGACCGAATGATGCCTAGAAATTGTACTGTAGTTTGAGGTCAATTGTCCATCCTCTGAGTGTCAGGAATTGCATCACTTTACTTTGATGCTAGTCTGTTCTTCAAGCTGTCCTCAGAAATAAGGACGTCATCCATCTAGGGAATACTGGTTTGTGTGTATGTTTTCATTTTAGGAAAGGCCTTGCTGTTCCTGAAAATAATACTGCAGAGCACCCTTTCCTGTTCTTATTGGCCATCAGTCAATCTTTTCTGAAGTATTCGTTTATAAATAGACTCTATGGTTGATGAGCAGGAATTCTTTATGTACAAGTCTTTGTCAGTGTGTGTATTGCAAATCTTTACTTCCCAGCCTGAAGTTCACTTTTTCATTTTCTTATGGTCATAAGATAAGGAGAAATGTCACATTTTTATGAAGTCCCACTGAATTCTTTTAAATGGTTAGTGCACCCTATGTCCTACCCCAAGATTGACAGGTTCTACGTTTTCTTTCAGAAACTGTCCAATGGGAAGCTACAATCCATTTTCTCTGTCCATTTATTGCTTACAAATGTCACATTTTTATGAAGTCTACTGAATTCTTTTAAATGGTTAGTGCACCTTATGTCCTACCCCAAGATTGACAGGTTCTACGTTTTCTTCAGAAACTGTCCAATGGGAAGCTACAATCCAATTTCTCTGCCCATTTATTGCTTACAAATGTATTTTGACCATCTGTTTCCCAGGAAACCTCTTTTATTTTTATTATTATTATTATTATTATTATTATTATTATTATTATTTTAAATTTCATTTTTAATTCTAATAGGATATTTAAACACTGTTTTTGATTTTCTATGTGCACAATCGTATTATCTGTGAATAGTCATAGTTATCCCCTCAGTTCTTGTCCTTTTTGTTTCTCTTGCCTTAAAACACTGGTAGATTCTCCGATGCCACAATAAATAGAGCAGCATTGTTTGAAGATTTTAATATACCTTTCTCAATATCTGACAGAAAAAGCAGACAAAACATTGGTAACAAATGTGACCTAATTGACATATAGGGAACATTCCGTAATAAGTGCAGAATACATTATTTTCAAGTGGTCATAGACTCTTTACCCAAATAGATGATAGGTGCGGCCATGAATCAAGTCTACAAATGTTAAACCCTGAAATTAACTAGATTCTATTCTTAGACCACAGGGGAATTGAGCCACAGTCATAGCAAAAAGAAAACCAGGAAGTCCTTCAATGTTTAAAAATTAAATGGAACTTTGCTACATATCCTAAAGGTCAGAGAGGGAATCTCAATGGAAATTCTGAACCTTTTCTACATGAGGGCTCACACACAATGGCACTTTCTTTGTGAAGAGCATTATAATAACCTAGACAGGAGTTGAGCCTTAAGTCAGAGTTCTGCCTACCCCAGCCACACCTGGCAGCCTTGGCCTGTGGTCCCACTCAGCTGTCCTTTCTGGTGGTCCTGAGCTAAGGGGGTCAACATGGCCATATGGAAATGGGAAGCTGCCCACTCATAATGATGACGGTGCCCACTACCCAGCTGCCCTCTCTGGTGGCTTTGAGCTAAGGGGGTCAACATGGTCGTATGGAAATTAGAAGCTCCCCACTGTTAGTGATGACGTTGCTATTGTATCATCCTCACCGGTCCAACAACATGATTTCTGAGCGAAATATGACACAAGAGTGACTTCTTGGCCTTCCTTCAGGTTTGAAAATCATCTGGTGAGTCATCTATTCGAAATATGGATTCAACATGTGTACTTTCTTCTGGAAAAGAAATAGACCCAATAGCAATTATGGCTTCCTGAGATCTTGTTCTTGAGAGACATCATACTGGCTCTTTGTAGCATTCTGCCTCTTAAACTTCTCAACTAGGGTGTAGATATTTTTAGGCACATTTTCAGGTGGTTAGACAGGGACTCGGATGATATGAGTCACAGAGGATTTTAGTGTCAGAAACCTAAGTGGGATCCCCAAATTGACTCCAAATCCCTTGTTGTTCCATACAGGGTACTATTTCCCTCTTATCTCTGGTCTTCTCAATCTGGAAACCTATCAAGTATCAGGATTTTCTTGTCATGTGGACAACTGGAACAAATTCAGCGGGCCTTTTCACCTCTGCCAATGGTGATCATTAAGATCATTATCTCAGTGGAGGACCTGTGGGTAAGATACTCAAAGATCCTTAGGAATAGAGACAGTATAATATTTTTCTGGTATTAAAGTTACTGAAACCAACTATCTTTTTTAGTCCATTCAGGCTCTGGTATGTTCAGAGGGTGCTGTAAAACAGGTCTGAAATAGTATTTAAAAACACTCAGCTCAGCCTCTTCTACAAAGTGAGCCAATGCTTATAAATATGGCTAAAATATTCCCTTACCTACGATTACTTCCCAGCCATCATAGTGTTTATATGGTATGACTGTCACTTACATTAGTCAACATTTGCAGAGAAAGAACTTAGTGCATCCAGGGGGCACTTCATGTTGAAATTAGTTTGTGACAATGAGCTATTGTATTTTACTCTGCAGTCTAAGGGAATGGTGCCAGACATCTCTAAGGTGTCTAGCAGTTCTACAATTCTGATTTTAAGTGGTCTGTGTGCTTCAGAGATTTGGGCAGGAGAAGGACAGGAGTCCAGAGACTGTGAACACTTCTGTTACCTGTGCTGACCATGGAGCAGGTAGCCTTCTGTGGGATTCATTTTGAATTCTTGGTACTATTGTGAAAGGTGCTTTTGTCTCAAATTCCTCCATTTAGTAGTCATTATAATGATGAAAGTAATTTTTATCTTATATCATCTGTGGGCCCTGATCCTGGGCTCCCAGGGAAGCTATCCTTTAACATTTTACCTGGCTCAAATTGATTGGGCAAAACCTCAAAGCATGGGCCCTATTTCTGCCCCAAGCACATGTTGTACATCTGCTTCGAGAAGAAAACAATATCCAAATATGCCAACATAAAGATAAGAAAAAATAAAGAACCTCTTTGGCTCCCATAAGATTAAAGTCATACTGACATGTACATACTGAAAACATAAGAACGAGTCTGTCAATTTCTGGAATCTAAGAAGATCCTCATTGTGGTGTGTAACTCTGTACTTAAAAGAAAACAGAAAAAAATATATAAGCCTGCCCCAAATGTTCCTTCCCTGGAGCGCTCCCTTCTTGGTGAAGATTGTGTCTCCCAGGCAGCTGTCCTGACTTGGGTTTGAATAAAGGTCTCTTCCTTTCTCTCTAAAATGTTTTTAAAAGTTCATTCACACAATGTCGACAATAACAGTGTTTTCTATTTAAGTGAGAAATAAATGTTCCACTCTAGTTTTATTGGGAATAGACGAATTGAGGGTTTCTTTAGAAGAGTAAGTCTGCCTTCCAGAAAAGGCAAGGTCATTGGTCTATGGAGAATGAAGATAATTACTGCTAAACAACAAGCATGTGTTGCCCCTTCGCCCAGAAACCGAAGCAGGTGTTCAGGCTTTAGGTCAGAGGTGACTTCTTGTCCCCAGCTGACAACACTTCTCTGCTCTGGCTCCAAGACCCCCGAGGTTTTGAACGTCAGCATCGAAGTCAGCGAGGCAGCTTGTCACAGGACGCCAGTGTTCAGAGAAAGCACAGGTATGTTTGGCAAAATGTCCTATCTATGTCAGGGCTGGAGGTAAAACCTCTCATTATCCCAAAACCTCCTGGGCTTTTCTCTTTTCTCTAGTTGAGCCACAAAGTAAAATTGAAGTAGCTGTCAGCATTCTGGGTTTGGTGCAAGAATTACTTAGTTTCCCTGCAGGTAGAACTTTGCAGGGGATCACAATTTCTCTGTCCATTTATTGCTTACACATGTATTTTGACCATCTGTTTCCTAGGAACCATCTTTTATTAGAAAGCGGAGGTGAGATTCACTCTGTGCCTGTTTGTAACATCTAATTTGTTCCTTCATCTAACAGTGTTTATTCAATTGGGCCTAAGATATGGTTGAGTGGCCAGCATCTAGAGTTAGGTGGCTTATTTTCATCTGATACAGACTTGGATGATGTCATTTGACAAAGGTGATGTTTCATCATTGATTAGTTTATTCATCAGAAGAGTTAAAATTAGGGTGGAGGGAAAATTGAAAATTATCCAAAGCGGCCTGTTCCTGTTTAAAAGTTGAGCTTGACTTTCCAGTTTTACTAAATGTATTATCTCGATATTTGGAGGTGCCATATTCTCTCTGTAGTTTCTTTGGTGGTGGAGTCAGAAGGAGAGTCTGGGAATTCTTTTGGATAGTGGCATGCTGGTGGCTTCAAGGGGCTTGGCGTCAGGAGCCTTGGGGTGAAGTCTGCAACTGCTTGCCTGACCCTGGGTGCATCTCACAGAAGTTTTGTTTCATCTTATGAAATTGCCAGCAGATAATGTTCGGCTTAAAGGGGAACCCTCCCATCCTGTTGGTGGCAATGCAAATGGTGCAGCCAGTCTAGGAAACAGTGTGGGGGTTCCTCAAAAAGTTAAACATTGAACAACCCCATGATCCAGCAATTGCTCTCCTAGGTATTTACCCAAAGGATACAAAAATGCAGATTCAAAGGGGGAACATGCACCATGATGTTTATAGCAGCAATGTCCACAGTAGCCAAACTATGGAGAGAATCCCAAAGTCTATGCACTGATGAATGGATAAAGCAGAAGTGGGATACATATATATAATGGAATATGACCCAGCTTCAAAAGGAATGAAATCTTACCATTTGCAAGGATGTGGATGGACCTAGAGTGTATTAAGCTAAGCAAAATCAGTGAGGAAAGACAAATATCCTATGCTCTCACGCTTGTGGAATTTCAGAAAGAAAACAGATGAACAGAGTGGAGGGGTGATGAGAGAGGCAAACAAGGAAATAGACTCAAACTTGGAGAACAAACTGAGTGTTGCTGCAGGACAGGGGCATGGGGGCAAGAGTTAAATGGGTGAGGGGTATTAAGGAGGGCACTTGTGATGAGCACCGGGTACTGTATGCAGGTGAGGAATCACTAAATCCTACACCTGAAGCGAATATTCCATGGCATGTGAACTAACTGGAATTTAAGTAAAAGAAGAAAGGAAAAAGTGTTCTGCTTCATGAAGAGTGAGGTAAAATTGTAGTGATTTGGCTGTACTATTCTATAGAGGATAGATGTAAAACACCCTGTTGTAGGATACACTAGTTTCTTATCACATAAGGAGTCCTCAGAAAGCTGCAATGAAAGATTCAGGTCTCAGAGCATGTTCATGTTCCAATGATATTTTACAGTTTGCACAGGTAGGAAAGAAGGTGGAGAGAGAGGCAACAGAAGGGGAAAGCAGGTGTGAACCTTTCATATGTTAGCATTATAGCTTTCTCATGAAAGCTTTATGTCAGTGTGCTTTTGGAAGCAGAGGGGGAATCCGGGAGCTTTGCAGGAGACAGGGGAGTTCTAGGTCTGGGTAAAGCTGACAGGGGTCCCAGAGGAGAGCTGAATGCATTCTGCAGCAGGGTGTGGGCAGGGTGGGCTCCAGGGGTGGCTGTGGGTCTCCTGGGTGAGTGTTGTGACAGGTGAGGGCTGTGTGCAAGTTCCTGGCTGAGGACAAGGGAGGCACAGGCTGAGAGCTGGCAGAGAACCTTCTTCTGGGCCACCATCCTCACCCAACACACAGCCTCATCTTCTGTTCCTGTCACTCCAATTCAGACTTCTCCGAAGTTGAGTGAGAACACATCAAGAGCATTCTTAACAGAAGGGAAAGCATGTGCAAAGGCTCTGGGGCAGGAGAATTTCAGGTATGTCCAGGACCAGCAAGAAGGCCCTGTAGCCACAGGAGACAACTTAGGACATGACCTCAGAGAGGTGTCAGAAAGCCATTCCAGGGCTATAACCCCATGAGACCCTGTTTCCCTGGGCCATCCTGGCTACAGAGTTGAGAACAGATGACAGAGGGTTGAAGATGGCAAGGCAGGTCAATGACGAAACTTTTCCAGGATCTCAGGCACTGTGGACCAGACAGGTGCCCTTGGATGGAGTGGTTAGACATCTCTGGGTCCATTTTGAAGATGGAGCTCGCAGGATTTGCTGATTGGTTAGCTATTAGGAGCTGGAGAACGGAGGAATTGGAGTAAATCCCAGCTGTTGTGGGTTGTCCTGATCGAGGGGAAGGAGAGGGTTTCTCAGGGCGTAGGAGGTAGTCCGTGTTCCGCATGCTGAGGAATGTGCCTTTCCTCGTGGATCTGCTGAGGTTTGTGTCTGGGAGGACCTTTCACATCTCCTCCCTCAGCAATGCTCAAGTACAATATCCCCCACTTTTTAAATGTTCACAGTAAGACACTGGGCTTTCTTGAAAGAACTATGTTATTACCCAGCTTCAGTAAGAGGAAGAGACCTGAAGAGGATTTCCCTCTTATGAAAAAAGGTGAACAGTGAGAATAGCGTTCAGCATCTGTTTTGGGGAGAAGCACGACAGAGGCGGCGTGCACCCCAACCAGGTCCTTCCTCTGGGAACCGCTCTCCGCATCCAGCCACCAGCATTTTGAATGGTGTCTGTGAGCCTCTGCTTCTGCTTTATCTTCATTTATGCTGGGCCTCCGTTAGAAACTTGTGTCCTGAGGCCTAAGAAAAGCCAAAGAGAGGAATTTTGGAGTCTGAGCACACTGTCTAATTGTTCCGTGTAAATTAATGGCCATTCCTTCTTGACACCATTTCTGCTGTGCAAGGTTTCTCAGAAGCCATGTACTTTCAAAGAGCAGGGAAACCTATACCCCATGCTGCGGGGTTCGTTTTAGTCTCCATGCTGGACAGAACATTTCATGACTGTCGGATTTTCTCACTCAAACATTGAGACTTTGACCACTTTCACCCATTTCTACCACCCCATCCCCAAATCTGGCACCTACCAATCTGCTCTCAGTATCTATGCGTTCAGTATTTGTTTATTCCACATTGAATGTACATGAGAGCATCTGGTATTGGTCTTTCTGTGTCTGAGTTACTTGGCATAAGGCCCCCAAGGTCTGTGTTTCCATGTCTGGTTCTTGTGAATAATGCTGCACTGAATGTGGGAGTGCATCTGTCTTTTTGAGGCAGTATTTTTGTATTCTCCAAATCAATACTCTGTAGAGCCATTATTGGGTCATGTGGTAGTTGTATTTATTTTTTCAGGAACCTCCATACCGTTTGTCACAATGGCTGCACCAATTTCCATTCCCACCAACAGTGCACAGTGTCTCCTCGTCTGCACACCCTTGACACCACCTGGTGTCTGTCTCTGGGAAAATTGCTGTTCCAACAATTGTGAGGGGATAGCCGATTGTGGTTTTGATGATGTTTCCTTGACGATATAAGTGATGTCGAATAACTTTCTCTGTCTGTTGGCACCTGTGTGCCATCTTTGGAAAGTATCTATTCACATATTCTCCCATTTTTTAATACAGATTTTTTTTGTTTTGATTTGTACGAGTGATGTGTGTATTTTGGATATTAGCCTCTTCTCACACATATGATTCGCAGATATTTTTTCTTATTGGGTCAGTGGCCTTTTAAGTTTTTGCTGGTTTCTTTTGCCAAGTGAAAGATTTCAGTTTGAAGTTGTTCCACTTGTTTATTTTTGCTTTTGTTGCTTTGCGTTTGGTGTCGGATCTGAAGACTCTTTGCCAAAACCTATGTTGAGAGACTTAGTACCTGTGTCTTCTTGGAGGTTTATGGATTCAGGTCTTATGTTCAAATCATTCATCCCTTAAAAATTTTGGTGGTGTAAGAAATTGACCCAGTTATATTCTTCTGCATTTAGTGTCCAGTTTGCCTGTTACCGCTCACTGTAGACACAGTCCTTCCCTCATGGCATATTTTCTGCTGCTGTGTCGTAAGTTAGGATCATCTACGTGTGGGTAAGTTTCTGAGCTTTCTGTTCTGTTCCACTGACCTTGGGTCTGTGTTTATGCCAGTACCATCCTGTTTTGATAACATCTTTGTAATCTAGCTTGAAATCCAGGAGTGTGTTGACTGCACCTTTCTTTCTTCAGGTTGCTTTGCGTATTTGGGGCCTTTTGTGATTCCATACAAGTTTGAGGACTGTTATCTATTTCCTTGAATAATGCCACTGGAATTCAGATAGGGATTTCATCACATCTGTCGATTGCTTTGGGTATGATGGACATGTTCACATAATTAACTCTGCCAGTTAAGGAGCATGGCGTATGCTTCCATTTGTTTGTGTTGCCTTCCAAATCTTTGAACCACACATTCTGCCCCCCTCGACACACATGTTTTTCATTTCTTTTCTGCCATGTGTTGAGTGTACTATGTCTTTCGCATTTTTGGTTACTTTTATTCCTAGATTTTTTTTGATGCAATTGTAAATGGCATTGCTTTTTTAATTTCTCTTTTAATTTCTCTTTGTGTCATCAGTATACAGAAATGCAAGAAGTTGGGTCATCTGGGTGGCCCCATAGGTGAAGCGTCTGCCTTCAGCTCAGGTCATGATCCCAGAGTTCTGGGATTGAGCCCCGTGTAGGGCTCCCCGCTTAGCGAGGGTCTGCTTCTCCCTCTTTCTGACACTACCCCTGCATGTGCTTTTTCTCTTCCTTTCAAATAAATAAATAAAATCTGAAAAAAAGTAAAGACAACAGGTCTCTGTATATTGACTTTATATCCTGCAGCTTTCTTGAATTTGTTTAAATTAACAGTTTTTTTTTGTGGAATTTTCGGGATTTCATGTCATTTGCAAATAGTGACAGTTTTCCTGTATGGATTTCATATCGTTCTCTTTTTTTAAAATGATGTTAGTCACCCTACAGTACTTCATTTGTTTTTGATGAAGTGTTCCATGATTCATTGCTTGCATATAACCCCTAGTGCTCATTATGACACGTGCCCTCCTTAATACCCATCACCAGGATAACCCATTCCCCTACCCTCCCTTTCTGCAACCTTCAGTTTGTTTCCCAGTGTCAATAGTCTCTCATGGTTCATCTCCCCCTCTCATTCCCCCCCTTCACTTTTCCCTTCCTTCTCCTAATGTCCTCCATGCTATTCCTTCCATTCCACATCGGAGTCAATCCATATGATAATTGTCTTTCTCTGCTTGACTTAATTTCACTTAGCATAATCCCCTCCTGGTCCATCCACATTGGTGCAAATGGGGGGTATTCATCCTTTCTGATGACTGAGTAATATTCCATTGTATAGATGAACCACATCTTCTTCGTCCATTCATTTGCTGAAGGACATCTTGGCTCCTTCCACAGTTTGGCTATTATGGACATTGTTGCTATGAACATTGGGATACAGGTGCCCCTTCTTTTCATTACTCTGTGTCTATAGGGTAAGTACCCAGTAGTGCAATTGGTGGGTCATAGGATAGCTCTGTGTTTAATGTCTTGAGGAACCTCCATATTGTTCAAAAGTGGCTGTACCAGCTTGAATTCTCACGAGTAGTGTAAGAGGGCTCCCCTTTCTTCACATACTCTCTGACTTTTTGTAATTTCCTGTCTTGTTAATTTGTTTTTCAAGATTTTATTTATTTATTCCACAGAGATAGAGATGGCCAGCGAGAGAGGGAACACAAGCAGGGGGAGTGGGAGAGGAAGAAGCAGGCTCATAGCAGAGGAGCCTGATGTGGGGCTCGATCCCGTAATGCCAGGATCACGCCCTTAGCCGAAGACAGACGCTTAACCTCTGTACTACCCAGGTGCCCCCTGCCTTGTTAATTTTAACCATTCTAACTGGTATAAGGTGGTATCTCATTGTCGTTTTGATTTGTATTTGCCTGATGGCAAGTGATGTGGAGCATTTTTTCATGTGTCTGTTGGCCATTTGTATGTCTTCTTTGGAGAAGTATCTCTTTGTGTCTTCTGCCCATTTTTGGGTGTTGAGTTTGAGGAGTTCTTTATAGATCTTGGATACTAGCCCTTTATCTGTAATATCATTTGCAGATATCTTCTTCGATTCCATAGGTTGACTTTTTGTTTTGTTGATCGTTTGCTTTGCCCTGCAGAAGCTTTTTATCTTGGTGAAGTGCCAATAGTTCCTTTTTTGCTTTTATTTCCTTTGCCTTTAGAGACGTGGCTTGCAAGAAGTTGTTGTGTCCAAGTTTAAAGAGTTCTTTTGATTTTGATATGATACAGGAATCCATTATCTTTCTTTCCTGATTGTATTCGAGTCCTCTGTCTTTCTTGGTGAGTCTAGCTAAGTTTGTCAGTTTTGTTTATCTTTCCAAAAAAGGCAGCTCTCACTTTCATTTTTTTTTGTCTTTTTAGTCTCTGTCAGATTTATTTATGCATTCCTTTTTGTTATTTCCTTATTTCTACTAATTTGGGGCTTTGTTTGTTGTTTTATTTTCTACTTCTTTACCACATAAATCAAGTTGTTTATTGGAGACCATTCTCATGGATTGATGAAGACTTGAGTTTCTATGAATGTCCCCCATAAAGCTACTTTTGCTGCATCCCTTATGTTTTTGTAAGTTGCCTTTTTCCTCAGTGTCAAGGTACTTCTAAAATCTTTTTTGATTTCTTCTTTGACTGTTGGTTGTTCAGTAGCTTGTTGTTAAATCTCCACATATTTTTTTAAGATTATTTAGGTATCTGACAGAGAGTGAGACAGTGAAAGAGGGAATGGAAGCAGGGGGGTGGGAGAGGGAGAAGCGGGCTTCCCGCTGAGCAAGGAGCCTGATTCCAGGCTAAATCCCAGGATCCTGGCAGATCCTTAACAACTGATCCACCCAGGCCCCCCAATCTCCACCTATTTTTGACTGTCCCATTTTTTTCTTGAGACTGATTTCTAGTTTCATATCATTGTGGTTGGACAAGATTTGAAGCAGAAGGTGAAGAGAGCATTCAGATAAAGTTTTGTTTCCTGGAGGGTTTTCTGAGGGCAGAGCATGAGTTCCATGGGACGGAGGAAGGTTTTGTGAGATGGGGGTGGGGTTAACCCTTGTTAGAATTACTGACTACTACCATGCAGGCTGTGTGCTACTGTTCACACCGTAGTCCTGATGGACTTGTACTTCATTAGAAATATTTTCTAGGAGGTGTAGGCATAGCCTTCACTTAAAGAAAGGTGCCATGTGGGTTCATGGCATGACCCCAGGTCAGCAACCAGGATGTATGGTATTGTGGGGGATCAGAACCAGGCTTTCTGTGGGAAGTGACAGAAATAAGGTATGGTGAGCTCCATGACCATAGGTGAGGTCCCGAGTGACCCACTGGGTGTTGGGTTCTGTGGATCTGTCTCATCATGTTCTGTGGAATTCAGGGACACCCTCCTGTCTGTGGATTTGTGTGGAGACAGGTAGACATCAGTGTCTGGCCAGGCATGAGGGTCGCACTGGACCACCACCAGAGGTGCAGCGTGCGGGGGAGCCACTGCTTGGTTTCCACGAAAGCTGCCCAGCGTCTGTGACTGTGATTCCTAGCAGCCGCAAGGGGAGAGGAGGCCTGGGGTGGTGCACACTTCCTAGACTTGTGGTCAGGTCTAGTCTGGAGCCCACTGAAGTCAGCCACACCTGGCCAGGAGGCACCCAGTCAGTGTAGCTTTGGGCACTGCTCCCATGGTACTTCGTGCCAGCTCCATGCTGCCACCTCCTGCTTTTCATCATCATCTTCAAGGTCATGTGCCTCTGCTCTTGCCCCATGGCCTCCGGGGTATTGTCCGTCCTCCATCTGGCCCTCGTCCCTGGTGCCCTGTGCAGTCTGATGCCAGGGTACCCTTCTCGAGACAAACATCTGGCCCTGATGGAACACTTCCATGGATCTCGTGTGATGCAAGGATGATGCCCTGCCCTGGAAGGGCGCTGCAGGTCCCCAATCAGGAGAGCCATGTCTCCCTTTTCAGCATGGCCTGCCCTCCCCTCAGTCTTCTTCAGGGAAGCTCTCCCAACTTTCTGAGCGGACAGCTCTGAACTTAAAAATGAATATTATTTTACATATCTCTATGCCTTAGTTCATCCATGGCATGTCTTTCAACCCCGTTAGTGGGGTTTTTTTTTTTTTTAGCAGTTCTGAAGGGCTGTCTGCTCATGGAGGGGATGACCTGGGTGGGACAGCTTTCCCTCTCATCTCCCTCAGCATGTCTCTGAGCCCTGAGGCCAGCTGTCCCACTGAGGATTGAGGGACCTGAGCCAGCCCATCCTGAGCCCAGGCTGTGTCAGTTGTGTAGACTGATGTGTGTTGGAGTGGTGGGCAGCTGGCATGGGCCAGGGGCAGGCAGTGTCTCCTCATTCCTTCCCTCCCTTCCTCCCAGAGGTAGCTCAGAGCAGCCTTCAACCCCTGCATCTCCAGATCCCTTGACTTATGCCTTCTGTATTCAGCTGGTGACCTTGGAGTTTCGCATGGATTCTACCTCCCGTACCCTCTCCTGTAGCAGTTCCTGGATCAGGGGAGGGGTTGGACCCTTGTCTGTTTTTGATCTTCTTCCTGTCCCGCACCAAGCCCACCCACCGTTGCATCTTCCATGTATGTGCTTGGAAGCAAGCCCATCCACAGGGAACCTATTAGCCAAATGGATCCAGGCAATGAATATTGAAGTAGAGATCCAGGATCCATAATAAACCTGCTCTGAAACCTGTCCCAAAGTCTGTGACTCTCTCACACTGAAACAGAAACAATAATAGCTTTCTGGACTGTGAAGTGACATGTGTCTCTACTTCCAATCTTGAATGCATAGGTGCTGAACCTGGACAGAAAAGGACCATGGCTCCCGTGGGCTGGGATCCACAGTAAGAACTCAGTGAAATCTGAATTCGAGGCATAGAGTAAATAATTATTGTAGAGTGAATCCTCCCAAGTAGGGCTTATGCACAGTGCACAGGAAAAGCTTTTTCAAAGAGGTTCCTGAAAGAAAAATCTTTTTAAAAAATTTATTTTAATTCCAGTAGAGCTAACATACAGTGTTACATTCATTTCAGGTGTACAATAGAGTGATTCAGTAATTCTATATATTACTCAGTGGTCATCAAGAAAAGTGTCCTCTTAATCCGCTTCATCTATTTCACTCATCCCTCTATCCACCTCCTCTCTGGTAACCATCCATTTGTTCTCTATTGTTAAGAGTTTGTATTTTCCCATGCCCATACTCAGGCAACCCTGTTTGGGTAGAGTTTCCGTGTCCCCTGCAAGGGTGAATGGGGGTGGGCACGCTCTGGGCCAGTATTTCCAGGCTTTTGTTCCCTGGCGGCTTTCTCTGGTGATCTGCTGTGCCTCTTCTGAGAGTCAGAGCAGCAGAGGCTGAATTGTCACAGAACAGAGGGAATGCAGCCCGTTCTCCACCCTTGTTCTGGCCACTTTAACTCCATTACTGTTGGTACTGCTCAACCCTGTAGCATCCTGGGATGTGCGCCCCACATCTGGTGTCCCTGGCCTCAATTCCGGGGCTAGTGCATCTCTGTCCTTTGTGTTTCTAATGCTGCCAGCCGCCAGACGACCTGATCTCTCTCTGGAAGCTCCTGGTCTCAGTCTGGATCCCCTGAGCACACCGGGATTCCAGAGTTCCATGAGAAGCCTGGTGGCTCCGGCACCTGGTTCAGGGTCTCAGTCTGCTGTTTCGCAGGTGCCTACTGCAAGTCCGCCAAATCCCCTGTGCAGGTGGCCTGCCAGCCGCCAGCCGCCCCGTGGGCTCCCGGGTCTCCTGGTCTCAGTCTATGCCTGGTGAGCACACCGGGATTCCGGTGTTCCAGGAGAAGCCTGGTGGCGTACGCTCTGGGCTCACCGGTCTCAGTCCACTCTCTCCTGTGTGCCATCCATGAGTCTGCCCGCTCCCTGGTGCAGGTGGTTGCTGCTTCCGGGCGCCAGAACATGGCGGCTCCCCCCCCTTCCGTTTATCTTCTGATATCTGTGCCCGGTTTCAAGGCTCCCCGCTTCATACCTCAATACTCAGCGCTGGAGATGTTCATTTGTAGAGATCCAGATGTATCTTCCTGCCTCTCAGGCTGATTCCGTGGTTGTTTAGGCTGGTCTGGTACCTATCCAGCTCAACTCAGGGGACCTGCTGAAAAAGGGGTCTCCTACTCCTGCACCATCTTAACTCCTCTCTTGTACCTGAAATAGTATTTAAAAACACTCAGCTCAGCCTCTTCTACAAAGTGAGCCAATGCTTATAAACATGGCTAAAATATTCCCTTACCTACGATGACTTCCCAGCCATTGTAGTTTTTAAATGGTATGACTGTGACTTACATTAGTCAAAATTTGCAGAGAAAGAACTTAGGGCATCCAGGGGGCACTTCATGTTGAAATTAGTTTGTGACAACGAGCTACTGTGTTTTATTCTGCAGTCCAAGGGAATGGTGCCAGACATCTCTAAGGTGTCTAGCAGTTCTACAATTCTGATTTTAAGTGTTCTGTGTGCTTTAGAGATTTGGGCAAGAGAAGGGCAGGAGTCCAGAGACTGTGAACACTTCTGTTACCTGTGCTGACCATGGAGCAGGTAGCCTTCTGTGGGCATCATTTTGATTTCTTGGTACTCTTGTGAAGGTGCTTTTGTCTCAAATTCCTCCATTTAGGAGTAATTATAATGATAAAAGTAATTTTTATCTTATATCATCTGTGGCCCTGATCCTGGGCTCCCAGGGAAGCTATCCTTTAACATTTTACCCGGCTCAAAATGACTGGGCAAAACCTGAAACCATGGGCCCTATTTCTGCCCCAAGCACATGTTGTACATCTGCTTCGAGAAGAAAACAATAACCAAAAATGCCAACATAAAGATAAGAAAAAATAAAGAACCTCTTTGGCTCCCATAAGATTAAAGTCATACTGACATGTACATACTGAAAATGCATAAAAACATTGCATTTCCTAAAGCCCAAGCCTTGGAGGGTCTGAGAGCCTTGCCCAGAACCAGGCACACCCCAGCAGGGAGGGCTGGTGCAGAAAGGGAAGGGGCAGGACTCTGACAGTGGTCTGCAGCTAGAGGGGTCCCTGGAAGGGGCCAGGTGTGTGGGGGGACCCTGGCCCACGACCCCACCCATGCCTGTGCCGGGTGTTGGGTCGAGCAGGCGCCTCTTGGGCCCCCTGCACTTTCAGGGTTCCAGGGGCTTGAGGGCGGGTTGCCCAGCATCCAAGGGGCTCAGGCACCACCCTCACCAACCATTCACCGCTTGGGGGTGGAGCTATGTCTCTGTGGGCAGTCCCAGATTCACAGTAGGTTGCAGACTTAGGGCAAAGAAGGGGCACTGAGAGAGAGAGAGAGTTGCCCTGTGGAGATCCCTGCTGGTGAGTGAGCAGCGTGCACTGGGGTGGGGGTCCGGGGGTAGGGTGCGCCCCAGGTGGGAGGCAGGGTTCTGGAAGGGCATGTGGAGAGGGTTCATTGTGGGGACTCAGGTGAGTTTTCTTTTTCCCTTTAAAGTCTCTTCTGCCCCATGTCCTCAACTGACCTTATTCCCCATACCCGTGAACTCCAGGACACCCACTCACCTGAGCTTTTGTGGGATGGGTTGCAGAATTTCAAGGTTTCCCCTGTTCCCCGGGAAGAGTGCGGGTAAGGACTTCACACAATCCCCACCTTCAGTTCTCTGACACAGTGCAGGTGATGCATCTTGAGCAGTACCCTGAGTTCAGCAGGGTGTGCCCTGGTCCCCAGGCACAGGTGTGGCAGTAGCATGCCCCAGAGCCGTCCCCCAACTTCAGCATTATGCCCCGTGTGCCCCCGGGTTAGTGGTAATTGGCTATTAGAATCATGCAGGAAAATCCTCCAGGTGGGGGCCTGGAGGCGGGCATAAACCAGACCCCACTCTAGTTGCATTGGGAATAGACGAATTGAGGGTTTCTTTAGAAGAGTAAGTCTGCCTTCCAGAAAAGGCAAGGTCATTGGTCTATGGAGAATGAAGATAATTACTGATAAACAACAAGTATGTGTTGCCCCTTCACCCAGAAACTGAAGCAGGTGTGCAGGCTTTAGGTCAGAGGTGCCTTCTTCTCCCCAGCTGACAGCACTTCTCTGCTCTGGCTCCTAGACACCCGAGGATTTGAACGTCAGCATCGGAGTCAGCAAGGCAGCTTGTCACAGGACACCAGTGCTCAGAGAAAGCATAGCTTTGCTTGGCAAAATGTCCTATCTATGTCAGGGCTGGAGGTAAAACCACTCTTTATCCCAAAACCTCCTAGGCTTTTCTCTTTTCTCTAGTTGAGCCACAAAGTAAAATTGAAGTAGTTGTCAGCATTCTGGGTTTGGTACAAGAATTACTTAGTTTCCCTGCAGGTAGAACTTTGCAGGGGATCACAATTTCTCTGTCCATTTATTGCTTACAAATGTATTTTGCCCATCTGTTTCCTAGCAACCCTCTTTTGTTAGAAAAGGAAGGTGAGATTCACTCTGTGCCTGTTTGTAACATCTAATTTGTTCCTTCATCTAACAGTGTTTATTCAATTGGGCCTAAGATATAGTTGAGTGACCAGCATCTAGAGTTAGGTGGCTTATTTTCATCTGATACAGACTTGGATGATGTCATTTGACAACGGTGATGTTTCATCATGGATTAGTTTATTCATCAGAAGAGTTAAAATTAGGGTGGAGGGAAAATTCAAAATTATCCAAACTGGCCTGTTCCTTTTTAAAAGTTGAGCTTGACTTTCTAGTTTTACTAAATGTATTATCTCGATATTTTGAGGTGCCATATTCTCTCTGTAGTTTCTTTGGTGGTGGAGTCAGAAGGAGAGTCTGGGAATTCTTTTGGATAGTGGCATGCTAGTGGCTTCAAGGGGCTTGGCGTCAGGAGCCTTGGGGTGAAGTCTGCAACTGCTTGCCTGACCCTGGGTGCATCTCCCAGTGGTTTTGTTTCCTCTTATGAAATTGCCGGCAGATAATGTTCTGCTTAAAGGGGAACCCTCCCATCCTGTTGGTGGCAATGCAAATGGTGCAGCCAGTCTGGGAAACAGTGTGGAGGTTCCTCAAAAAGTTAAACATTGAACAACCCCATGATCCAGCAATTGCTCTCCTAGGTATTTACCCTAAGGATACAAAAATGCAGATTCAAAGGGGGTACATGCACCATGATGTTTATAGCAGCAATGTCCACAGTAGCCAAACTATGGAGAGAATCCCAAAGTCCATGCACTGATGAATGGATAAAGCAGAAGTGGGATGCATATATATAATGGAATATGACCCAGCTTCAAAAAGAATGAAATCTTACCATTTGCAAGGATGCAGATGGACCTAGAGTGTATTGAGCTAAGCAAAATCATTGAGGAAAGAGAAATATCCTATGCTCTCATGCTTGTGGAATTTCAGAAAGAAAACAGATGAACAGAGTGGAGGGGTGATGAGAGAGGCAAACAAGGAAATAGACTCAACCTTGGAGAACAAACTGAGTGTTGCTGCAGGACAGGGGCATGGGGGGAAGAGTTAAATGGGTGAGGGGTATTAAGGAGGGCACTTGTGATGAGCACCGGGTACTATATGCAAGTGAGGAATCACTAAATCCTACCCCTGAAGCGAATATTCCATGGCATGTGAACTAACTGGAATTTAAGTAAAAGAAGAAAGGAAAAAGTGTTCTGCTTCATGAAGAGTGAGGTAAAATTGTAGTGATTTGGGCTGTACTATTCTATAGATGAGAGTTGTAAAACACCCTGTTGTAGGATACACTAGTTTCTTATCACATAAGGAGTCCTCAGAAAGCCGCAATGAAAGATTCAGGTCTCCGAGCATGTTCATGTTCCACTGATATGTTACAGTTTGCACAGGTAGGAAAGAAGGTGGAGAGAGAGGCAACAGAATGGGAAAGCAGGTGCGAAACTTTCAATAATTAGCATTATAGCTTTCTCATGAAAGCCTTGCGATTTTGGAAGCAGAGGTGGAATCCGGGAGCTTTGCAGGAGACAGGGGAGTTCCAGGTCTGGGTAAAGCTGACAGGGGTCCCAGAGGAGAGCTGAATGCATTCTGCAGCAGGGTGTGGGAAGGGGTGGCTGTGGGTCTCCTGGGTGAGAGTTGTGACAGGTTAGGGCTGTGTGCAAGTTCCTGGCTGAGGGCAAGGGAGGCACAGGCTGTGAGCTGGCAGAGAACATTCTTCTGGGCTACCATCCTCACACAACACACAGCCTCATCTTCTGTTCCTGTCACTCCAACTCAGACTTCTCCGAAGGTGAGTGAGAACACATCAAGAGCATTCTTACCAGAAGGGAAAGCATGTGCAAAGGCTCTGGGGCAGGAGAATTTCAGGTATGTCCAGGACCAGCAAGAAGGCCCTGTGGCCACAGGAGACAGCTTAGGACATGGCCTCAGAGAGGTGACAGAAAAAACCATTCCAGGGCTATAACCCCATGAGACCCTGTTTCACTGGGCCATCCTGGCTACAGTGTTGAGAACAGATGACAGAGGGTTGAAGATGGCAAGGCAGGTCAATGACAAAGCTTTTCCAGGAACTCAGGCACTGTGGACCAGACAGGTGGCCTTGGATGGAGTGGTTAGACCTATTCTGGGTCCATTTTGAAGATGGAGCTCACAGGATTTGCTGATGGGTTAGCTATTAGGAGCAGGAGAACGGAGGAGTTGGGGTAACTCCCAGCTGTTGTGGGTTGTCCTGATCGAGGGGAAGGAGAGGGTTTCTGGGTGTAGGAGGTAGTCCGTGTTCCGCATGCTTAGGAATGTGCCTTTCCTCGTGGATCTGCTGAGGTTTGTGTCTGGGAGAACCTTTCACATCTCCTCCCTCAGCAATGCTCAAGTACAAGTATTCCCCACTTTTTAAACGTTCACAGTAAGACATTGGGCTTTCTTGAAAGAACAACGTTATTACCCAGCTTCAGTAAGAAGAAGAGACCTGAAGAGGATTTCCCTCTTATGAAAAAAGGTGAACAGTGAGAATAGCGTTCAGCATCTGTTTTGGGGAGAAGCACGACAGAGGCGGCGTGCACCCCAACCAGCTCCTTCCGCTGGGAACCGCTCTCTGCATCCAGCCACCAGCACTTTGAATTGTGTCTGTGAGCCTCTGCTGTGCTTTATCTTCATTTATGCTGGGCCTCCGTCAGAAACTTGTGTCCTGAGGCCTAAGAAAAGCCAAAGAGAAGGAATTTTGGAGTCTGAGGACACTATCTAATTGTTCCGTGTAAATTAATGGCCATTCCTTCTTGACACCATTTCTGCTGTGCAAGTTTTCTCAGAATCCATGTACTTTCAAAGAGCAGGGAAACCTATACCCCATGCTGCGGGGTTAGTTTTAGTCTCCATGCTGGACGGAACATTTCATGACTGTCGGATTTTCTCACTCAAACATTGAGACTTTGACCACCTTCACCCACCACCCCATCTCCGAATCTGGCACCTACCAATCTGCTCTCAGTATCTATGCGTTCAGTATTTGTTTATTCCACATTGAATGTACATGAGAGCATCTGGTATTGGTCTTTCTGTGTCTGAGTTACTTGGCATAAGGCCCCCAAGGTCTGTGTTTCCATGTCTGGTTCTTGTGAATAATGCTGCAGTGAACGTGGGAGTGCATCTGTCTTTTTGAGGCAGTATTTTTGTGTTCTCCAAATCAATACTCAGTAGAGCCATTACTTGTCCAGGTGGTAGTTGCATTTATTTTTTCAGGAACCTCCATACCGTTTGTCACAGTGGCTGCACCAATTTCCATTCCCACCAACAGTGCACAGTGTCTCCTCATCTGCACACCCTTGACCCCACCTGGTGTCTGTCTCTGGGACAATTGCTGTTCCAACAGTTGTGAGGGGATAGCCGATTGTGGGTTTGATGATGTTTCCCTGAGGATATTAAGTGATGTCGAACAACTTTCTCTGTCTGTTGGCACCTATGTGCCATCTTTAGAAAGTATCTATTCACATACTCCCCCCATTTTTTATACAGTTTTTTTTTTGATTTGTATGAGTGTTGTGTGTATTTTGGATATTAGCCTCTTCTCACACATATGATTCGCAGATATTTTTTTCTTATTATGTCAGTGACCTTTTTAGTTTTTGCTGGTTTCTTTTGCCGTGTGGAAGATTTCAGTTTGAAGTTGTTCCACTTGTTTATTTTTGCTTTTGTTGCCTTTGCATTTGGTGTCCGATCTGAAGACTCTTTGCCAAAACCAATGTCGAGAGACTTAGTACCTGTGTCTTCTTGGAGGTTTATGGATTCAGGTCTTATGTTCAAATCGTTCATCCATTAAAAATTTTGTGTGTGGTGTAAGAAAGTGACCCAGTTATATTCTTCTGCATTTAGTGTCCAGTTTGCCTGTTACCGCTCACTGAAGAGACAGTCCTTCCCTCACGGCATATCTTCTGCTGCTGTGTTGTAAGTTAGGATCATCTACGTGTGGGTAAGTTTCTGAGCTTTCTGTTCTGTTCCACTGACCTTGGGTCTGTGTTTATGCCAGTACCATCCTGTTTTGATGACAACAGCTTTGTAATCTAGCTTAAAATCCAGGAGTGTGTTGACTGCACCTTTCTTTCTCCAGGTTACTTTGGGTATTTGGGGTCTTTTGTGATTCCATACAAGTTTGAGGACTGTTTTCTATTTCCTCAAATAATGCCGCTAGAATTCAGATAGGGATTTCATCACATCTGTCGATTGCTTTGGGTACGATGTACATGTTCACATAATTAACTCTTCCAGTTAAGGAGCATGGCGTAAGTTTCCATTTGTTTGTGTTGCCTTCCAAATCTTTGACCCATACATCCTGCCCGCCTTGACACACGTGTTTTTCATTTCCTTTCTGCCATGTGTTGAGTGTACTGTCTTTCTCATTTTTGGTTACTTTTATTCCTAGATTTTTTTTTTTGATGCAATGGTAAATGGCATTGCTTTTTTAATTTCTCTTTGTGAAAGTGTGTCATCAGTATACAGAAATGCAAGAAGTTGGGTCATCTGGGTGGCCCCATAGGTGAAGCGTCTGCCTTCAGCTCAGGTCATGATCCCAGAGTTCTAGGATGGAGCCCCGTGTTGGGCTCCGTGCTTAGCAAGGGTCTGCTTCTCCCTCTTTCTGTCACTCCCCCTGCTCGTACTTTTTCTCTTCCTATCAAATAAATAAATAAAATCTGAAAAAAAGACAACAGGTCTCTGTATATTGACTTTATATCCTGCAGCTTTCTTGAATTTGTTTATTCTAACAGATTTTTTGTGTGTGTGTGGAATCTTTCGGGATTTCATGTCCTTTGCAAATATTGACAGTATTCCTGTATGGATTTCATATCTTTCTCTTTTTTAAAAATGATGTTAGTCACCCTACAGTACTTCATTTGTTTTTGATGTAGTGTTCCATGATTCATTGTTTGCATATAACACCTAGTGCTCATTATGACACGTGCCCTCCTTTTTTTTTAAAGAATTTACTTATTTATTCGACAGATATAGAGACAGCCAGCGAGAGAGGGAACACAGGCAGGGGGAGTGGGAGAGGAAGAAGCAGGCTCACAGCAGAGGAGCCTGTTGTGGGGCTCGATCCCATAACGCCGGCATCACGCCCTGAGCTGAAGGCAGACGCTTAACCGCTGTGCCACCCAGGCGCCCCAACAGGTGCCCTCCTTAATACCCATCACCAGGATTACCCATTCCTCTTCCCCTCCCTTTCTGCAACCTTCAGTTTGTTTCCCAGTGTTAGTAGTCTCTCATGGTTCATCTCCCACTCTCATTCCCCCCCTTCACTTTTCCCTTCCTTCTCCTAATGTCCTCCATGCTATTCCTTCCGTTCCACATAGGAGTCAAACCATATGATAATTGTCTTTCTCTGCTTGACTTAATTTCACTTAGCATAATCCCCTCCTGATCCATCCACGTTGGTGCAAATGGGGGGTATTCATCCTTTCTGATGACTGAGTAATAGTCCATTGTATAGATGAACCACATCTTCTTTGTCCATTCATCTGCTGAAGGACATCTTGGCTCCTTCCACAGTTTGGCTATTATGGACATTGCTGCTATGAACATTGGGATACAGGTGCCCTTCTTTTCATTACTCTGTGTCTATGGGGTAAATACCCGGTAGTGCAATTGGTGGGTCGTAGGATAGCTCTGTGTTTAACGTCTTGAGGAACCTCCATATTGGTTTCAAAAGTGGCTGTACCAGCTTGAATTCTCACGAGTAGTGTAAGAGGGTTCCCCTTTCTTCAGATCCTTTCTGACTTTTTTAAATTTCTGTCTTCTTAATTTTTTTCCAAGATTTTATTGATTTATTCCACAGAGATAGAGACAGCCAGCGAGAGAGGGAACACAAGCAGGGGGAGTGGGAGAGGAAGAAGCAGGCTCATAGCGGAGGAGCCTGATGTGGGGCTCGATCCCATAAGGCCAGGATCACGCCCTGAGCCGAAGGCAGACGCTTAACCGCTGTGACACCCAGGTGCCCCCTGCCTTGTTAATTGTAACCATTCTAACTGGTGTAAGGTGGTATCTCATTGTCGTTTTGATTTGTATTTGCCTGATGGCAAGTGATGTGGAGCATTTTTTCATGTGTCGGCCATTTGTATGTCTTCTCTGGAGAAGTATCTCTTTGTGTCTTCTGCCCATTTTTTGGGTGTCGAGTTTGAGGAGTTCTTTATAGATCTTGGATACCAGCCCTTTATCTGTAATATCATTTGCAGATATCTTCTTCAATTCCATAGGTTGCCTTTTTGTTTTTTGATCATTTGCTTTGCCGAGCAGAAGCTTTTTATCCTGATGAAGTGCCAATAGTTCATTTTTGCATTTATTTCCTTTGCCTTTAGAGACGTGGCTTGCAAGAAGTTGTTGTGTCCAAGGTTGAAGAGTTCTTTTGATTTTGATATGAGACAGGAATCCATTATCTTATTTTCCTGATTGTATTCGAGTTCTCTGTCTTTCTTGGTGAGTCTAGCTAAGTTTGTCAGTTTTGTTTATCGTTCCAAAAAAGGCCGCTCTCATTTTCATTGTTGTTTTTTTTTTGTCTTTTTAGTCTCCGTTGGATTTATTTATGGATTCCTTTTTGTTATTTCCTTATTTCTACCAATTTGGGGCTTTGTTTGTTGTTTTATTTTCTACTTCTTTACCACATAAATCAGGTTGTTTATTGGAGAGCATTCTCATGGATTGATGAAGACTTGAATTTCTATGAATGTCCCCCATAAAGTTACTTTTGCTGCATCCCATAAGTTTTTGTAGGTTGTCTTTTTCATCAGTGTCAAGGTACTTCTAAAACTTTTTTGATTTCTTCTTTGACTGTTGGTTGTTCAGTAGCATGTTGTTAAATCTCCACATATTTTTTAAAGATTCTTTAAGTATCTCACAGAGAGTGAGACAGCAAGAGAGGGAACGCAAGCTGGGTGGTGGGAGAGGGAGAAGCAGGCTTCCGAATGAGCAACGAGCCTGATTTGGAGCTAGATCCCATCATCCTGGAATCAAGACCCGAGCTGAAAGGAGATCCTTAATGACTGAGCCACCCAGGCCCCAAAAATCTCCACCTATTTTTGACTGTCCCATTTTTTTCTTGGGACTGATTTCTAGTTTCATATCATTGTGGTTGGACAAGATTTGAAGCAGAAGGTGAAGAGAGCATTCAGATGAAAGGTTTGTTTCCTGGAGGGTTTTCTGAGGGCAGACCATGAGTTCAGTGGGGATGGAGGAAGGTTTTGTGAGACGGGGGTTGGGGTTAACCCTTGTTAGAATTACTGACTACTACCATGCAGGCTGTGTGCTACCGTTCACATCGTAGTCCTGATGGACTTGTACTTCATTAGAAACATTTTCTAGGAGGTGAAGGCATAGCCTTCACTTAAAGAAAGATGGCATATGGGTTCATGGCATGACCCCAGGTCACCAACCAGGATGTATGGTATTGTGGTTGATCAGAAACAGGCTTTCTGTGGGAAGTGACAGAAATAAGGTATGGTGAGCTCCATGACCATAGGTGAGGTCCCGAGTGACCCACTGGGTGTTGGGTTCTGTGGATCTGTCTCATCATGTTCTGTGGAATTCAGGGACACCCTCCTGTCTGTGGATTTGTGTGGAGACAGGTAGACATCAGTGTCTGGCCAGGCACAAGGGACGCACTGGACCACCATCAGAGGTGCAGCGTGCGGGGGAGCCACTGCTTGGTTTCCACGAAAGCTGACCAGGGTCTGTGACCGTGATTCCTAGCAGCTGCAAGGGGAGAGGAGGCCGGGGGTGGAGCACACTTCCTAGACTTGTGGTCAGGACTAGTCTGGAGCCCACTGAAGTCAGCCACACCGGGCACAGAAGGTACCAAGTCAGTGTAGCTGTGGGCACTGCTCCCATGGTACTTTCGGGCCAGCTCCATGCTGCCACCTCCTGCTTTTCATCATCATCTTCAAGGTCATGTGCCTCTGCTCTTGCCCCATGGCCTCCGGGGTATTGTCCATCCTCCATCTGGCCCTCGTCCCTGGTGCCCTGTGCAGTCTGATGCCAGGGTAGCCTTCTCGAGACAAACATCTGGTCCTGATGCAACACTTCCATGGATCTCGTGTGATGCGAGGATGATGCCCTGCCCTGAAAGGGGGCTGCAGGTCCCCAATCAGGAGAGCCATGTCTCCCTTTTCAGCATGGCCTGCCCTCCCCTCAGTCTTCTTCAGGGAAGCTCTCCCCACTTCCTGAGCTGACAGCTCTGAACTTAAAAATGAATGTTATTTTACATATCTCTATGCCTTAGTTCATCCATGGCATGTCTTTCAACCCCGTTAGTGGGGATTTTTTAGCAGTTCTGAAGGGCTGTCTGCTCAAGGAGGGGACGACCTGGGTGGGGCAGCTTTCCCTCTCATCTCCCTCAGCATGTCTCTGAGCCCTGAGGCCAGCTGTCCCACTGAGGATTGAGGGACCCGAGCCAGCCCATCCTGAGCCCAGGCTGTGTCAGCTCATAGACTGATGCGTGTCGGAGCGGTGGGCAGCTGGCATGGGTCAGGGGCAGGCAGTGTCTCCTTCTCATTCCTTCCCTCCCTTCCTCCCAGAGGTAGCTCAGAGCAGCCTTCAACCCCTGCATCTCCAGATCCCTTGACCCGTGCCTCCTGTGTTCAGCTGGTGACCTTGGAGTTTCGCATGGATTCTACCTCCCGTACCCTCTCCCATAGCAGTTCCTGGATCAGGGGAGTGTCGGACCCTTGTCTGTTTTTGGTCTTCTTCCTGTCCCGCACCAAGCCCACCCACCTTTGCATCTTCCATGTATGTGCTTGGAAGCAAGCCCATCCACAGGGAACCTATTAGCCAAATGGATCCAGGCAATGAACATTGAAGTAGAGATCCAGGATGCATAATAAACCTGCTCTGAAACCTGTCCCAAAGTCTGTGACTCTCTCACACTGAAACAGAAACAATAATAGCTTTATGGACTGTGAAGTGATATGTCTTTCTTCTTCCAATCTTGAATGCATAGGTGCTGAGCCTGGACTTAAAAGGACCATGGCTCCCGTGGGCTGGGATCCATGGTAAGAACTCAGTGAAATCTGAATTTTAGGCATGAAGTGAATAATTATTGTAGAGTGAATCCTCCCAGGTAGGGCTTTTGCACATTGCACAGGAAAAGCTTTTTCAAAGAGGTTTCTGAAAAAAAAATCTTTTTTAAAAATTTATTTTAATTCCATTAGAACTAACATACAGTGTTACATTCATTTCAGGTGTACAACAGAGTGATTCAGTAATTCTACATATTACTCAGTGGTCATCAAGAAAAGTGTCCTCTTAATCCCCTTCATCTATTTTACTCATCCCTCTATCCACCTCCTCTCTGGTAACCTTCCGTTTGTTCTCTATTGTTAAGAGTTTGTATTTTGGTGTGTCTCCTTTTTCTCTTTTAGTTATTTATTTTTGTTTGTTTCTTAAATTCCCCATTAGAGTGACATCGTATGGGATTTGTCTTTCACTGACTGACTGATTTTAGTTAGGATAATACTCTCTAGCTCCATCTATATGGCTGCAAATGGCAAGGTTTCATTCTTTTTCAAGCCGAGTAATACTCCATTGTGTGTGTGTGTGTGTGTGTGTGTGTGTGTGTGTGTGTGTGTGTGAATACACACATCTATCATCTCATTTGTCAATTTTTCTACAGACACTTGGGTTGCTTGATATTGTGATATTGTAAATAATGGTGCAAGAAATATAGGGGTGCACGTATCCTTTTACGTTACTGTTTTCCTATTCTTTGGATAAATACGAGTAGTGTGATTGTTGGATCGTAGGGTAGTTCTATATTTAATTTTTTGAGGAACCTTCATACTGTTTTCCACGGTGGCCAACACAGCTTGCATTCCAACCCACAGTTCACGAGGATTCCCCTTTATCCACATCCTCCCAACAGCTGCTCTTTGCTGTGCTTTTGATGTTAGCCATTCTGACAGGTTTGAGGTATTACCTCATTGTCCTTTGGGTTTACATTTTCCTGATGATGGGTGATGTTGAACATCTTTTCACGGGACTGTTGGCCATTTGTATTTCTTCTTTGGAGAAATGTCTGTCCATGTCTTCTGCCTATTTTTAAACTGGATTATTTGTTTTTTGGGGATTGAGTAGTATCAGTTGTATATGTTTTGGACACTATCCCTTTATTGCATATGATCTTTGCAAATATCTTCTCCCTTTGAGTAGGTTGTCTTATTATTTTTACGTTTTCATTGTTCTTCTGCCGTGTGGAAACTTTTTATTTTGCTGTATTCCCAATAGTTTATTTTTGCTTTACTTTCCTTTGCCTCAGGACACAGTCTAGAAAAACGTTGGTATGGTCCATGTCAAGAAGTTACTGTCTTCCCTCCTGTAGGATTTTTATGGATTCAGGTCTCATATTGAGGTCTTGAAACTGTTTTGTGTTTGTCTTTATTGTGTAAGAAAGCAGTCTAATTTCATTCTTTTGTGCGTAGCTGTCTAGTTTTCCCAACACCATTTGTTGTAGAGAATGTCCTTTTCCCTTTTGATATCGTTGCTTGCTTTGTGGAAGATTCATGGACCACATAATTGTGGGTTTCTGTCTGAACTTGTATCCTGTTCCTTTGGTCGCTGTGTCTATTTTTGTGCCGTACTGTATTGTTAGGATGACTGCAGCTTTGTAGTATAACCTGAAATCTGAAATTGTGAGTCCTCCAGCTTTGTTTTTCTTTTCCACATTGCACTGTCTGTTCGGAATCTTTAGTGGTTCCATACAAATATTTAGGATTGTTTATTCGAGGTCTTTTGTTCTTTAATTTAAATTCAGTTAGCCAACTTACAGTACATCATTCGTTTCAGATGTAGTCTTCAATAAATTTTCTGTCGTGTGTATCACCCAGTGCTCATTGTATCGTGTGACCTCCTTAATGCTACTCACCCAGTTACCCCCCCCCAACTTCTCCTCCAACAATCATCAGTTTCTTGCGATAGTTAAGAGTCCATCATGGGTTTTCCCCCTCTCTGATGACTTCCCATTCTATTTTCCCTTCCTTCCCCTATGGTCTTCTTCCTTGTTTCTGATATTCCACATAGGAGTGAAAGCATATGATCATTGTCTTTCTTTCATTGACTTATTCCACTCAGCATAATACCCTCCAGCTCCACCCAGGTCGGTGTGATGGTAAGTATTCATCCTATCTGATGGCTGAGTAATATCCCATTATATATATGATCCACATCTTCTTTATCCATTCATCTATCCATGGTCATCTGCACTCCTTCCGCAGCTTGTCTATTATGGATATTGCTGCTATGAACACTGGTGTGCATGTGTCCCATCTTCACTACCTCTGTATCTTTGGGGTAAATACCCAGTAGTGCAATTGCTGGGACATAGGGTAGCTTTATTTATAACTTCTTGAGGAAATTCTGTACCATTTTCAAGAGTGGCTGTACCGGACTGCATTCGTACAGGGGTGTAAGAGGGTTCCCGTTTCTCCATATCCTCTCCAAAATGTATAGTTTCATGTCTTCTTATTTTTAGATATTCGGCCTCGTGTGATATGGCATCTATAGGGGTTTAGATTTGTATTTCCCTGAAGCCAAGTGATATGAAGCATTTATGCATGAATCTTTTGATCACCAGTACGTCGTTATCAGTGAAATGACTTCCCATTTTAATCTATCTCAAGACCTAAAGCTGGGGAAGGCACTGAAGCTGGATGATGCCATTGGTTGGAAGTGTGGAGAATTTCAAAAGATCTCCGTGGAGAGCAAGTTTAAAGGTCAGTGTGAAGCTACTAATTGGATCCGGGGAGATCTCTGAAAGTGGGGGTTGCCTGGGATGGGCTGATGGGGGCCCTCCGATTTTCCTATGAATCCTTGCTGCAGCCCCAAATGGACAGTTTCCTGCTGTGGGGCAGGCTGAGTCCTCTAGTCTTGCAGAGGTGAGCCCAATGCCTTGTGCCTTGGAGGCAGGCAAACGGGGAGGGTCCCTCAGCAGAAGACCCAGGGTTAGGTTAGGCCTCAAGAGACAGCAGGTCCGAACTGCCCAGTACTCAGAGAACTCCCAGGCTGAGTGAGATGAGGGCACAAGGGCGGGTGAGTGTGAGCCTTGGGGTTTCATCTGGAAGGGCCCACAAAGGTCGGGGTTCACCAGAAGGGGCTGTCAGGGGGCGCCCCAATTCTCTTGCCCTGAATGCTCTGTTGTGCCCCCAAATGGTACAGTTTTCTGTGGGCTGCAGGCTGAGTCCTACAGTGGGGCTTGGGTGTCTCCAATCCCCCGGAGTGGGGTGCCAGGGCCCTGGGGAGGGGCCCCTCTGTGGCCAACCTAGGGTAAGGGTTAGGGTCCAGGAGCCCGGCAGGGACTATATGCAAGCTGTGCGGCGAGCTCTGTGGAGGGCTGAGAGGAGGCCATGGGGGAGGGTGAGCATGGGCCTCAGGGTTGGGGCATGGGGGGCTGCCAAAGGATGGGGATGGGCTCCAGGGGCCTCCCCAAGTTCTCGTGCCCTGTAGGCTCCGTAGAGCCCCAAGGGGCATGGTTTCCTGTCAGGTGGCAAGCTGAGTCCTGCAGTGGGGCACAGGTATCCCAATTCCCCTGGGCTGCGGTGTAAGGCTCCTGGGGAGGCCCCCACACCCACAGCCGACCTAGGGCTAGGTTTAGGCCCAGGAGCCCCGCAGGCCCGATCTGCTGGCTGTATGGCTAGTTACACGGGCTGAGGTGAGGGTGTGGGAGGGTGAGCGTGGGCCTCACGGTTGGGGTTGGGAGGCCACCGAAGTTCGCTGGTGTCTCAGGAAGGCCCTACTGGTTCTCCTGCCCTGAATGCTCTATGGCCTCCCAGGGCACATGGTTTCCTGCGGGGTGGCAGACTGAGTCCTGCTGTGGGGCTCAGGTGTCCCGAATCCCCGTGGCTGTGGCTCCAGGCTCCTGGGGAGGGGCCCCTCCACAGATGAACTAAGGTTAGGGTTGGGGCCCAGGAACCCCGCAGGCCAGATCTGCCCAGTATGTGGCGAGCTCCGCCGCAGCCTGAGGTGAGGGTGCGGGATG
The DNA here is from genome assembly GCF_024610735.1 of Ursus americanus. Lineage (NCBI taxonomy): Eukaryota > Metazoa > Chordata > Mammalia > Carnivora > Ursidae > Ursus > Ursus americanus. Next base: position 1,280,907 of record NW_028273634.1, read on the forward strand.
GGGTGAGCATGGGCTTCAAGGGTGGGTTTAGGGGTCACCGAAGTTCACCGGGGGCTCTGGGGGCCCTCCTGGTTCTCCCGCCCTGAATGCTCTACAGCCTCCCAAGGGGCACGGTTTCCTGCGGGCTGGCAGGCTTTGTCCTGCAGTGGGGCTCAGGTGTCCCCAGTCCCTGGGGCTGCGGCACCGGGCCCCAGGGGAGGGGCCCTACCCAGCGGACCTAGGGTCAGGTCTAGGCCTCAGGAACCCGGCAGGCCTGATCTGCCGGCTCTGCGTCGAGCTCGGTGGCAAGCTGAAGGGAAGGCGTGGGGCGGGATGAGCATGGGCCTCAGGGTTGGGGTGTAGGGGGCCGCCGAGGATCTCTGGGGGCTCAGGGGGGCCCTACCAGTTCTTCTGCACAGGATGCTCTGCGGCGCCCCAAGGGGCATGGTTTCCTGAGGGGTGGCAGGCTGAGTCCTGTGGTGGGGCTCATGTGTACCCAATTCCCGGGGTTAGGGTACGGATTAGGGTATGGGTTAAGGTTAGGGTATGGGTTACGGTTAGGGTATGGGTGAGGGTAGGGTTTAGGGTTAGGGTAAGGAGAAGGTACGGGTTAGGGTTGGGTTTAGGGGTTACAGGTTAGAGGTTATGGGTTAGGGTACAGATTAGGGTTTAGGGTACGGGTTAGGGTTTTGGGTTTGGGTTTAGGGTTAGAGTTTGGGTTGGAGTACGGGTTAGGTTTAGGGTACGGGTCAGGGTTAGGGTATGGGTTAGTGTACGCATTAGGGTACGGTTTAGGGTACGGGTTAGGGTACGGTTTAGGGTAAATGTTTGCGTACGGATTTGGGTATGGCTTAGGGTACGGGTTATGGTTAGGGTACGGGTTAGGGAATGGGTTAGGGATAGGGATTGGGTACAGTTTACGGTTAGGGTATGGGTTAGGGTACGGATTAGGGTACAGGTTAGGGTTAGGTATGGGTTAGGCTATGGGTTAGGGTCCGGCTTAGAGATAGGGTACGGGTTAGGGTATGGGTTAGGGTACGGGTTAGGGTATGGGTTAAGGTTAAGGAAAGGGTATGGGTTAAGGTTAAGGTAAGGGTACTGGTTAGGGTTAGGGTACAGGTAGCGTTAGGGTACGGATTATGGTACGAGTTAGGATATGGGTTAGGGTCAGGGTTTAGGGTTTAGTGTTAAAGTTAGGGTATGGGTTAGGGTACTTGTTAGGGTTACGGTTAGGTTTAGGGTACGGTTTAAATTACGGGTTAGTGTACAGTTTAGGGTTAGGGTTAGGGTATGTGTTAGAGTACGTGTTAGGGTTACAGTTAGGGTTAGGGTACAGGTTAGGGTTAGGGTTAGGTTTAGGTTACGGTTTAGGGGTAGGGTTAGCTGAAGGGGTAGGGTTAGGGGTAAGGTTAGGAGTATGGTAGGGGTCGGGGTTGGGTTAGGGTTTAGGGTTAGGGTTTGGGTTTAGTGGTTAAGGTTAGGGTTTAGTGTTTAGGGTTTCGGGATTAGGGTTAGGGGTTAGGGTTTAGGGTTTAGTGTTAATGTTAGGGTTTACGGTTTAAGGTTTAGGGTTTAGGGTTAGGTTTAGGGTAGGGTTAGGGTTAGGGTAAGTGTTAGGGGTTAGGGTTAGGATTAGGGGTTAAGGTTTAAGGTTTAAGGTTAGGGCTTAGGGTTTAGGGTTACGGTTAGACCCCAGTAGGCCAGCAGGACAGATGCGCCGGCTGTGCGGCGAGTGGGGGAGTGGGACGATTGGGGGCGCTGGCGAGCAGGAGTATGGTATCCCGCGTTTTGGCGCAGGGGACTTTTGAACACCACTAGAGGCTCGGAGGGCCCTGCCCATTCTCCCGCCCTGAATGGCCGGCGGAGCCCCTAGCGGCCTGGGTCGTGGCGGGGTGGCAGTGTGAGTCTGACACTGCAGTTTGGGGGTCCCCAATGCCATGCGTTGCAGCGCAAGGGCCCTTGGGAGGGGCCCCTGGGGCCGTCCTAGGGTTACTGTTAGCACCCAGGAGTCCGGTAGACATGATCCGCCAGCTGTGCGATAGCGGAGGGCCAGGCCGAGGTGAGGGCGGTGGCGAGCTGGGGCGGGGGCCCATGCATTTTGGCGCGGGGGCCTTGGAAGGTCGCCTGGGGATTGGATGGCCCTGCCGGTTCTCCCGCCCTGAATGGCCAGAGGCGCCCCTAGTGACCTGGGTCGTGGCGGGGCGGCATGGTGAGTATGGCGCTGGGGCTCGGGGGTCCCCAATCCCTGGCGTTGCTGCGCCAGGCCCCTTGGGAGGTTCCCCTTGGGGGCCAACCTAAGGTTAGGGTTAGCCCCCAGGAGGCTGGCAGTCCCGATCCGCTGGCTGTTTGGCGAGCAGAGGGGCGGGTCGAGGTGAGGGCGCTGGTGAGCGGGAGCATTGGCCCAAGCATTTTGGTGCTTGGGCCCTTAGATGTTCACCGGGACTCGGAGGGCCCTGCCCATTCTCCCGCCCTGAATGACCGGTGGCGCCCCTAGTGGCATGGGTGCCAGCGGGGTGGCAGGGTGAGTCTGGCGCTGGGGCTTGGGGGTCATCAATCCCTGGTGTTGCGGCGACAGGCCCCTTGGGAGGGGCCCCTCAGGGGCCAACCTAGGGTTAGGTTTAGCCCCCAGGAGCCCGGCAGTCCCAATCAGCCTGCTGAGTGGCGAGCAGAGGGGCGGGCCGAGGTGAGTGCCCTGGCGAGCGGGAGCGTGGGCCCAAGCGTTTTGGAGCGGGGGCCTTCGAAGGTCACCTGGACTTGGAGGGCCCTGCCCCTTCTCTCACCTGGTTGACCGGCAGCGCCCCTAGCGGCCTGTGTGATGGCGGGGCGGCAGGGGGAGTCCGATGCTGAGGCTCCGGCTTCCCTATACCCGACGTTGCAGTGCCAGGCCCCTCGGAAGGGCCCCTCTGGGGCCGATGTAGGGTTAGAATTAGCCCTCAGGAGGCCGGCAGGCCCAATCCACCGTCTTGAGGCAAATGGAGTCGCGGTCCTAGGTGAGGGCGCTGGCGATAGGAGCGTGGGCCCCAGTGTTTTGGTGCTGGGGGCCTTCAATGTTCACCGGGGCTCAGAAGGCCTTGCCTGTTCTCCCGCCCAAAACGACCGGTGGCGCCCTAGCACCACTGGTGTCAGCGGGGCAGCAGGGAGAGTCCAGCATTACGACTCGAGGGTCCCCAATCCCCGGCGCTGTGGCGGCAGGCCCCTTCAGAGGGGCCCCTCTGGGGCCGACCTAGGATTAGAGTTAGCCCCCAGGAGGCCGGTAGGCCTGATCCGCCAGCTGTGCAGAGAGTGGAGGGGCGGGATGAGGTGAGGGCGCTGGCGAGCTCCAGCGTGGGCCCCAGCGTTTTGGCGCGGATGGCCTTCCAAATCACCGGAGTCTCGAGGGCCCTGCCCATTCTCCCACCCTGAAAGACCAGCGACTCCCCAGCGGGCCCGATGTTGACGGGTTGGCAGGGTGAGTCCGGCGCTGCGGCTCAGGTGTCCCCAATCCCCGCGTTGGTCATCAGTCCCCTTGGGAGGGGCCCCTCTGGGGCCAACCTAGGGTTAGGGTTAGCCCCCAGGAGGCCAGCAGGCCCCATATGCCAGCTGTGCAGCGAGCGGAGGGGCGGGCCTTGGTGAGGGCACTGGCGAGCTGGAAGGTCGTACCCAAAGTTTTGGCACCGGGGGCCCTCGAATGTCGCCGGGGACTCGGAGGGCCCTGCCCGTTCTCCCGCCCTGAATGAGTGGCGGCTCCCCTAGCAACCCGAGTGGTGGCGGGGCTGCAGGGTGGGTCTGGTGCTGAGGCTCGGGGGTCCCCAATGCCAGGCGTTGCGGCACCAGGCCCCTTGGGCGGGGCCCCTTGGGGGCCGAACTAGGGTAAAGGTTAGCTCCTGGAGGCTGGCAGGCACGATCCGCAGTCTGGGGCAAATGGAGGCGTGGTCGAAGATCAGGGCGCTGGCGAGCAGGAGAGTGGGTCCCAGCGTTTTGGCGCTGGGGGCCTTCGAAGGTCACCGGGGCAGGGAGGGCCCTGCCCGTTCTCCCGCCCTGAATGATTGGTGGTACCCTAGCGGCCCGGTGTGGGCGGGGCGGAATGGTGAGTCCAGCATTGCGACTCGGGGGTCTCCAATCCCTGGCGATCGGCAGCAGTCCCTTTGGGAGGAGCCCCTTGGGGGCCGACCTAGGGTTAGGGTTATCCCCCAGGAGGCCGGCAGGCTCAATCCACGGGCTCTGTGGTGAATGGGGGGGTGGGCCAAGGTGAGGTCGCTGGCGAACGGAAGCGTGGGCCCCAACATTTTGGCTCGGTGGGCTTTCGAATGTCGCAGGGGGCTCGGAGAGCCCTGCTCCTTCTCCCGCCATGAAGGACCAGCGACCCCCCTAGCGCCCCGGGTGGCAGCAGGGTGGCAGGGTCAGTCCTGCACTAGTGCTTGGGTTTCCCCAATCCCCAGCGTTGAGGCGCCAGGCCCCTTGGGAGGGGCCCCTCGGGGACTGTCCTAGGGTTAGGTTAACCCCCAGGAGGCCAGCAGTCTGGATCCACAGGCTGTGCAGTGAGCGGAGGAGGGATTGACCGTGGTAGGGCGCAGTTGAGCAGTAGCGTGGTACCCAGTGTTTTGGCGTGGGGGGCCTTCTTATTTCACCGGAGGCTCGGAGGGCCCTGCCTGTTATCCCGCCCTGAATGCCTGGAGGCGCTCCTAGCGGCCCGCGTGGCGGCGGGGCGGCAGGGTGAACCCGGCACTGGGGCTTGCGGGTCCCCAATCCCTGCCATTGCGGCACCAAGCCTCTTGGGAGGGGCCACTCTGGGGCCCATCTAGGGTTACCGTTAGCACCAAGGAGCCCGGGAGGCCGGATCCGCCAGCTGTGTGGCTAGAGGGGGGGCGGGCCAAGGTGAGGGTGCTGTAGAGCGGGAGCATGGGCTTCAGCGTGTTGGCGCGGGGGACCTATAAATGTCGCCGGGGGCTCGGAGGGCCCTGCCCGTTCCCCCACCCTGAATGACCGGTGGCGCCCCAAGTGGCCCGGGTGGCGGCGGAGGGGCAGGTTGAGTACATCGATGGGGCTTGGGGGTCCTCAATCTCCGAAATCGTGGTGCCAGGCCCTTTGGGAGTGCCCTTCGGGGGCCGACCTAGGGCTAGGGTTAGCCCCCAGGAGGCCGGCAGGCCCGATAAGATGGCTGTGGGGCTAGCGGAGGGGTGGGCTGAGGTGAGGGCGCTGGGGAGCGAGATTGTGGGCCCCTGCATTTTGGCGCTGGAGGCTTCAAATATCTCTGGTTTCTCCAGGGCCCTGTCTCTTCTCCCTCCCTGAATGAACGGCAGAGCCCCTAGAGGCCCGGGTGGCAGCGTTGTGGGAGGGTGAGACTAGCTCTGGGGCTTGGGGTCCCAGATCCCTGGCGTAGTGGCACCAGGACCCTTGGGAGGGGCCCCCTGGGGGGCGACCTAGGCTTAGGGTTATCCCCAAGGAGAACATCAGGCCCAATCCACACACTGTGCGGTGAGCGGTGGTGCGGGCCGAGGTAAGGGTGCTTGGGAGCGGGAGCATGGGCACCAGGGTTTTAGCACGGGGAGCCTTTGAAGGTTACAGGTGGCTCAGAAGGCCATGCCCTTCTCTCGCGCTCTATGAACCGCGGCGCCCCTAGCGGCCCAGGTGGGGACAGTGCGGCAGGGTGAGTCCGGCTCTGGGGCTCTGAGTCACCAATCCCCAGCATTGCAAAGCCAGGCCGCTTGGGATGTCCCCTCAGGCCCGACCTAGGGTTTTGGTTAGCTTCCAGGAGCCCGGCAGGCCCTATCCATGGGCTCTGAAGCAAGCGGTGGGGTGGGCCTAGGTGAGGGCGCTGGCGAGCAGGATCCTGGGAGCCAACGTTTTTGCGCGGGGAGCCTTCAAAAGTAAGCGTGGGCTCGGAGGGCCCTGCCCGATCTCTTGCCCTGATTGACCGGTGGGGCCTCTAGTGGCTCGGGTGGCTGAAGGGCAGCAGGGTGAGTGCGGCACATGGGCTCGGGGTCCCCATCCCCAGCGTTGCGACGCCAGGCCCCTTGGGAAGTGCCCCTCGGTCGCCAACCTATGGTTAGTGTTAGCTTCCGGGAGCCCCGCAGGCCCGATACACCACCTGTGCGTCGAGCGGAGAGTTGGGCCCAGGTGAGGGTGCTGGTGAACATGAGCCTGGGCACAAGCGTTTTGGTTCGGTGCGCCTTCGAAGGTCGGCAGGGGTTCGGAGGGCCCTGCCAGTTCTCCCACCCTGAATGAATGGCGGCGCCCCTAGCGGCCTGTGTGGGTTGGGGTGGCAGCGTGCATCCGGCGCTGGGGCTTGGGGGCTCCCAATCCCTGGCGTTGCGGCGCCAGGCCCCTTAGGAAGGGACCTTCAGGGGCTGTCCTAGGGTTAGGGTTAGCTCCCAGGAGGCCGGCAGGCCCAAGTCGCTGGCTCTGCGAAGAGCGGAGGTGCAGGCCGAGTTGAGGGTGATGCAGAGCGGGAGCGTGGTCCCCAGCGTTTTGGCGCCCTGGGCCTTCGACTGTTGCCATGGCTCAAAGGGCCCTGCCCATTCTCCTGCCCTGAATAACCAGCGGCGCCCTTAGCAGCTCCCTTGGCGGTGGAGCGGCAGGGTGAGTCCATGCTGCGGCTCGGGGATCCCCAATCCCCAGCGTTGCGGGGCCAGGCCTCTTGGGAGGGGCTCCTCCTGGGCGGACCTAGGTTTAGAGTTAGCACCCAGGAGGCCAGCAGGCCCAATCCTCTGGCTGGGCTGCGAGAGGTGGGCGGCCCGAGGTAAAGGCGCTGGCGATCGGGAGCGTGGGCCCCTGCATTTTGGCGCAGGAGGCTTCAAATATCGCCAGTTTCTCCAGGGCCCTGTCCCTTCTCCCGCCCTGAATGACGGGCGGAGCCACTAGCGGCCCGGGTGGCGACGTTGCGGCAGGGTGAGTCTGGCTCTGGGTCTTGGGGTCCCTGATCCCCAGTGTAGCGGCACCAGGACCCTTGGGAGGGGTCCCTGGGTGGCTGACCTAGGGTTAGGGTTAGCCCCCAGGAGGCCGGCAGGTGGGATCCGGCCACTGTCCCGGGAGCGGAGGGCGGGGCCGAGGTGAGGGCGTTGGGGAGCGGGAGCGTGGGCACCAGCGTTTTGGCACGGGGAGCCTTTGAAGGCCACTGGGGGCTCGGAAGGCCCTGCCCCTTCTCTCGCCCTGAATGACCCGCAGGGCTCCTAGCGGCCCGGGTGGCGGCGTTGCGGTAGGGTGAGTGTGGCTCTGGGGCTTGAGGTTCCCGATCCCCAGCGAAGCGGCACCAGGACCCTTGGGAGGGGCCCCTGGGTGGCCGACCTAGGGTTAGGGTTAGCACCCGGGAGGCCGGCAGGCGGGATCCGCCCGCTGTGCGTGGAGCGGAGGGGCGGGCCGAGGTGAGGGCGCTGGCGAGCAAGAGCCTGGGCCCAAGCGTTTTGGCACCGGGGGCCTTCGAATGTCTCCAGGGACTCGGCGGGCCCTACCCATTCTCCTCCCTGAATAACCGGCGACACCCCTAGCATCCCAGGTGGTGGCGGAGCAGCATGTAAGTCCGGGCATAGGGCTCGGGGGTCCCCAGTCCACTGTGTTGCGGCGCCAGGCCCCTTGGGAGGGGCCCCTCGGAGGCTGACTTAGGGTTAGGTTTAGACCCTAGGATGCAGGCAGGCCCTATTCGCCAGCTGTGTGGAGACTGGAGTGGCGGACCGAGGTGAGGGCACTGGTGAGTGGGAGCGTGGGCCCGGGTGTTTTGGCGCGGGGGGCCTTTGAAGGTCGCCGTGTCTTGGAGGGCCCTGCCCGTGCTCCCGCCCTGAATGAACGGCACCACCCCAAGCCCCCGTGTGCCGGCTGGGTGGCAGGGTGAGTCCAGTGCTGAGGCTCGGGGGTCCCCAATCCCCAGCGTTGCGGCGCCAGATCCCTTGGGAGGGGCCCCTCGGGGGTCGATCTAAGGTTCCGGTTAGCCCCCAGGAGGCCGGTGGACCCGATCAGCGGCTGTGCGGCACGCGGAGGGTTGGGCCGAGGTGAGGGCGCTGGCGAGACTGAGCATGAGCCCACGCGTTTTAGTGCGGGGGGCCTTCGAAGGTCACTGGGGGCTCGGAGGGACCTGCCTGTTCTCCCGCTCTGAATGACCGGCGGGGCCCCTAGAGGCTCCGGTGCCTGAAGGGCAGCAGGGTGAGACCGGCACTTGGGTTGGGGTCCCCATTCCCGGCGTTGTGGCGCCGGGCCACTTGGGAAGGGCCCCTCTGTGGCCGACCTACAGTTAGGGTTAGCCCCCAGGAGGCCAGCAGGCCCGATACACCGCCTGTGCGTCGAGCGGAGAGTTGGGCCGAGGTGAGGGTGCTGGTGAACATGAGCCCGGGCCCAAGCGTTTTGGTTCGGTGCGCCTCTGAAGGTCGGCAGGGGTTCGGAGGGCCCTGCCAGTTCTCCCAGCCTGAATGAATGGCGGCGCCCCTAGCGGCCTGTGTGGGTTGGGGTGGCAGCCTGCATCCGGCGCTGGGGCTTGGGGGCCCCCAATCCCTGGCGTTGCGGCGCCAGGCCCCTTAGGAAGGGACCTTCAGGGGCTGTCCTAGGGTTAGGGTGAGCTCCCAGGAGGCCGGCAGGCCCGAGTCGCTGGCTCTGCGAAGAGCGGAGGTGCGGGCCGAGTTGAGGGTGATGCAGAGCGGGAGCGTGGTCCCCAGCGTTTTGACGCCCTGGGCCTTCGACTGTTGCCATTGCTCAAAGGGCCCTGCCCGTTCTCCTGTCCTGAATAACCAGCGGCGCCCTTAGCAGCTCCCATGGCGGTGGAGCAGCAGGGTGAGTCCATCCTGCGGCTCGTGGATCCCCAATCCCCAGCGTTGTGGCGCCAGATCCCTTGGGAGGGGCCCCTCGGGGGTCGATCTAGGGTTCTGGTTAGCCCCCAGGAGGCCGGTGGACCCGATCTGCGGCTGTGCAGCATGTGGAGGGTTGGGCCGAGGTGAGGGCGCTGGCGAGACTGAGCATGAGCCCAAGCGTTTTAGTGCGGGGGGCCTTCGAAGGTCAGTGGGGGCTCGGAGGGACCTGCCCGTTCTCCCGCTCTGAATGACCGGCGGGGCCCCTAGAGGCTCCGGTGCCTGAAGGGCAGCAGGGTGAGACCGGCACTTGGGTTGGGGTCCCCATTCCCGGCGTTGTGGCGCCAGGCCACTTGGGAAGGGCCCCTCCGTGGCCGACCTACAGTTAGGGTTAGCCCCCAGGAGGCCAGCAGGCCCGATACACCGCCTGTGCGTCGAGCGGAGAGTTGGGCCGAGGTGAGGGTGCTGGTGAACATGAGCCCGGGCCCAAGCGTTTTGGTTCGGGGCGCCTTCGAAGGTCGGCGGGGGTTTGAAGGGCCCTGCCCGTTCTCCCACCCTGAATGAATGGCGGCGCCCCTAGCGGCACGTGTGGGGCAGGGCGGCAGGGTGCATCCAGCGCTGGGGCTTGGGGGTTCCCAATCCCTGGCGTTGCGGCGCCAGGCCCCTTAGGAAGCGACACTCGGGGCCGTCCTAGGGTTAGGGTTAGCGCCCAGGAGGCCGGCAGGCCCGATCCGCCGGCTGTGCGAGGAGTGGAGATGCAGGCCGAGTTGAGGGCGATGGCGAGCGGGAGCTGGGCCCCAGCGTTTTGGCGTCCTGGGCCTTTGAATGTTGCCATGGCTCCGAGGGCCCTGCCCTTTCTCCTGCCCTGAAGAACCAGCAAGGCCCCTAGCGGCACTGTTGGCGGTGGGGCGGCAGGGTGAATCCCATGCTATGGCTCGAGGATCCCCAATCCCCGGCGTTGTGGTGCCAGGCCCCTTGGGAGGGGCTCCTCGTGGGCCGACCCAGGGTTAGAGTTAGCCCCCATAAGGCCGGCAGGCCAGATCCTCTGGCTGGGCGGTGAGAGGTGGGCGGGCCGAGGTAAAGGCGCTGGGGTGCGGGATTGTGGGCCCCTGCATTTTGGGGTGGGAGGCTTCAAATGTCGCTGGTTTCTCCGGGGCCCTGTCAGTTCTCCCGCCCTGAATGACCGGCGGCGCCCCTCGCGGCCCGGGTGGCAGCGTTGTGGGAGGATGAGTCTGGATTTGGGGCTTGGGGTTCCAGATCCCTGGCTTAGTGGCACCAAAAGCCTTGGGAGGGGCCCCTGGGGGGCCGACCTAGGGTTAGGGTTAGCCCCCAGGAGACCGTCAGGCCCAACCGCACCCTGCGGCGAGCTGAGGTGCAGCCCGAGGTGAAGGCGCTGGGGAGCGGGAGCGTGGGCACCAGCGTTTTGGCACAGGGAGCCTTTGAAGGTCACCGGGGACTCAGAAGGCCCTGCCCTTCTTTTGCCCTCTATGACCCGCAGCGCCCCTAGCGGCCCAGGTGGGGACAGTGCGGCAGGGTGAGTCCGGCTCTGGGGCTCTGAGTCACCAATCCCCAGCATTGCAGAGCCAGGCCGCTTGGGATGTCCCCTCAGGGCCGACCTAGGGTTTTGGTTAGCTGCCAGGAGCCCGGCAGGCCCTATCCACCGGCTCTGAAGCAAGCGGTGGGATGGGCCTAGGTGAGGGCGCTGGCGAGCAGGATCCTGGGAGCCAACGTTTTTGCGTGGGGAGCCTTCAAAGGTCAGTGTGGACTCGGAGGGCCCTGCCCGATCTCATGCCCTGATTGACCGGCGGGGCCTCTAGCGGCTCGGGTGGCTGAAGGGCAGCAGGGTGAGTGCGGCACATGAGCTCGGGGTCCCCATCCCCAGCGTTGCGACGCCAGGCCCCTTGGGAAGTGCCCCTCGGTGGCCGACCTATGGTTAGGGTTAGCCTCCAGGAGCCCCGCAGGCCCGATACACCACCTGTGCGTTGAGCGGAGAGTTGGGCCGAGGTGAGGGTGCTGGTGAACCTGAGCCTGGGCACAAGCGTTTTGGTTCGGTGCACCTTCGAAGGTCGGCAGGGGTTCGGAGGGCCCTGCCAATTCTCCCACCCTGAATGAATGGCGGCGCCTCTAGCGGCCTGTGTGGGTTGGGGTGGCAGCGTGCATCCGGCGCTGGGGCTTGGGGGCCCCCAATCCCTGGCGTTGCGGCGCCAGGCCCCTTAGGAAGGGACCTTCAGGGGCTGTCCTAGGGTTAGGGTGAGCTCCCAGGAGGCCGGCAGGCCCGAGTCGCTGGCTCTGCGAAGAGCGGAGGTGCGGCCCGAGTTGAGGGTGATGCAGAGCGGGAGCGTGGTCCCCAGCGTTTTGGCGCCCTGGGCCTTGGACTGTTGCCATGGCTCAAAGGGCCCTGCCCGTTCTCCTGCCCTGAAGAACCAGCGGCGCCCTTAGCAGCTCCCTTGGCGGTGGAGCGGCAGGGTGAGTCCATGCTGCGGCTCGTGGATCCCCAATCCCCAGCGTTGTGGAGCCAGGCCTCTTGGGAGGGGCTCCTTGTGGGCGGACCTAGGTTTAGAGTTAGCACCCAGGAGGCCAGCAGGCCCAATCCTCTGGCTGGGCAGCGAGAGGTGGGCGGCCCGAGGTAAAGGCGCTGGCGATCGGGAGCGTGGGCCCGTGCATTTTGGCGCAGGAGGCTTCAAATGTCGCCGGTTTCTCCAGGGCCCTGTCAGTTCTCCCGCCCTGAAGGACCGGAGGCGCCCCTCGCGGCATGGGTGGCAGCGTTGTTGGAGGGTTAGTCTGGCTTTGGGGCTTGGGCTTCCAGAAACCTGGCCTAGTGGCACCAAAACCCTTCGGAGGGGCCCCTGGGGGGCCGACCTAGGGTTAGGGTTAGCCCCCAGGAGACCGTCAGGCCCAACCGCACACTGTGCGGCGAGCTGAGGTGCGGCCCGAGGTGAAGGCGCTGGGGAGCGGGATCCTGGGCACCAGCGTTTTGGCACGGGGAGCCTTTGAAGGTCACCGGGGACTCAGAAGGCCCTGCCCTTCTCTCGCCCTCTATGACCCGCGGCGCCCCTAGCTGCCCAGGTGGGGACAGTGCGGCAGGGTGAGTCCGGCTCTGGGGCTCTGAATCACCAATTCCCAGCATTGCAGGGCCAGGCCGCTTGCGATGTCCCCTCAGGGCCCACCCAGGGTTTTGGTTAGCTGCCAGGAGCCCGGCAGGCCCTATCCACCGGCTCTGAAGCAAGCGGTGGGGTGGGCCTAGGTGAGGGCGCAGGCGAGCAGTATCCTGGGAGCCAACGTTTTTGCGCGAGGAGCCTTCAAAGGTCAGCGTGGGCTCGGAGGGCCCTGCCCTATCTCTTGCCCTGATTGACCGGCGGGGCCTCTAGTGGCTCGGGTGGCTGAAGGGCAGCAGGGTGAGTGCGGCACGTGAGCTCGGGGTCCCCATCCCCAGCGTTGCGATGCCAGGCCCCTTGGGAAGGGCCCCTCGGTGGCCGGCCTATGGTTAGGGTTAGCCTCCAGGAGGCCAGCAGGCCCGATACACCGCCTGTGCGTCGAGTGGAGAGTTGGGCCGAGGTGAGGGTGCTGGTGAACATGAGCCCGGGCCCAAGCCTTTTGGTTCGGGGCGCCTTCGAAGGTCGGCGGGGGTTCGAAGGGCCCTGCCCGTCCTCCTACCCTGAATGAATGGCAGCACCCATAGCGGCCTGTATGGGTTGGGGTGGCAGCGTGCATCCGGCGCTGGGGCTTGGGGGCTCCCAATCCCTGGCGTTGCGGCGCCAGGCCCCTTAGGAAGGGACCTTCAGGGGCTGTCCTAGGGTTAGGCTTAGCTCCCAGGAGGCTGGCAGGCCCGAGTCGCTGGCTCTGCGAAGAGCGGAGGGGCGGGCCGAGGTGAGGGCGCTGGCGTGCAAGAGCCTGGGCCTAAGCGTTTTGGCACCGGGGGCCTTCGAATGTCTCCGGGGACTCGGCGGGCCCTGCCCATTATCCTCCCGGAATGACCGGCAGCGCCCATAGCAGGCCAGGTAGCGGCGGGGCAGCATGTAAGTCCGGGCATAGGGCTCGGGGGTCCCCAGTCCACCGCGTTGCGGCGCCAGGCCCCTTGGGAGGGGCCCCTCGGAGGCTGACGTAGGGTTAGGTTTAGCCCCTAGGATGCTGGCAGGCCCTATTTGCCAGCTGTGTGGAGACTGGAGTGGCGGACCGAGGTGAGGGCACTGGTGAGTGGGAGCGTGGGCCCGGGTGTTTTGGCGCGGGGGGCCTTTGAAGGTCGCTGTGTCTTGGAGGGCCTTGCCCGTGCTCCCGCCCTGAATGAACAGCACCACCCCAAGCCCCTGGGTGGCGGCTGGGTGGCAGGGTGAGTCCAGTGCTGAGGCTCAGGGGTCCCCAATCCCCGGCGTTTCGGCGCCAGATCCCTTGGGAGGGGCCCCTCGGGGGTCTATCTAGGGTTACGGTTAGCCCCCAGGAGGCCGGTGGACCCGATCTGCGGCTGTGTGGCACGCGGAGGGTTAGGCCGAGGTGAGGTCGCGGCGAGACTGAGCGTGAGCCGAAGCGTTTTAGTGTGGGGGGCCTTCGAAGGTCGATGGGGGCTCGGAGGGACCTGCACGTTCTCCCGCTCTGAGTGACCGGCGGGGCCCCTAGAGGCTCCGGTGCCTGAAGGGCAGCAGGGTAAGTCTGGCACTTGGGTTGGTGTCCGTATTCCCGGCGTTGTGGCGCCAGGCCACTTGGGAAGGGCCCCTCTGTGGCCGACCTACAGTTAGGGTTAGCCCCCAGGAGGCCAGCAGGCCCGATACACCGCCTGTGCATCGAGCGGAGAGTTGGGCCGAGGTGAGTGTGCTGGTGAACATGAGCCCGGGCCCAAGCGTTTTGGTTCGGGGCGCCTTCGAAGGTCGGCGGGGGTTCGAAGGGCCCTGCCCATTCTCCCACCCTGAATGAATGGCGGCGCCCCTAGCGGCAAGTGTGGGGCGGGGCGGCAGGGTGTATCCAGCGCTGGGGCTTGGGGGTTCCCAATCCCCGGCGTTGTGGCGCCAGGCCCCTTAGGAAGCGACCCTCGGGGCCGTCCTAGGGTTAGGGTTAGCGCCCAGGAGGCCGGCAGGCCCGATCCGCAGGCTGTGCGAGGAGTGGAGATGCAGCCCGAGTTGAGGGCGATGGCGAGCGGGAGCGTGGGCTCCAGCGTTTTGGCGTCCTGGGCCTTTGAATGTTGCCATGGCTCGGAGGGCCCTGCCCTTTCTCCTGCCCTGAATCCCCAGCAACGCCCCTAGCGGCTCCGTTGGCGGTGGGGCGGCAGGGTGAATCCCAGGCTGCGGCTCGGGGATCCCCAATCCCGGGCTTTGTGGTGCCAGGCCCCATGGGAGGGGCTCCTCGTGTGCTGACCCAACGTTAGAGTTAGCCCCCATAAGGCCGGCAGGCCATATCCTCTGGCTGGGCGGTGAGAGGTGGGCGGGCCGAGGTAAAGGCGCTGGGGTGCGGGACTGTGGGCCCCTGCATTTTGGGGTGGGAGGCTTCAAATGTCGCCGGTTTCTCCAGGTCCCTGTCAGTTCTCCCGCCCTGAAGGACCGGCGGCGCCCCTCGGGGCCCGGGTGGCAGCGTTGTGGGAGGGTGAGTCTGGCTTTGGGGCTTGGGGTTCCAGATCCCTGGAGTAGTGGTACCAAAACCCTTCGGAGGGGCCCCTGTGGGGCCGACCTAGGGTTAGGGTTAGCCCCCAGGAGACCATTAGGCCCAACCGCACACTGTGTGGCGAGCTGAGGTGCGGCCCGAGGTGAAGGCGCTGGGGAGCGGGAGCGTGGGCACCAGCGTTTTCCCACGGGGAGCCTTTGAAGGTCACCGGGGACTCAGAAGGCCCTGCCCTTCTCTCGCCCTCTATGACCCGCGGCGCCCCTAGCGGCCCAGGTGGGGACAGTGTGGCAGGGTGAGTCTTGCTCTGGGGCTCTGAGTCACCAATCCCCAGCATTGCAGAGTCAGGCCCCTTGGGATGTCCCCTCAGGCCCGACCTAGGGTTTTGGTTAGCTGCCAGGAGCCCGGCAGGCCCTATCCACCGGCTCTGAAGCAAGCGGTGGGGTGGGCCTAGGTGAGGGCGCGGGCGAGCAGGATCCTGGGAGCCAACGAACGTTTTTGCGCGGGGAGCCTTCAAAGGTCAGCGTGGGCTTGGAGGGCCCTGCCCGATCTCTTGCCCTGATTGACCGGCGGGGCCTGTAGTGGCTCGGGTGGCTGAAGGGCAGCAGGGTGAGTGCGGCACGTGAGCTCGGGATCCCCATCCACAGCGTTGCGATGCCAGGCCCCTTGTGAAGGGCCCCTCGGTGGCCGACCTATGGTTAGGGTTAGCCTCCAGGAGGCCAGCATGCCCGATACACCGCCTGTGCGTCGAGTGGAGAGTTGGGCCGCGGTGTGGGTGCTGGTGAACATGAGCCTGGGCCCAAGGGTTTTGGTTCGGGGCGCCTTCGAAGGTCGGCGGGGGTTCGAAGGACCCTGCCCGTTCTCCCATCCTGAATGAATGGCGGCGCCCCTAGGGGCACGTGTGGGGCGGGGCGGCAGGGTACATCCAGCGCTGGGGCTTGGGTGTTCCCAATCCCCGGCGTTTCGGCGCCAGGCCCCTTAGGAAGCGACGCTCGGGGCCGTCCTAGGGTTAGGGTTAGCGCCCAGGAGGCCTGCAGGCCTGATCCGCCGGCTGTGCGAGGAGTGGAGATGCAGGCCGAGTTGAGGGCGATGGCGAGCGGGAGCGTGGGCCCCAGCGTTTTGGCGCCCTGGGCGTTTGACTGATGCCATGGCTCGGAGGGCCCTGCCCGTTCTCCTTCCCTGAATAAGCAGCGGCGCCCTTAGCAGCTCCCTTGGCGGTGGAGCGGCAGGGTTAGTCCATGCTGCGGCTCGGGGATCCCCAATCCCCAGCGTTGCGGGGCCAGGCCTCTTGGGAGGGGCTCCTCGTGGGCGGACCTAGGTTTAGAGTTAGCACCCAGGAGGCCAGCAGGCCCAATCCTCTGGCTGGGCGGCGAGAGGTGGGCGGCCCGAGGTAAAGGCGCTGGCGATCGGGAGCTTGGACCCCTGCATTTTGGCGCAGGAGGCTTCAAATATCGCCAGTTTCTCCAGGTCCCTGTCCCTTCTCCCGCCCTGAATGAGCGGCGGTGCCCCAAGCGGCCCGGGTGGTGATGGTGCTGCAGGGTGAGTCTGGCTCTGTGGCTCTGAGTCACCAATCCCCAGCGTTGCAGAGCCAGGCCCCTTGGGTTGTGCCCCACGGGTCCTACCTAGGATTTCAGTTAGCCCCCAGGAGCCTGGCAGGCACTATCCACTGGCTCTGCAGCAAGCGGAGGGGCTGGCCGGGCTGAGGGCGCTGGGGAGCAGGAGGAATGGAGCCAATTTTTTTGCGTGGGGGGTCTTTGAAGGTCAGTGGGGATTCCGGGGGCCCTGCCCATTCTCCCACCCTGATTGACCAGTGGTCTCTAGCGGCTCGGGTGGCTGAAGGGCAGGAGGGTGAGACCGGCACTTGGGCTCGGGGTCCCCATCCGCAGCGTTGTGACACCAGGCCCCTGGGAAGTGCCCCTCGGGGGCCGAACTATGGTTAGGGTTAGTCCCCAGGAGGCTGGCAAGCCCGATACACCACCTGGGCATCGAGAAGAGAGTTGGGCTGAGGTGAGGGTGCTGGTGAATATGAGCCTGGGCCCAAGTGTTTTGATTTGGGGCGCCTTTGAAAATTGGCGGGGATTCGGAGGGCCCTGTCCATCCTTCCAAGGTGAATGAACAGCGGCGCCCCTAGCGGCCCAGGTGGGGAGGGGCGGCAGGGTGCATCGGGCGCTGGGGCTTGGGGGTCCCCAATCCCTGGCGTTGCGGCACCAGGCCCCTTGGGAGGGGCCCTTCGGGGGCCAACCTAGAGTTAGGTTTAGCCCCTAGGAGGCAAACAGGCCCTATTTGCCAGCTGTGTGGAGAGCAGAGTGGCAGACCTAGGTGAGGGCGCTGGTGAGTGGGAGGGTGGGCCTGGGCGTTTTGGCCTGGGGGGCCTTTGAAGGTCGCCATGTCTCGGAGGGCCCTGCCCGTTCTCCTGCCCTGAATGAACGGCAGTACCCCAAGCCCCCGATTGTCGGCTGGGCGGCAGGTGAGTCAGGTGCTGAGGCTTGGGGTCCCCAATCCCCGGCATTGTGGCGTCAGGCCCCTTGGGAGGGGCCCCTCGGGTCTGACCTAGGGTTAGGGTTAGCCCCCAGGTGGCTGGCAGGCCCGATCCGCCTGCTGTGCGGGGAGCGGAGGGGCGGGCCGAGGTGAGGGCGCTGGGGAGTGGAAGCATGGGCACCAGTGTTTTGGCTCCAGGAGCCTTTGAAGGTCACCGGGAACTCGGAAGGACCTGCCACTTCTCTCACTCTGAATGACCGGCGGCGCCCCTAGCTGCCCAGGTGGCGACAGTGTGGAAGGGTGAGTCCGGCTCTGGGGCTCTGAGTCACCAATCCCAAGCATTGCAGAGCCAGAACCCTTGGGATGTGCCCCACAGGGCTGACCTAGGTTTTCAGTTAGCCCCCAGGAGCCCGGCAGGCACTATCCACTGGCTCTGCAGCAAACGGAGGGGCGGGCCGAGGTGAGGGCGCTGGGGAGCGGGAGCGTGGGCACCAGCATTTTGGCGAGGTGAGCCTTTGAAGGTCACCGGGGACTCCGAAGGCCCTTCCCTTCTCTCGCCCTGAATGACCGGCGGTGCCCCTAGAGGCCTGGGTGGCGACAGTGCGGCAGGGTGAGTCTGGCTCTGGGGTCTGAGTCACCAATCCCCAGCGTTGCAGAGCCAGGCCCCTTGGGATGTGCCCCACGGGGCCGACCTAGGGTTTTCATTAGAACCAAGAGCCCGGCAGGCCCTATCCAATGGGTCTGAATCAAGGGGAGAGTTGGGCCAAGGTGAGGATGCTGGTGATCATGAGCCTGGGCCCAAGCGTTTTGGTTCAGAACACCTTCAAAGGTCGGCGGGGGTTCAAAGGGCTCTGCCCGTTCTCCCACCCTGCACGAACGGCGGCGCCCCTAGCAGCCCGGGTCGTGAGGGGTGGCAGGGTGAGTCAGGCCCTGCGGCTCAGGTATCTCCAATCCCCAGCGATGCGGCGCCAGGCCCCTTGGGAGGGGCCCCTTGGATGACAACTTAGGTTTAGGTTTACCCCCTAGGATCTCGGCAGGTCCTATTCGCCAGCTGTGTGGAGAGTGGAGTGGCGGACCCAGGTGAGGGCACTGGTGTTTGGGAGCGTGGGCTCGGGCGTTTTGAGCGGGGGGGATTCGAAGTTCACCGTGTCTCGGAGGGCCCTGCCCGTTCTCCCGCCCTGATTGAATGGCAGCACCCCAAGCCCCTGGGTGGCGGCTGGGTGGCAGGGTGAGTCGGGTGCTGAGGCTCAGGGTCCCCAATCCCCGGCGTTGCAACGCCAGGCCCCTTGGGATGGGCCCCTCGGGGGTCGATCTAGGGTTACAGTTAGCCCCCCGGAGACCGGTGGACCCGATCAGCGTCTGTGCGGCACACGGCAGGGTGGGCCGAGGTGAGGGCGCTGGCGAGCCTGAGCATGAGCCCAAGCGTTTTAGCGTGGGGGGCCTTCGAAGGTCGGTGGTGGCTTGGAGGGACCTGCCCATTCACCCGCTCTGAATGACCAGCAGGGCCCCTAGTGGCTCAGGTGGCTGAAGGGCAGCAGGGTGAGTCCAGCACTTGGGCTCAGTTGCCCCATCCCCGGCGTTGGGGCACCAGGCCACTTGAGAAGGGCCCCTCGGGGGCCGACCTACAGTTACGGTTAGCACCCAGGAGGCTGGCAGGCCCTATACACCGCCTGTGCGTGGAGCGGAGAGTTGGGTCGAGGTGAGGACGCTGGTGAACATGAGCCTGGGCACAAGCATTTTGGTTCTGGGCGCCATCGAAGGTGGGCGGGGGTTCGGAGGCCCCTGCCAGTTCTCCCACCCAGAATGAATGGCGGCGCCCCTAGCGGGCCCTGTGGGGCAGGGTGGCAGGGTGCACTCGGCCCTGGGGCTTGGGGGTCGCCAATCCCCGGCATTGCGCTGCAAGACTCCTTAGGAAGGGACCCTCAGGGGCCGTCCTAGGGTTAGGGTTAGTGCCCAGGAGGCTGGCAGGCCCGATCCGCCGGCTGTGCGAGGAGTGGAGGTGTGGGCTGAGTTGAGGGGGATGCAGAGCGGGAGCGTGGGCCCCAGCGTTTTGGCACCCTGGGCCTTCGAATGTTGCCATGTCTCGAAGGGCCCTGCCCATTCTCCTGCCCTGAATAACCAGCGGCGCCCCTAGCGGCTCCATTGGCAGTGGGGCTGCAGGGTGAGTCCTGAGCTGCGGCTCAGGGATCCCCAATCCCCAGCATTGTAGGGCCAGGCGTCTTGGGAGGGGCTTCTCATGGGCCGACCTAGGGTCAGAGTTAGCACCCAGGAGGCCAGCAGGCCCAATCCTCTGGCTGGGCGGCAAGAGGTGGGCGGGCCGAGGTAAAGGCGCTGGTGAGTGGGAGCATGGGCCCCTGCATTTTGACGCGGGAGGCTTCAAATGTCGCTGGTTTCTCCAGGGCCCTGTCCGTTCTCCCGCCCTGAATGAGCAGCCACGCCCCTAGCGGCCCGGGTGGCGGCGTTGCGGCAGCGTGAGTCTGGTTCTGGGGCTTGGGGTCCCAGATCCCTGGCGTATAGGCACCAGAATCCTTGGGAGGGACCCTGGAGGGCCGACCTATGGTTAGGGTTAGCCCACACAAGGCCGGCAGGCCGGATCCGCCCTCTGTGCAGGGAGCAGAGGGGCGGGCCAAGGTGAGGGCGCTGGGGAGCGGGAGCGTGGGCACCAGGGTTTTGGCGCAGAGAGCCTTCGAAGGTCGCCAGTGGCTCGGAGGACCCTGTCCATTCTTGCGCCCTGAATGACCAGCGGCGCCCCTAGTGGCCCGAGTGGCAGCAGGGAGGCACGGTGAGTCTGGCGATGGGGCCTATGGTCCTAGTCCCAGGCTTGGTGGCGCCAGGCCCCTTGGGAGGGGCCCCTCTGGTTCCTGCCTAGCTTTAGGGTTACCCCCAGGAGTCCGGCGGCCTGATCCGCTGGCTGTGCATTGAGCGGAGGGGCGGGCCGACGTGAATGCGCTGGCGAGCGGGAGTGTGGGCCCAAGCGTTTTGGCGCGGGGAGCCTTCGAAGGTCACCGGGGGCTCAGAGGGCCCTGCCTATTCTCTCGCCCTGTGAGGACGTTGCCCCTACCGGGCCGGGTCATGGCGGGGTGGCAGGGTGAGTCTGGAGCTAGGGCTCGTGGGTCCCCAATCCCCAGCGTGGCGTCGCCAGGCACTTGGGAGTGGTACCTTGGGGGCCTACCTAGGGTTAGGGTTAGCGCAAAGGAGGCCGGCAGGCCCATTCTGCCGGCTGTGCGGCGAGAGGAGTGGTGGGCAGAGGTGAGGGTGCTGGCGAGCGGGAGCGTGGGCCCAAGCGTTTTGGCGTGGGGGGCCTTCGAAAGTCGCCGGGGACTCAGAGATCCATGCCCCTTCTCCCGCCCTGAATGAGTGGCGGTGCCCCTAGCAGCCCGGGTGGCGGCGGGGCGGCTGGGTGAGTCTGGTGCTCATGCTCGTGGGTCCCCAATCCCCGGCGTGGCGGAGCCAGGACCCTTGGAAAGGGCCCCTCGGGGGCCGACCTAGGTTTAGGGTTAGCCCCCAGGAGCCCAGCAGGCCCTATCCGCCAGCTGTGTGTTCGAGCGGAGGGGCGGGCTGAGGTGAGGGCAATGGTGAGCGGGAGCGTGGGCCCAAGCCTTTTGGCACAGGGGGCCTTCGAAGGTCACGGGGGGCTCAGAGGGCCCTACCCCTTCTCCTGCCCCGAAGGACCGGCAGCGCCCCTAGCAACCCGGGTGGCGGCGGGGTGGCAGTGAAAGTCCAGCACTGGGGCTGGATTGTCCCCAATCCCCGGCGTGATGGCGCCAGTCCCCTTGGGAGGGGCTCCTCAGGGGCTGAACTAGGGTTAGGGTTAGCCCCCAGGAGGCTGGCAGGCCCGATCTGACGGCTGTGTGGCGAGCGGAGGGTGGGTCCCAGGTGAGGGCAATGGTGAGCGGGAGCGTGGGCCCTAGCATTTTGGCGTGGGTTGCCTTCGAAGGTCGCAGGGGGCACGGAGGGCCCTGCAAGTTCTCCCACTCTGAATGAGGATGGCGACCCTAGCGGGCCGGGTCTCGGCAGGGCAGCAGGGTGAGTCCGGCGTTGGTGTTCGGGGGTCCCCAATCCCCAGCGTGTTGGTGCCAGACCCCTTCGGAGGGGCCCCTTGACAGCCAACCTAGGGTTAGGGTTAGACCCCAGGAGGCCGCCAGGCCCGATCTGCTGGTTGTGCGGCTTGCGGAGGGGCTGGCCGAGGTGAGGGCACTGGTGAGCAGAAGCGTGGGCCGAAGCATTTTGGCACGGGGGGCCTTCAAATGTCACCGGTGGCTCGGATGGCCCTGCCCATTCTCCCGCCCTGAATGACCGGCGGTGCCCATAGTGACCCGGGTGGCAGCGGGGGGCATGGTGAGTCCGGCGCTGGGGCTCAGGAGTCCCCTTTCCCCGTCGTTGCGGCACCAGGCCCCTTGGGAGGGGCCACTAGGGGGCCGACATAGGTTTAGGGTTAGCCCCCAGAAGGCCCACAGGCCCGATCCGCCAGCTGTGTGGCGAGCGGAGGGGAGGGCCGAGGTAAGGGCGCTGGCCAGCGGGAGCGTGGGGCCAAGCGTTTTGGTGCGGGGGGCCTTCGAAGGTCGCAGGTCGCTAGGAGGGCCCTGCCTGTTCTCCCTCCCTGAATGAACGGCGGCGCCCCTAGCGGCCCAGGTGGCGGTAGGGCGGGAGGGTGAGTCCGGCGCTTGGGCTCGGGATTCCCCAATCCCTGGTGTTGCGGCAATAGGAACCTGGATGGGCCCCTCGGGGGCCCACCAATGGTTAGGGTAACACCCAGGAGGGCTGCAGTCCAGATCCACTGGCTCTACAGCGAGTGGAGGGGCGGACCGAGGTGAGGGCGCAGGCGAGCGGGAGCATGGGCCCAAGCATTTTGGCACGGGGGGCCTTCGAATGTCACCAGGGGCTCGGAGGAATCTGCCCGTTCTCCCTCCCTGAATGACCGACGGTGCTCCTAGCGGCCCGGGTGGCGGGGGGGCGACATGGTGAGTCTGGCGCTGGGGCTCGGGGGTCCCCAATCCCAGGCATTGCGGTGCCAGGCCCCTTCGGAGGGGCACCTAAGGGGACAACCTAGGGTTCTGTGTAGCCACCAGGAGGAGTGCAGGCCTCATCCGCCGGCTCTGTGGCGAGCGGAGGGGTGGGCCGAGGTGAGGGCGCTGAGGAGCAGGAGCATGGGCTCGAGCGTTTTGGATGGGGGGGCCTTCGAAGTTCGCCACGGGTTCAGAGGGCCCTGCCCGTTCTACCGCCCTGAATGACCAGCGGCACCCCTAGCGGCCCGGGTGGTGATGGGGCGGCAGGGAGACTCCGGCGCTGGGGATCGGGGCTCCCTAATACCCGGCGTTGCAGCCTCAGGCCCCTTGGGACGGGCCCCTCGGTGGCAGACCTAGGGTTAGGGTTAGCCCCCAGGAGGCTGCCAGGCTCGTTCCGCCCATGTGCGGTGAATGGAGGTGTGGGTTGAGGTGAGGTAGCTGGCGAGTGGGGGCATGGGCCAGAGCATTTACGCTTTGGCTTGGGGTGCCTTCGAAGGTCGCAGGAGGCTTGGAGGGTCCTGCCCGTTCTGTCGCCCTGAAGGACTGGTGACGCCCCTAGTGCCCCACGTGGCGGCAGGGTGGCACGGTGCATCCGGCGGTGGGACTTGGGGGTCCCCAATCCCTGGCATGCAGCGCCAGGCCACTTGGGAGGGGCCCTTCGGGGGCAACTTGGCATAGGGTTAGCCCCCAGGAAGCCAGCAGGCCCGATCCGCCAGCTCTGCCGCGAGAGGACGGGTGGGCCGAGGTTAGGGCGCTGGGGAGCAGGAGCGAAGGAGCCAGAGTTTTTGCACAGGGGCCTTTGAAGGTCACAGGGGGATCGGAGGGCCTTGCCCGTTCTCCCTTCTTGAATGACTGGCAACACCCGTAGCGCCCTGGGTGCTTGCGGGGTGGCAGAGTGAGTCCAGCACTGGGGCTCGGGGGTCCCAAATCCCCGGCATTGTGGTGCCAGGCTCCTTGGGAGGGGCCCCTCGGGGGCCGACCTCGGGTTAGGGTTCTTCCACAGGAGGCCGGCAAGCCCGGCGCTAAGAGGCTCTGGCAATGTAACAAAAATGCCATACACTTATCTGAAAGAAATAACAGTGTACAGGAACCCTCTTAGCCCTAACATCATCCTTTGTGAATATGGAAGCCAACCCCAAAGTGCTCGTGGAAGTCTGACGAAAGGGCTAAGCACTTTTCTCTGAGTTACCACACTGTACAGGGAAAGACCAATGTACATCATCTTTCACGAGTAGGAAGCATTAATGAAAACGTTCTGGAATTTCGAGGACTCTGACCCATCCTTATTGGTAATAAACCATCGTGTACAGGAAAACACCTTCAACTCTCATCAGCCTCCTCAATCCTGATTCCGATTCAACTTTGGGTGTGTAGGACTAGGGAAATGTCCACATCTTATTGCTAAGAAAAACGATGTCAGGGTAATGCCCTTCAAGTCACCTCAGCCTTCCTGAAGACGGAAGCAGGAATCAAGGTGGTTATGTTACCATGAGGTAAGGAAGATGAGCATATAAGTGAGAAACAACAGTGGGCAGGACCTCTCTTCCAAGGAACAGTATCTTTGCTTAATGTTGAATCCCTATGGTAAG
Source organism: Ursus americanus (assembly GCF_024610735.1). NCBI lineage: Eukaryota > Metazoa > Chordata > Mammalia > Carnivora > Ursidae > Ursus > Ursus americanus. The sequence goes on from NW_028273634.1 coordinate 1,304,289, forward strand.
TGGTTGTGGGCATTTGTGAGGTCAAAATCTGAAGTGTTTTGTAAAACCTCTTGGTCATTCACAGATGAGACTAAGGTAGTTGGGGACTCCTAGGCAGTGATTTGTCCACTGTCAAAAATATGAAAAGATAAAAGAGACAGATGAGGTCTCCTCAGGCATTGTCCTTTATCCTCATCCTCCGTGAGGATGGCCATCTCTGGACAGCTCAGTGGCAGGGTCTCATTCACAGTGGGGGCATCTGTTCCTCACAGACATGAGGCAGGGAAATGGATTTGGTTCTCTGTGCCAGCCCAGCCACAGCTGAGTGTCACAGCACCCTCTCGTGGGCTCATAAGAGTTTCACTGTCACCAGGCAGGTCATTGTATTTGATAAACCACTGTGAGAGTTTGCAATGGCCTTCATCTGCAACCTCCTAGAAGCAAATGCAGGTCTCTGGTACCATGTGAAGTCATGTGAAGGCATTGTGAGAAAGTGTCCTTTTGCTTAAGGAAAACATGACTGGGGCTCCTGGCTGACTCAGCCAGTTAAGCATGTGCCTTTGGCTCAGGTTATGATCCCAGGGTTCTGGGATCGAGCCCGGGCTCCCTGCTCAGCAGGAAAGGAGGTAGGGAAATAGCTTAAAACCCACAGAGAATGTGAATAAAGGGGAGTGAGATGGAACTTGGTCTGTGTTTTGCTTTAGGGATTGGAAGTTAGTTTTTTCTCAATTGTGATTGTTCTTGAAACTGAAAAGCTGTATTGGTTTTTTTTTTTTACCTTTAATTTTTTTCTAATAATAATTTTTTATTTTGATATGTTAGTCACTATACAGTATTTCCTTAGTTTTTGATGTAGTGTTCCCTGATTCATTATTTGCATATAACACCCAGTGCTCCATGCAATATGTACCTTCCTTAATACCCATCACTGGCCCATCCCAATCCCCCACCCCTCTCCCCTCTGAAGCCCTCAGTTTGTTTCCCAGAGTCCATAGTCGCTCGTGGTTCATTCCCCCTTCTGTTTAGGGTCCATTGTCTAAAGGGACAGACAGTGGAAGTTCACCAAATATAAGATCGAAATTTCATTGTTCATTATAGATGCCGCCAAGTAGTTCCCAGACATTTCATTCTACTGTAGTAATTCATTGTACCTGTGCAGGTGCACGTGGAAGACAATTGATGCATGTAGAGTGGTAATAAAACACGCCCCTCAGTAGTAGAATAATAGAGGATGCACATGTGTAAAATTATTCGACTACAGCTTCCATGCTTTCCCTTTGGTTCCTTATTATCTATGAAATTGGACAATTTTTGTTCTCTAGGCCTAAAACTCATTATCAGTATTCAGAGTTTTTCAATGCTGATCTTCTCCTGTAAAAGTTACCAAAAACCTAAAATATGTATGAACTTTAAAAAATGCTATATTGAAAATTACAGCAGGGAAGTTCAATTTTGTGAATATTGTGTCAATGGATCTCTATTTTGACATCAGTGTTCATTAGAAATGATGACATTTCATGTGAGTATAAATATCAATGTGTAAAAGAAAAGGTAGGAAGAACCTTGAATGTTTAAGTAATTGGTGAAATGACAGGTGTGTGTGTGTGTGTGTGTGTGTGTGTGTGTGTGTGTGTGTGTGTAATTGATTTTCAGTGAATGGCTCAGCTTCTTGTAGGGCCTCCGAGAGAGCCCAGGTGAACCTTTCAATGGGTTGGTATCTGTTTTCAGAACATGGGAATCTCTTAGTCCAATAGTCAATCAGGCAAGCTTTGAGGTCTTGAAGAGTTTCAGTCCTCAGCGATGGTGTTGCAGACCCTTGTGAGCAAACCCTAGGGTATGCTCAGAGCCCTCATTAGCTGGTACCACGGTGTGACGATGTCAGACAGCATTTCCCAAAGAAGTACCTCTTGAGTCTCTGTCCTTGTCAGTTCCCTACACTTCCTTACACTAGTTATGTGATCAGTGTGTTTCAGGATAATCCCCACATGTGAGTTTTGCTATTTCCTACTAGTCCTATCTGTTTCTCATCTTCTTCTTTTATGGTAGGGGTTGGGAAGCAACCTGTGTGGTGTAGGAAGGGGTGTGGTAGTTGTCTGCCTTCAGAGAACCGAATGATGCCTAGAAATTGTACTGTAGTTTGAGGTCAATTGTCCACCCTCTGAGTGTCAGGAATTCCATCACTTTACTTTGATGCTAGTCTGTTCTTCAAGCTTCCTCAGAAATAAGGACGTCATCCATCTAGGGAATACTGGTTTGTGTGTATGTTTTCATTTTAGGAAAGGCCTTGCTGTTCCTGAAAATAATACTGCAGAGCACCCTTTCCTGTTCTTATTGGCCATCAGTCAATCTTTTGTGAAATATTCGTTTATAAATAGACTTTTTATGGTTGATGAGCAGGAATTCTTTATTGACAAGTCTTTGTCAGTGTGTGTATTGCAAATCTTTACTTCCCAGAATGCGGTTCACTTTTTCATTTTCTTATGGTCATAAGATAAGGAGAAATGTCACATTTTTATGAAGTCCCACTGAATTCTTTTAAATGGTTAGTGCACCCTATGTCCTACCCAAAGATTGACAGGTTCTACGTTTTCTTTCAGAAACTGTCCAATGGGAAGCTACAATCCATCTCAAATTTATAAATTGCATTTTTAATTCTAATAGGGTATTTATAGACTGTTTTGGATTTTCTATGTACACAATCGTATTATCTGTGAATAATCACAATTATCCCCTCAATTCTTATACTTTTTGTTTTTCTTGCCTTCTAACACTGGTAAATTCTCTGATGCACCATTGAATAGAGCAGCATTGTTTGAAGATTTTAATATACCTTTCTCAATATCTGACAGAAAAAGCAGACAAAACATTGGTAAAAAATGTGACCTAATTGACATATAGGGAACATTCCATAATAAGTGCAGAATACATTATTTTCAAGTGGTCATAGACTCTTTACCCAAATAGATGATAGGTGGGGCCACGAATCAAGTCTACAAATGTTAAACCCTGAAATTAACTAGATTCTATTCTTAGACCACAGGGGAATTGAGCCACAGTCATAGAGAAAAGAAAACCAAGAAGTCCTTCAATGTTTAAAATTAAATGGAACTTTTCTACATATCCTAAATGTCAGAGAGGGAATCTCAATGGAAATTCTGAACCTTTTCTACATGAGGGCTCACACACAATGATACTTTATTTGTGAAGAGCGTTATAATAATCTAGATAGGAGTTGAGCCTTAAGTCAGAGTTCTGCCTGCCCCAGCCACACCTGGCCGCATTGGCCTGTGGTCCCCCTCAGCTGTCCTTTCTGGTGGCCCTGAGCTAAGGGGGTCAACATGGCCATATGGAAATGGGAAGCTCCCCACTCATAGTGATGACGGTGCCCCCTTCCCAGCTGCCCTTTTTTGGTGGCTCTGAGCTAAGGGGGTCAACATGGCCGTATGGAAATTAGAAGCTCCCCACTCTTAGTGATGACGTTGCTATCGTATCATACTCACCAGTCCAACATGATTTCTGAGTGAACTATGACACAAGAGTGACTTCTTGTCCTTCCTTCAGGTTTGAAAATCATCTGGTGAGTCATCTATTAGGAATGTGGATTCAACATGTGTTCTTTCTTCTGGAAAAGAAATAGACCCAATAGCAATTTTGGCTTCCTGAGCACCTGATCTTGAGAGACATCATACTGGCTCTTTGTAGCATTCTGCCTCTTAAACTTCAAACTAGGTATAGATATTTTTAGGCACATTTTCAGGTGGTTAGACAGGGACTCGGATGATATGAGTCACAGAGGATTTTAGTGTCAGAAACCTAAGTGGGATCCCCAAATTGACTCCAAATCCCTTGTTGTTCCATACAGGGTACTATTTCCCTCTTATCTCTGGTCTTCTCGATCTGGAAACCTATCAAGTATCAGGATTTTCTTGTCATGTGGACAACTGGAACAAATTCAGCGGGCCTTTTCACCTCTGCCCATGGTGATCATTAAGATCATTATCTCAGTGGAGGACCTCTGGGTAAGATACTCAAAGATCCTTAGGAATAGAGACAGTATAATATTTTTCTGGTATTAAAGTTACTGAAAACAACTATCTTTTTTAGTCGATTCAGGCTCTGGTATGTTCAGAGGGTGCTGTAAAACTGGTCTGAAATAGTGTTTAAAAACACTCAGCTCAGCCTCTTTACAACAGGAGCCAATGCTTATAAACATGGCTAAAATATTGTCTTATCTATGATGACTTCACAGCCATCGTAGTGTTTATATGGTATGACTGTGACTTACATTAGTCAACATTTGCAGAGAAAGAACTTAGGGCATCCAGGGGGCACTTCATGTTGAAATTAGTTTGTGACAACGAGCTACTGTGTTTTATTCTGCAGTCCAAGGGAATGGTGCCAGACATCTCTAAGGTGTCTAGCAGTTCTACAATTCTGATTTTAAGTGGTCTGTGTGCTTCAGCGATTTGGGCAGGAGAAGGGCAGGAGTCCAGAGACTGTGAACATTTCTGTTACCTGTGCTGACCATGGAGCAGGCAGGCTTTTGTGGGTATCATTTTGATTTCTTGGTACTCTTGTGAAAGGTGTTTTTGTCTCAAATTCCTCCATTTAGGAGTAATTACAATGATAAAAGGAATTTTTATCTTATATCATCTTTGGGCCCTGATCCTGGGCTCCCAGGGAAGCTATCCTTCAACATTTTACCAGCTCAAAATGGCTGGGCAAAAACCTCAAAGCATGGGCCCTATTTCTACCCCAAGCACATGTTGTACATCTGCTTCGAGGAGAAAACAATAACCAAAAAATGCCAACATAAATATAAGAAAAAATAAAGAACCTCTTTGGCTCCCATAAGATTAAGGTCATACTGACATGTACATACTGAAAACATAAGAAAGAATCTGTCACTTTCTGGATCTAAGAAGATCCTCATTGTGGTGTGTAACTCTGTATGTAAAACAAAACAGAAAAAAATATATAAGCCTGCCCCAAATGTTCCTTCCCCGGAGCACTCCCTTCTTGGTGAAGATTGTGTCTCCCAGACAGTTGTCCTGACTTGGGTTTGAATAAAGGTCTCTTCCTTTCTCTCTAAAATGTTTTTAAAAGTTCATTCACGCAGTGTCGACAATAACAGTGTTTTCTCTTTAAGTGAGAAATAAATGTTTCACTCTAGTTGCATTGGGAATAGACGAATTGAGGGTTTCTTTAGAAGAGTAAGTCTGCCTTCCAGAAAAGGCAAGCTCATTGGTCTATTGAGAATGAAGATAATTACTGCTAAACAACAAGTATGTGTTGCCCCTTCGCCCAGAAACCAAAGCACGTGTGCAGGCTTTAGGTCAGAGGTGCCTTCTTCTCCCAGCTGACAGCACTTCTTGCTCTGGCTCCAAGACACCCGAGGTTTTGAAGGTCAGCATCAGAGTCAGCGAGGCAGCTTGTCACAGGACGCCAGTGTTTAGAGAAAGCACAGGTATGTTTAGCAAAATGTCCTAACTATGTCAGGGCTGGAGGTAAAACCTCTCATTATCCCAAAACCTCCTGGGCTTTTCTCTTTTCTCTAGTGGAGCCACAAAGTAAAATTGAAGTAGCTGTCAGCATTCTGGGTTTGGTGCAAGAATTACTTAGTTTCCGTGCTGGTAGAACTTTGCAGGGAATCACAATTTCTCTGTCCATTTATTGCTTACAAATGTATTTTGACCATCTGTTTCCTAAGAACCCTCTTTTATTAGAAAGGGGAGGTGAGATTCACTCTGTGCCTGTTTGTAACATCTAATTTCTTCCTTCATCTAACAGTGTTTATTCAGTTGGGCCTAAGATATGGTTGAGTGGCCAGCATCTAGGGTTAGGTGGCTTTTTTTCATCTGATACAGACTTGGATGATGTCATTTGACAAAGGTGATGTTTCATCATTGATTAGTTTATTCATCAGAAGAGTTAAAATTAGGGTGGTGGGAAAATTGAAAATTATCCAAGGCGGCCTATTCCTGTTTAAAAGTTGAGCTTGACTTTCTAGTTTTACTAAATGTATTATCTCAATATTTTGAGGTGCCATATTCTCTCTGTAGTTTCTTTGGCGGTGGAGTCAGAAGGAGAGTCTGGGAATTCTTTTGAATAGTGGCATGCTGGTGGCTTCAAGGGGCTTGGCGTCAGGAGCCTTGGGGTGAAGTCTGCAACTGCTTGCCTGACCCTGGGTGCATCTCCCAGAGGTTTTGTTTCCTCTTATGAAATTGCCGGCAGATAATGTTCTGCTTAAAGGGGAACCCTCCCATTCTGTTGGTGGGAATGCAAAGTTGTGCAGCCAGTCTGGGAACCAGTGTGGGGGTTCCTCAAAAAGTTAAACATTGAACAACCACATGATCCAGCAATTGCTCTCCTAGGTATTTACCCAAAGGATACAGAAATGCAGATTCAAAGGGGGAACATGCACTATGATGTTTATAGCACCAATGTCCACAGTAGCCAAACTATGGAGAGAAACCCAAAGTCCATGCACTGATGATTGGATAAAGCAGATGTGGGATACATATATATATATATGTATATATATAATGGATTATGACCCAGCTTCAAAAAGAATGAAATCTTACCATTTGCAAGGATGTGGATGGATCTAGAGTATATTAAGCTAAGCAAAATCAGTGAGGAAAGACAAATATCCTATCTCTCACACTTGTGGAATTTCAGACAGAAAATAGATGAACAGAGTTGAGGGGTGATGAGAGAGGCAAACAAGGAAATAGACTCAACCTTGGAGAAGAAACTGAGTGTTGCTGCAGGACAGGGACATGGGAGGAAGAGTTAAATGGGTGAGGGGTATTAAGGAGGGCACTTGTGATGAGCACTGGGTACTGTATGCAGATGAGGAATCACTAAATCCTACCCCTGAAGCGAATATTCCATGGCATGTGAACTAACTGGAATATAAGTAAGAGAAGAAAGCAAAAAAGTGTTCTGCTTCATGAAGAGTGAGGTAAAATTGTAGTGATTTGGGCTATACTATTCTATAGAGGATAGATGGAAAACACCCTGTTGTAGGATACACTAGTTTCTTATCACATAAGGAGTCCTCAGAAAGCTGCAATGAAAGATTCAGATCTCAGAGCATGTTCATGTTCCACTGATATGTTACAGTTTGCACAGGTAGGAAAGAAGGTGGAGAGAAAGGCAACAGAAGGGGAAAGTAGGTGTGAACCTTTCATTAGTTAGCATTATAGCTTTCTCATGAAAGCCTTGCGCAAGTGTTATTTTGGAAGAAGAGGAGGAATCCGGGAGCTTTGCAGGAGACAGGGGAGTTCCAGGTCTGGGTAAAGCTGACAGGGGTCTCAGAGGAGAGCTGAATGCATTCTGCAGCAGGGTGTGGGCAGGGTGGGCTCCAGGGGTGGATATTAGTCTCCTGGATGAGAGTTGTGGCAGGTGAGGGCTGTGTGCAAGTTCCTGGTTGAGGACAAGTGAGGCACAGGCGGAGAGCTGGCAGAGAACCTTCTTCTGGGCCACCAGCCTCACCCAACACACAGCCTCATCTTCTGTCCCTGTCACTCCAATTCACACTTCTCGAAAGGTGAGTGAGAACACATGAAGAGCATTCTGAAGAGAAGGGAAAGCATGTGCAAAGTCTCTGGGGCAGGAGAATTCCTGTTATGTCCAGGAGCAACAAGAAGACCCTGTGGCCAAAGGAGACAGCTTAGGACATGAGCTCAGAGAGGTGAAAGAGTGTGACAGAAAGCTATTCCAGGGCTATAACCCCTTGAGATGCTGTTTCACTGGGCCATCCTGGCTACAGTGTTGAGAACAGATGACAGAGGGTTGAAGATGGCAAGGCAGGCCAATGACGAAGCTTTTCCAGGAACTCAGGCACTTGGGACCAGACAGGTGGCCTTGGATGGAGTGGTTAGAACTATTCTGGGTCCATTTTGAAGATGGAGCTCACAGGATTTGCTGATGGGATAACTATTAGGAGCAGGAGAACAGAGGAATTGGGGTAACTCTCAGGTGTTGTGGGTTGTCCTGATCGAGAGGAAGGAGAGGGTTTCTCAGGGGGTAGGAGGTAGTCCGTGTTCTGCATGCTGAGGAAGGTGCCTTTCCCGGTGGATCTGCTGAGGTTTGTGTCTGGGAGAACCTTTCACATCTCCTCCCTCAGCAATGCTCAAGTACAAGTATACCCCACTTTTTAAACGTTCACAGTAAGACACTGGGCTTTCTTGAAAGAACTATGTTATTACCCAGCTTCAGTAAGAGGAAGAGACCTGAAGAGGATTTCCCTCTTATGAAAAAAGGTGAACAGTGAGAATCGTGTTCAGCATCTGTTTTGGGGAGAAGCACAACAGAGGCGGCGTGCACCCCAACCAGCTCCTTCCTCTGGGAACCGCTCTCCGCATCCAGCCACCAGCACTTTGAATTGTGTCTGTAAGCTTCTGCTGTGCTTCATCTTCATTTATGCTGGGCCTCTGTTAGAAACTTGTGTGCTGAGGCCTATGAAAAGCCAAAGAGAAGGAATTTTGGAGTCTGAGCACACTGTCTAATTGTTCGTTTAAATTAATGGTCATTCCTTCTTGACACCATTTCTGCTGTGCAAGGTTTCTCAGAAGCCCTGTACTTTCAAAGAGCAGGGAAACCTATACCCCATGCTGCGGGATTAGTTTTAGTCTCCATGCCTGACAGAACATTTCATGACTGTAGGATTTTCTCACTCAAACATTGAGACTTTGACCACCTTCACCCGTTTCTACCACCCCATCCCCAAATCTGGCACCTACCAACCTGCTCTCAGTATCTATGCGTTCAGTATTTGTTTATTCCACGTGGAATGTACATGAGAGCATCTGGTATTGGTCTTTCTGTGTCTGAGTTACTTGGCATAAGGCCCCCAAGGTCTGTGTTTCCATGTCTGGTTCTTGTGAATAATGCTGCAGTGAACGTGGGAGTGCATCTGTCTTTTTGAGGCAGCATTTTTGTGTTCTTCAAATCAATACTCAATAGAGCCATTACTGAGTCATGGGGTAGTTGTATTTATTTTTTCAGGAACCTCCATACCGTTTGTCACAGTGGCTGCACCAATTTCCATTCCCACCAACAGTGCACAGTGTCTCCTCGTCTGCACACCCTTGACCCCACCTGGTGTCTGTCTCTGGGACAATTGCTGTTCCAACAGTTGTGAGAGGATAGCCGATTGTGGGTTTGACTGATGTTTCTCTGACGATGATTAGTGATGTCGAACAACTTTTTCTGTCTGTTGGCACCTGTGTGCCATCTTTGGAAAGTATCTATTCACATATTCCTCCCATTTTTTATATAGTTTATTTTTGTTTTGATTTGCATGAGTGTTGTGTGTATTTTGGATATTAGCCTCTTCTCACACATATGATTCGCAGATATTTTTTTCTTATTGGGTCAGTGGCCTTTTAAGTTTTTGCTGGTTTCTGTTGCTGTGTGGAAGATTTCAGTTTAATGTTATTCCACTTGTTTATTTTTGCTTTTGTTGCCTTTGCATTTGGTGTCCGATCTGAAGACTCTTTGCCAAAACCAATGTCGAGAGACTTAGTACCTGTGTCTTCTTGGAGGTTTATGGATTCAGGTCTTATGTTCAAATCATTCATCCATTAAAAATTTTGTGTGTGGTGTAAGAAAGTGACCCAGTTATATTCTTCTGCATTTAGTGTCCATTTGCCTGTTACCGCTCACTGAAGAGACAGTCCTTCCCTCATGGCATATCTTCTGCTGCTGTGTCGTAAGTTAGGATCATCTACATGTGGGTAAGTTTCTGAGCTTTCTGTACTGTTCCACTGACCTGGTGTCTGTGTTTATGCCAGTACCATCCTGTTTTGATGACAACAGCTTTATAATCCTGCTTGAAATCCAGGAGTGTGTTGACTGCACCTCTTTCTCCAGGTTGCTTTGTGGATTTGGTGTCTTTTGTGATTCCATATAAGTTTGAGGACTGTTTTCTATTTCCTTGAATAATGACACAGGAATTCAGATAGGCATTTCATCACATCTGTCGATTGCTTTGGGTACGATGGACATGTTCACATAATTAACTCTTCCAGTTAAGGAGCATGGCGTATGCTACCATTTGTTTGTGTTGCCTTCCAAATCTTTGACCCATACATTCTGCCCCCCTCAACACACATATTTTTCATTTCTTTTCTGCCATGTGTTGAGTGTACTATGTCTTTCTCATTCTTGGTTACTTTTATTCCTAGATTTTTTTTATGGAATTGTAAATGGCATTGCTTTTTTAATTTCTCTTTGCGAAAGTGTGTCATCAGTATACAGAAATGCAAGAAGTTGGGTCATCTGGGTGGCTCCATAATGGAAGCGTCTACCTTCAGCTCAGGTCATGATCCCAGAGTTCTGGGATCGAGCCCCGTGTTGGGCTCCCTGCTTAGCAAGGGTCTGCTTTTCCCTCTTTCTGACACTCCCCCTGTTCGTGCTTTTTCTCTTCCTGTCAAATAAATAAATAAAATTTGAAAAAAATAATGACAACAGGTCTCTGCATATTGACTTTATATCCTGCAGCTTTCTTGAATTTTTTTATTCTAACAGGTTTTTTTTGTGGAATCTTTCGAGATTTCATGTCATTTGCAAATTGTGCCAGTTTTTCTGTATGGATTTCATATCTTTCTCTTTTTTTAAAATTGTTATTCACCCTACAGTACTTCATTTGTTTTTGATGTAGTGTTCCATGATTCATTGTTTGCATATAACACCTAGTGCTCATTATGACAAGTGCCCTCCTTTTTTTTTAAGAATTTATTTATTTATTCAACAGAGATAGAGACAGCCAGCGAGAGAGGGAACCCAAGTAGGGGGAGTGGGAGAGGAAGAAGCAGGCTCACAGCAGAGAGCCTGTTGTGGGACTCGATCCCATAACGCCAGGATCATGCCCTGAGCTGAAGGCAGACGCTTAACCGGTGTTCCACCCAGGTGCCCCCTGCCTTGTTAATTTTAACCATTCTAACTGGTGTAAGGTGGTATCTCATTGTCGTTTTGATTTGTATTTGCCTGATGGCAAGTGATGTGGAGCATTTTTTCATGTGTCTGTTGGCCATTTGTATGTCTTCTCTGGAGAAGAATCTCTTTGTGTCTTCTGCCCATTTTTTGGGTGTCGAGTTTGAGGAGTTCTTTATAGATCTTGGATACCAGCCCTTTATCTGTAATATCATTTGCAGATATCTTCTTCAATTCCATAGGTTGCCTTTTTGTTTTGTTGATCGTTTGCTTTGCCGAGCAGAAGTTTTTATCCTGATGAAGTGCCAATAATTCATTTTTGCTTTTATTTCCTTTGCCTTTAGAGATGTGGCTTGCAAGAAGTTATTGTGTCCAAAGTTGAAGAGTTCTTTTGATTTTGATATGATACAGGAATCCATTATCTTTCTTTCCTGATTGTATTCGAGTCCTCTGTCTTTCTTGGTGAGTCTAGCTAAGTTTGTCAGTTTGTTTTTCTTTCCAAAAAAGGCAGCTCTCATTTTCATTGTTTTTTTTTTTTTTTGTCTTTTTCATCTCTGTTGGATTTATTTATGCCTTCCTTTTTGTTATTTCCTTATTTCTACTAATTTGGGGCTTTGTTGGTTGTTTTTTTTTTTTTTAATTCTTTACCACATAAATCAGGTTGTTTATTGGAGAGCATTCTCATGGATTGATGAAGACTTGAATTTCTATGAATATCCCCCATAAAGCTACTTTTGCTGCATCCCATAAGTTTTTATAGGTTGTCTTTTTCATCAGTGTCAAGGTACTTCTAAAATTTTTTTGATTTCTTCTTTGACTGTTGGTTCAGTAGCATGTTGTTAAATCTCCACATATTTTTTTAAGATTATTTAAGTATCTGACAGAGAGTGAGACAGCGAGAGAGGGAATGCAAGCAGCGGGGTGGGAGAGGGAGAAGCGGGCTTCCCACTGAGCAAGGAGCCTGATTCGGGGCTAGATCCCAGGATCCTGGGATCACGACCTGAGCTGAAAGCACATCCTTAACGACTGAGCCACCCAGGCCCCAAAAATCTCCACCTATTTTTGACTGTCCCATTTTTTTCTTGAGACTGATTTCTAGTTTCATATCATTGTGGTTGGACAAGATTTGAAGCAGAAGGTGAAGAGAGCATTCAGATGAAAGGTTTGTTTCCTGGAGGGTTTTCTGTGGGCAGACCATGAGTTCAGTGGGCAGGAGGAAGGTTTTATGAGATGGGGGGTGGGGATAACCCTTGTTAGAATTACTGACTACTACCATGCAGGCTGTGTGCTACCGTTCACATCATAGTCCTGATGGACTTGTACTTCATTAGAAATATTTTCTAGGAGGTGTAGGCATAGCCTTCACTTAAAGAAAGATGCCATGTGTGTTCATGGCATGACCCCAGGTCAGCAACCAGGATGTATGGTATTGTGGGGGATCAGAACCAGGCTTTCTGTGGGAAGTGACAGAAATAAGGTATGGTGAGCTCCATGACCATAGGTGAGGTCCCGAGTGTCCCACTTGGTGTTGGGTTCTATGGATCTGTCTCATCAGGTGCTGTGGAATTCAGGGACACCCTCCTGTCTGTGGATTTGTGTGGAGACAGGTAGACATCAGTGTCTGGCCAGGCACGAGGGTTGCACTGGACCACCACCAGTGGTGCAGCGTGAGGGGGAGCCACTGCTTGGTTTCCAGGAAAGCTGACCAGGGTCTGTGACCATGATTCCTAACAGCTGCAAGGGGAGAGGCTGCCGGGGGTGGTGCACACTTCCTAGAGTTGTGGTCAGGACTAGTCTGGAGCACAAAAAGTCAGCCACACCGGGCACAGAAGGCACCCAGTCAGTGTAGCTGTGGGCACTGCTCCCATGGTACTTTCGGGCCAGCTCAATGCAGCCACCTCCTGCTTTTCATCATCATCTTCAAGGTCATGTGCCTCTGCTCTAACCCCATGGCCTCCGGCGTATTGTCCGTCCTCCATCTGGCCCTTGTCCCTCGTGCCCTGTGCAGTCCGATGCCAGGGTAGCCTTCTTGAGACGAATATCTGGCCCTGATGGAACACTTCCATGGATCTCCTGTGATGCGAGGATGATGCCCTGCCCTGGAAGGGGGCTGCTGGTCCCCAATCAGTAGAGCCATGTCTCCCTCTTCAGCATGGCCTGCCCTCCCCTCAGTCTTCTTCAGGGAAGCTCTCCCCACTTCCTGAGATGACAGCTCTGAACTTAAAAATGAATGTTATTTTACATATCTCTATGCCTTAATTCATCCATGGCATGTCTTTCAACCCCGTTAGTGGGTTTTTTCTTTTTTAGCAGTTCTGAAGGGCTGTCTGGTCAAGGAGGGGATGACCTGGGTGGGGCAGCTTTCCCTCTCATCTCCCTCAGCATGTCTCTGAGCCCTGGGGCCAGCTGTCCCAGTGAGGATTGTGGAACCCGAGCCAGCCCATCCTGAGCCCAGGCTGTGGCAGCTCATAGACTGATGCATGTTGGTGGGCAGGTGGCATGGGCCAGGGGTAGGCAGTGTCTCCTTCTCATTCCTTCCCTCCCTTCCTCCCAGAGGTAGCTCAGAGCAGCCTTCAACCCCTGCATCTCCAGATCCCTTGACTTATGCCTCCTGTGTTCAGCTGGTGACCTTGGAGTTTTGCATGGATTCTACCTCCCGTACCCTCTCCCGTAGCAGTTCCTGGATCAGGGGAGGGGTCGGACCCTTGTCTGTTTTTGGTCTTCTTCCTGTCCCGCACCAAGCCCACTCACATTTGCACTTCCATGTATGTGCTTGGAAGCAAGCCCATCCATAGGGAACCTATTACCCAAATGGATCCAGGCAATGAACATTGAAGTAGAGATCCAGGATCCATAATAAACCTGCTCGGAAACCTGTCCCAAAGTCTGTGACTCTCTCACACTGAAACAGAAACAATAATAGCTTTCTGGAATGTGAAGTGACATGTGTCTCTACTTCCAATCTTGAATGCATAGGTGCTGAGCCTGGACTGAAAAGGACCATGGCTTCCGTGGGCTGGAATCCATGGTAAGAACTCAGTGAAATCTGAATTTGAGGCATGGAGTGAATAATTATTGTAGAGTGAATCCTCCCAAGTAGGGCTTATGCACATTGCACAGGAAAAGCTTTTTCAAAGAGGTTCCTGAAAGAAAAATCTTGTTTAAAATTTATTTTAATTCCAGTAGAGCTAACATACAGTGTTACATTCGTTTCAGGTGTACAATAGAGTGATTCAGTAATTCTATATATTACTCAGTGGTCATCAAGAAAAGCGTCCTCTTAATCCCCTTCATCTATTTCACTCATCCCTCTATCCACCTCCTCTCTGGTAACCATCCGTTTCTTCTCTATTGTTAAGAGTTTGTATTTTGGTGTGTCTCCTTTTTCTCTTTTAGTTATTTATTTTTGTTTGTTTCTTAAATTCCCCATTAGAGTGACATCGTATGGGATTTGTCTTTCTCTGACGGACTGATTTTAGTTAGGATAATACTCTCTAGCTCCATCCATGTGTCTGCAAATGGCAAGGTTTCATTCTTTTTCAAGCCGAGTAATACTTCATTGTGTGTGTGTGTGTATCTGTGTGTGTGTGTGTGTGTGAATACTCACATCTATCCTCTCATTTGTCAATTTTTCTACAGACACTTGGGTTGCTTCCATATTGTGATATTGTAAATAATGGTGCAAGAAACATAGGGGTGCACGTATCCTTTTAAGTTACTCTTTTCCTATTCTTTGGGTAAATACGAGTAGTGTGATTGTTGGGTCGTAGGGTAGTTCTATATTTAATTTTTTGAGGAACCTTCATACTGTTTTCCACGGTGGCCACCACAGTTTGCATTCCCACCCACAGTTTGCGAGGATTCCCCTTTATCCACATCCTCCCAACACCTGCTCTTTGTTGTGCTTTTGATGTTAGCCATTCTGACAGGTTTGAGATATTACCTCATTGTCCTTTGGATTTACATTTTCCTGATGATGGGTGATGGTGAACATCTTTTCACGGGACTGTTGGCCATTTGTATTTCTTCTTTGGAGAAATGTCTGTCCATGTCCTCTGCCTATTTTTTAACTGGATTATTTGTTTTTTGGGGGGTCGAGTAGTATCAGTTGTATATGTTTTGGACACTATCCCTTTATTGCATATGATCTTTGCAAATATCTTCTCCATTTGAGTAGGTTGTCTTATGATTTTTACATTTTCATTGTTCTTCTGCCGTGTGGAAACTTTTTATTTTGCTGTATTCCCAATAGTTTATTTTTGCTTTCATTTCCTTTGCCTCAGGTCACAGTCTAGAAAAACGTTGGTATGGTCCATGTCAAGAAGTTACTGTCTTCCCTCCTGTAGGATTTTTATGGATTCAGGTCTCATATTGAGGTCTTGAAACTGTTTTGTGTTTGTCTTTATTGTGTAAGAAAGCAGTCTAATTTCATTCTTTTGTGCGTAGCTGTCTAGTTTTCCCAACACCATTTGTTGTAGAGAATGTCCTTTTCCCTTTTGATATCGTTGCTTGCTTTGTGGAAGATTCATGGACCACATAATTGTGGGTTTCTGTCTGAACTTGTATCCTGTTCCTTTGGTCGCTGTGCCTATTTTTGTGCCGTACTGTCTTGTTAGGATGACTGCAGCTTTGTAGTATAACCTGAAATCTGAAATTGTGAGTCCTCCAGCTTTGTTTTTCTTTTCCACATTGCACTGGCTGTTCGGAATCTTTAGTGGTTCCATACAAATGTTTAGGATTGTTTATTCGAAGTCTTTTGTTCTTTAATTTAAATTCAGTTAGCCAACTTACAGTACATCATTAGTTTCAAATGTAGTCTTCAATAAATTTTCAGTTGTGTGTAACACCCAGTGCTCATTGTATCGTGTGACCTCCTTAATGCTACTCACCCAGTTATATCCCCCCCCAACTTCTCCTCCCACATTCATCAGTTTCTTGCGATAGTTATGAGTCTATCATGGGTTTTCTCCCTCTCTGATGACTTCCCATTCTATTTTCCCTTCCTTCCCCTATGGTCTTCTTCCTTGTTTCTGATATTCCACATAGGAGTGAAAGCATATGATCATTGTCTTTCTTTCATTGACTTATTCCACTCAGCATAATACCCTCCAGCTCCACCCAGGTCGGTGTGATGGTAAGTATTCATCCTTTCTGATGGCTGAGTAATATTCCATTATATATATGATCCACATCTTCTTTATCCATTCATCTATCCATGCTCATCTGCACTCCTTCCACATGTTGTCTATTATGGATATTGCTGCTATGAACACTGGGGTGCATGTGTCCCTTCTTCACTACCTCTGTCTCTTTGGGGTAAATACCCAGTAGTGCAATTCCTGGGACATAGGGTAGCTATATTTATAACTTCTTGAGGAAACTCTGTACCATTTTCAATAGTGGTTGTACCGGACTGCATTCGTATAGGGGTGTAAGAGGGTTCCCATTTCTCCACATCCTCTCCAACATGTATAGTTTCATGTCTTCTTATTTTTAGATATTCGGCCTCGTGTTATATGGCATTTATAGGGGTTTAGATTTGCATTTCCCTAAAGCCAAGTGATATGAAGCATTTCTGCATGTATCTTTTGGTCACCAGTACGTCGTCATCAGTGAAGTGACTTCCCATTTTAATCCATCTCAAGACCTAAAGCTGGGTAAGGCTCTGAAGCTGGATGATGCCATTGGTTGGAAGTGTGGAGAATTTCAAAAGATCTCCATGGAGAGCAAGTTTAAAGGTCAGTGTGAAGCTACTAATTGGATCCGGGGAGATCTCTGAAAGTGGGGGTTGCCTGGGATGGGCTGAGGGGGGCCCTCCGATTTTCCAATGAATCCTTTCTACAGCCCCAAATGGACAGTTTCCTGCCGTGGGGCAGGCTGATTCCTCTAGTCGTGCAGAGGTGAGCCCAATGCCTGGTGCCTTGGAGGCAGGCAAACAGGGAGGGACCCTCAGCTGAGGACCCAGGGTTAGGTTAGGCCTCAAGAGACAGCAGGTCCGAACTGCCCAGTGCTCAGAGAACTCCCCGGCCGAGTGACATGACGGCACAATGGCCGGTGAGTGTGAGCCTTGGGGTTTCATCTGGAAGGGCCCACAAAGTTCGGGGTACACCTGAAGGGGCTCTCAGCGGGTGCCCCAATTCTCTTGCCCTGAATGCTCTGTTGTTCCCCAAAATGGTGGAGTTAACTGTGGGCAGCAGGCTGAGTCCTACGGTGGGGCTTGGGTGTCCCCAATCCCCCGGAGTGTGGTGCCAGGACCCTAGGGAGGGACCCCTCTGTGGCCAACCTAGGGTAAGGGTTAGGGTCCAGGAGCCCAGCAGGGACAATCTGCAAGCTGTGCGGCGAGCTCTGTGGAGGGCTGAGAGGAGGCCATGGGCGAGGGTGAGAATGGGCCTCAGGGTTGGGGAACGGGGGGGGCTGCCAAAGGTAGGGATGGGCTCCGGGGGCCTCCCCAAGTTCTCGTGCCCTGTAGGCTCCGTAGAGCCCCAAGGGGCACGTTTTCCTGTCGGGTGGCAAGCTGAGTCCTGCGGTGGGGCACAGATATCCCAATTCCCCAGGTCTGCGGTGTAAGGCTCCTGGGGAGACCCCCAAACCTGCGGCCAGGCTAGGGCTAGCGTTAGGCCCCAGGAGCCCCTCAGGCCCAATCTGCTGGCTGTATGTCGAGCTACACAGGCTTAGGTGAGGGTGTGGGGAGGGTGAGCATGGGCCTCAGGGTTGGGGTGCGGGTGGCCGCCGATGTTCGCTGGTGGCTCAGGAGGGCCCTCCTGGTTCTCCCGCCCTGAATGTTCTATGGCCTCCCAAGGTGCACGGTTTCCTGGAGGGTGGCAGACTGAGTCCTGCTGTGGGGCTCAGGTGTACTGAGTCCCCGCAACTGTGGCTCCAGGCTCCTGGGGAGGGGCCCCTCCACAGATGAACTAGGGTTATGGTTGGGGCCCAGGAACCCCGCAGGCCAGATCTGCCCACTATGTGGTGAGCTCTGCCGCGGGCTGAGGTGAGGGTGCGGGGGTGGGGTGAGCATGGGCTTCAAGGTTGAGTTTAGGGATCGCCGAAGTTCGCCGGGGGCTCTGGGGGCCCTCCTGGTTCTCTCACCCTGAATGCTCCCCAGCCTCCCAAGGGGCACGGTTTCCTGCGGGCTGGCAGGCTTTGTCCTGCAATGGGACTCAGGTGTCCCCAGTCCCTGGGGCTGCGGCACCGGGCCCCAGGGGAGGGGCCCTACCCAGCCGAACTAGGGTCAGGTCTAGGTCCCAGGAACCCGGCAGGCCTGATCTGCCGGCTCTGCGACGAGCTCAGTGGCAAGCTGAAGGGAAGGCGTGGGGCGGGATGAGCGTGGGCCTCAGGGTTGGGGTGTAGGGGGTCGCCGAGGATCACTGGGGGCTCAGGGGGGCCCTACCAGTTCTCATGCAGGGGATGCTCTGTGGCGCCCCAAGGGGCATGGTTTCCTGAGGGGTGGCAGGCTGAGTCCCGTGGTGGAGCTCAGGTGTACCCAATCCCCGGGGTTAGGGTACGGATTAGGGTATGGGTTAAGGTTAGGGTATGGGTTACGGTTAGGGTATGGGTGAGGGTAGGGGTTAGGGATAGGGAAGGAGAGGGTACTGATTAGGGTTGGGTTTAGGGGTTACAGGTTGGAGGTTATGGGTTAGGGTACAGATTAGGGTTTAGGGTATGGGTTAGGGTTTAGGGTTTCGGTTTAGGGTTAGGGTTAGGGTTGGAGTACGGGTTAGGTTTAGGGTACGGGTTAGGGTTAGGGTACGGGTTAGGGTGCGCATTAGGGTACAGTTTAGGGTACAGGTTAGGGTACGGTTTAGGGTAAGTGTTGGCGTACCGATTTGTGTATGGTTTAGGGTACGGATTAGGGTTAGGGTACAGTTTAGGGTTATGGTACAGGTTAGATTACGGTGTAGGTTTAGGGTTAGGGTACGGGTTAGGGAACGTGTTAGGGATAGGTATAGGGTACGGGTTAGGGTTAGGGTATGGGTTAGTGTCTGAGTTAGGGATAAAGGACGGGTTAGGGTATGGGTTATGGTACGGGTTAGGGTATGGGTTAAGGTTAAGGTAAAGGTACTGGTTAGGGTTAGGGTATGGGTTACGGTTTAGGGTTTAGGGTTACAGTTAGGGTATGGGTTAGGGTTAGGTTTCGGGTAGGGTTAGGGTACGGGTTATGGTACGAGTTAGTGTATGGGTTAAGGTCAGGATTTAGGGTTAAGGTTAGGGTTCGGGTTAGGGTACTTGTTAGGGTTACGGTTAGGTTTAGGGTATGGTTTAAGTTACAGGTTAGGGTACAGTTTACGGTTAAGGTTAGGGTACGGGTTAAGGGTACGGGTTAGAGTACGTGTTAGGGTTATGGTTAGGGTTAGGGTACAGGTTAGGGTTAGGGTTAGGGTACGGGTTAGAGTTAGGGTTAGAGTATGGGTTAGGGTCCGGGTTAGTGTTAGGTTTAGGGTTAGGTTAGGGTTAGGGTAAGGATTAGGGGTTAGGGTTAGGTTTAGGTTAGGGGTTAAGGTTTAGGGTTTAAGGTTAGGCGTTAGGGTTTAGGGTTAGGGTTAGACCCCAGTAGGCCAGCAGGACTGATGCGCCGGCTGTGCGGCGAGCGGAGGAGTGGGCCGAGGTGAGGGTGCTGGCGAGTGGGAGTATGGTATCCAGTGTTTTGGCGCCGGGGGCCTTTTAACGTCGCTAGAGGCTCGGAGGGCCCTGCCCTTTCTCCCGCCCTGAATGACCAGTGGAGCCCCTAGCAGCCCGGGTGGTGGCGGGGTGCCAGTGTGAGTCTGGCACTGCGGTTTGGGGGTCCCCAATGCCGTGTGTTGTAGCGCAAGGCCCTTTGGGAGTGGCCCCTCTGGGCCGTCCTAGGGTTAGTGTTAGCAACCAGGAGTCCAGCAGGCATGATCCACCATCTGTGTGGTAGCGGAGGACTGGATCAAGGTGAAAGCGCCGGCGTGCTGGAATGTGAGCCCAAGAATTTTGGCGCGGGGGGCCTCTGAAGGTCTCTGGGGGCTAGGAGGGCCTTGCCCGTTCTCCCACCCTGAATGAACGGCGGCGCCCCTAGCAGCCCGGGTGGCGGCGGGTCGGCAAAGTGAGTCCTGGCTGGGGCTCGGGGGTCCCCAATCCCAAGCGTTGCGGCACCAGGACCCTTGGGAGGGGCCCCATGGGGTCCGACCTAGGGTTAGGGTTAGCCCCCAGGAGGCCGGCAGGCCCGATCCGCCCGCTGTGCATGGAGTGGAGGGGCGGGCCAAGGTGAGGGTGCTGGGGAGCGGGAGCTTGGGAGCCCACGTTTTTGTGTGGGGGGCCTTCGAAGGTCAGCGGGGGCTCGGAGGTCCCTGCCCGTTCTCCTGTCCTGATTGACCGGTGGTCCCCTAGTGGCTTGGGTGCCTGAAGGGCAGCAGGTTGAGTCCGGCACTTGAACACGGGGTCCCCATCCCCAGCGTTGTGACGCCAGGCCCCTTGGGAAGGGCCCTTCGGTGGCCGACCTATGGTTAGGGTTAGCCTCCAGGAGCCCCGCAGGCCCGATACACCACCTGTGCGTCGAGCGGAGAGTTGGGCCGAGGTGAGGGTGCTGGTGAACATGAGCCTGGGCCCAAGCGTTTTGGTTTGGTGCGCCTTCGAAGGTCGGCAGGGGTTCGGAGGGCCCTGCCAGTTCTCCCACCCTGAATGAATGGCGGCACCCCTAGCGGCCTGTGTGGGTTGGGGGTGGCAGCGTGCATCCGGCGCTGGGGCTTGGGGGCCCCCAATCCCTGGCGTTGCGGCGCCAGGCCCCTTAGGAAGGGACCTTCAGGGGCTGTCCTAGGGTTAGGGTGAGCTCCCAGGAGGCCGGCAGGCCCGAGTCGCTGGCTCTACGAAGAGCGGAGGTGCGGGCCGAGTTGAGGGTGATGCAGAGCGGGAGCGTGGTCCCCAGCGTTTTGGCGCCCTGGGCCTTCGACTGTTGCCATGGCACAAAGGGCCCTGCCCGTTCTCCTGCCCTGAAGAACCAGCGGCGCCCTTAGCAGCTCCCTTGGCGGTGGAGCGGCAGGGTGAGTCCATGCTGCGGCTCGTGGATCCCCAATCCCCAGCGTTGTGGGGCCAGGCCTCTTGGGAGGGGCTCCTCGTGGGCGGACCTAGGTTTAGAGTTAGCACCCAGGAGGCCAGCAGGCCCAATCCTCTGGCTGGGCGGCGAGATGTGGGCGGCCCGAGGTAAAGGCGCTGGCGATCGGGAGCGTGGGCCCCTGCATTTTGGCGCAGGAGGCTTCAAATATCGCCGGTTTCTCCAGGGCCCTGTCCCTTCTCCCACCCTGAATGACGGGCGGTGCCACTAGCGTCCCGGGTGGCGATGTGGCGGCAGGGTGAGTCTGGCTCTGGGTCTTGGGGTCCCTGATCCCCAGTGTAGCGGCACCAGGACCCTTGTGAGGGGCCCCTGGGTGGCTGACCTAGGGTTAGGGTTAGCCCCCAGGAGGCCGGCAGGTGGGATCCGGCCACTGTCCAGGGAGCGGAGGGCGGGGCCGAGGTGAGGGCATTGGGGAGCGGGAGCGTGGGCACCAGCGTTTTGGCACGGGGAGCCTTTGAAGGCCACCGGGGGCTCAGAAAGCCCTGCCCCTTCTCTCGGCCTGAATGACCCGCAGTGCTCCTAGCGGCCTGGGTGGCGGCGTTGCGGTAGGGTGAGTGTGGCTCTGGGGCTTGAGGTTCCGGATCCCCAGCGAAGCGGGACCAGGACCCTTGGGAGGGGCCCCTGGGTGGCCGACCTAGGGTTAGGGTTAGCACCCCGGAGGCCGGCAGGCGGGATCCGCCCGCTGTGCGTGGAGCGGAGGGGTGGGCCGAGGTGAGGGCGCTGGCGAGCAAGAGCCTGGGCCCAAGCGTTTTGGCACCGGGGGCCTTCGAATGTCTCCGGGGACTCGGCGGGCCCTGCCCATTCTCCTCCCTGAATGACCGGCGGCGCCCCTAGCAGCCCAGGTGGCGGCGGGGCGGCATGGAAGTCCGGGCATAGGGCTCGGGGGTCCCCAGTCCACCGCGTTGCGGCGCCAGGCCCCTTGGGAGGGGCACCTCGGAGACTGACCTAGGGTTAGGTTTAGCCCCTAGGATGCCGGCAGGCCCTATTCGCCAGCCGTGTGGAGACTGGAGTGGCGGACCGAGGTGAGGGCACTGGTGAGCGGGAGCGTAGGCCCAGGTGTTTTGGCGCGGGGGGCCTTTGAAGGTCGCCGTGTCTTGGAAGGCCCTGCCCGTGCTCCCGCCCTGAATGAACGGCACCACCCCAAGCCCCCGGGTGGCGGCTGGGTGGCAGGGTGAGTCCAGTGCTGAGGCTCGGGGGTCCCCAATCCCCAGCGTTGCGGCGCCAGATCCCTTGGGAGGGGCCCCTCGGGGGTCGATCTAGGGTTGCGGTTAGCCCCCAGGAGGCCGGTGGACCCGATCAGCGGCTGTGCGGCACGCGGAGGGTTGGGCCGAGGTGAGGGCGCTGGCGAGACTGAGCATGAGCCCAAGCGTTTTAGTGCGGGGGGCCTTCGAAGGTCAGTGGGGGTCGGAGGGACCTGCCCGTTCTCCCACTCTCAATGACCGGCGGGGCCCCTAGAGGCTCCGGTGCCTGAAGGGCAGCAGGGTGAGACCGGCACTTGGGTTGGGGTCCCCATTCCCGGCGTTGTGGCGCCAGGCCACTTGGGAAGGGCCCCTCCGTGGCCGACCTACAGTTAGGGTTAGCCCCCAGGAGGCCAGCAGGCCCGATACACCGCCTGTGCGTCGAGCGGAGAGTTGGGCCGAGGTGAGGGTGCTGGTGAACATGAGCCCGGGCCCAAGCGTTTTGGTTCGGGGCACCTTCGAAGGTCGGCGGGGGTCCGAAGGGCCCTGCCCGTTCTCCCACCCTGAATGAATGGCGGCGCCCCTAGCGGCACGTGTGGGGCAGGGTGGCAGGGTGCATCCAGCGCTGGGGCTTGGGGGTTCCCAATCCCCTGCTTTGCGGCGCCAGGCCCCTTAGGAAGCGACACTCGGGGCCGTCCTAGGGTTAGGGTTAGCGCCCAGGAGGCCGGCAGGCCCGATCCGCCGGCTGTGCGAGGAGTGGAGATGCAGGCCGAGTTGAGGGCGATGGCGAGCGGGAGCTGGGCCCCAGCGTTTTGGCGTCCTGGGCCTTTGAATGTTGCCATGGCTCGGAGGGCCCTGCCCTTTCTCCTGCCCTGAAGAACCAGCAAGGCCCCTAGCGGCTCCGTTGGCGGTGGGGCGGCAGGGTGAATCCCAGGCTGTGGCTCCAGGATCCCCAATCCCCAGCGTTGTGGTGCCAGGCCCCTTGGGAGGGGCTCCTGGTGGGCGGACCCAGGGTTAGAGTTAGCCCCCATAAGGCCGGCAGGCCAGATCCTCTGGCTGGGCGGTGAGAGGTGGGCGGGCCGAGGTAAAGGCGCTGGGGTGCGGGATTGTGGGCCCCTGCATTTTGGGGTGGGAGGCTTCAAATATCGCTGGTTTCTCCAGGGCCCTGTCAGTTCTCCCGCCCTGAATGACCAGTGGCGCCCCTCGCGGCCCGGGTGGCAGCGTTGTGGGAGGGTGAGTCTGGATTTGGGGCTTGGGGTTCCAGATCCCTGGCTTAGTGGCACCAAAAGCCTTGGGAGGGGCCCCTGGGGGGCCGACCTAGGGTTAGCATTAGCCCCCAGGAGACCGTCAGGCCCAACCGCACACTGTGCGGCGAGCTGAGGTGCGGCCCGAGGTGAAGGCGCTGGGGAGCGGGAGCGTGGGCACCAGCGTTTTGGCACGGGGAGCCTTTGAAGGTCACCTGGGACTCAGAAGGCCCTGCCCTTCTCTCGCCCTCTATGACCCGCAGCGCCCCTAGCGGCCCAGGTGGGGACAGTGCGGCAGTGTGAGTCCATCTCTGGGGCTCTGAGTCACCAATCCCCAGCATTGCAGAGCCAGGCTGCTTGGGATGTCCCCTCAGGGCCGACGTAGGGTTTTGGTTAGCTGCCAGGAGCCCGGCAGGCCCTATCCACCGGCTCTGAAGCAAGCGGTGGGGTGGGCCTAGGTGAGGCCGCTGGCGAGCAGGATCCTGGGAGCCAACGTTTTTGCGCGGGGAGCCTTCAAAGGTCAGTGTGGACTCGGAGGGCCCTGCCCGATCTCTTGCCCTGATTGACCGGCGGGGCCTCTAGCGGCTCGGGTGGCTGAAGGGCAGCAGGGTGAGTGTGGCACATGAGCTCGGGGTCCCCATCCCCAGCGTTGCGACGCCAGGCCCCTTGGGAAGTGCCCCTCTGTGGCCGACCTATGGTTAGGGTTAGCCTCCAGGAGCCCCGCAGGCCCGATACACCACCTGTGCATCGAGCGGAGAGTTGGGCCGAGGTGAGGGTGCTGGTGAACCTGAGCCTGGGCCCAAGCGTTTTGGTTCGGTGCGCCTTCGAAGGTCGGCAGGGGTTCAGAGGGCCCTGCCAGTTCTCCCACCCTGAATGAATGGCGGCGCCCCTAGCAGCCTGTGTGGGTTGGGGTGGCAGCGTGCATCCGGCGCTGGGGCTTGGGGGCCCCCAATCCCTGGCGCTGCGGCGCCAGGCCCCTTAGGAAGGGACCTTCAGGGGCTGTCCTAGGGTTAGGGTGAGCTCCCAGGAGGCCGGCAGGCCCGAGTCGCTGGCTCTGCGAAGAGCGGAGGTGCAGGCCGAGTTGAGGGTGATGCAGAGCGGGAGCGTGGTCCCCAGCGTTTTGGCGCCCTGGGCGTTGGACTGTTGCCATGGCTCAAAGGGCCCTGCCCGTTCTCCTGCCCTGAAGAACCAGCGGCGCCCTTAGCAGCTCCCTTGGCGGTGGAGCGGCAGGGTGAGTCCATGCTGCGGCTCGTGGATCCCCAATCCCCAGCGTTGTGGGGCCAGGCCTCTTGGGAGGGGCTCCTTGTGGGCAGACCTAGGTTTAGAGTTAGCACCGAGGAGGCCAGCAGGCCCAATCCTCTGGCTGGACGGCGAGAGGTGGGCGGCCCGAGGTAAAGGCGCTGGAGATCGGGAGCGTGGGCCCGTGCATTTTGGTGCAGGAGGCTTCAAATATCGCCGGTTTCTCCAGGGCCCTGTCCCTTCTCCCGCCCTGAATGACGGGTGGCGCCACTAGCGTCCCAGGTGGCGACGTGGCGGCAGGGTGAGTCTGGCTCTGGGTCTTGGGGTCCCTAATCTCCAGTGTAGCGGCACCAGGACCCTTGTGAGGGGCCCCTGGGTGGCTGACCTAGGGTTAGGGTTAGCGCCCAGGAGGCCGGCAGGCCCGATCCGCCGGCTGTGCGAGGAGTGGAGATGTAGGCAGAGTTGAGGGCGATGGCGAGCGGGAGCTGGGCCCCAGCGTTTTGGCGTCCTGGGCCTTTGAATGTTGCCATGGCTCGGAGGGCCCTGCCCTTTCTCCTGCCCTGAAGAACCAGCAAGGCCCCTAGCGGCTCCGTTGGCGGTGGGGCGGCAGGGTGAATCCCAGGCTGTGGCTCCAGGATCCCCAATCCCCGGCGTTGTGGTGCCAGGCCCCTTGGGAGGGGCTCCTCGTGGGCGGACCCAGGGTTAGAGTTAGCCCCCATAAGGCCGGCAGGCCAGATCCTCTGGCTGGGCGGTGAGAGGTGGGCGGGCCGAGGTAAAGGCGCTGGGGTGCGGGATTGTGGGCCCCTGCATTTTGGGGTGGGAGGCTTCAAATGTCGCCGGTTTCTCCAGGGCCCTGTCAGTTCTCCCGCCCTGAATGACCGGCGGCGCCCCTCGCGGCCCGGGTGGCAGCGTTGTGGGAGGGTGAGTCTGGCTTTGGGGCTTGGGGTTCCAGATCCCTGGCGTAGTGGCACCAAAAGCCTTGGGAGGGGCCCCTGGGGGGCCGACCTAGGGTTAGGGTTAGCCCCCAGGAGACCGTCAGGCCCAACCGCACACTGTGCGGCGAGCTGAGGTGCGGCCCGAGGTGAAGGCGCTGGGGAGCTGGAGCGTGGGCACCAGCGTTTTGGCACGGGGAGCCTTTGAAGGTCACCGGGGCCTCAGAAGGCCCTGCCCTTCTCTCGCCCTCTATGACCCACGGCGCCCCTAGCGGCCCAGGTGGGGACAGTGCGGCAGGGTGAGTCCGGCTCTGGGGCTCTGAGTCACCAATCCCCAGCATTGCAGAGCCAGGCCGCCCAGGATGTCCCCTCAGGGCTGACCTAGGGTTTTGGTTAGCTGCCAGGAGCCCGGCAGGCCCTATCCACCGGCTCTGAAGCAAGCGGTGGGGTGGGCCTAGGTGAGGGCGCTGGCGAGCAGGATCCTGGGAGCCAACGTTTTTGCGCGGGGAGCCTTCAAAGGTCAGCGTGGGCTCGGAGGGCCCTGCCCGATCTCTTGCCCTGATTGACCGGCGGGGCCTCTAGCGGCTCGGGTGGCTGAAGGGCAGCAGGGTGAGTGCGGCACATGAGCTCGGGGTCCCCATCCCCAGCGTTGCGACGCCAGGCCCCTTGGGAAGTGCCCCTCGGTGGCCGACCTATGCTTAGGGTTAGCCTCCAGGAGCCCCGCAGGCCCGATACACCACCTGTGCGTCGAGCGGAGAGTTGGGCCGAGGTGAGGGTGCTGGTGAACCTGAGCCTGGGCCCAAGCGTTTTGGTTCGGTGCGCCTTCGAAGGTCGGCAGGGGTTCGGAGGGCCCTGCCAGTTCTCCCACCCTGAATGAATGGCGGCGCCCCTAGCGGCCTGTATGGGTTGGGGTGGCAGCGTGCATCCGGCGCTGGGGCTTGGGGGCCCCCAATCCCTGGCGCTGCGGCGCCAGGCCCCTTAGGAAGGGACCTTCAGGGGCTGTCCTAGGGTTAGGGTGAGCTCCCAGGAGGCCGGCAGGCCCGAGTCGCTGGCTCTGCGAAGAGCGGAGGTGCAGGCCGAGTTGAGGGTGATGCAGAGCGGGAGCGTGGTCCCCAGCGTTTTGGCGCCCTGGGCGTTGGACTGTTGCCATGGCTCAAAGGGCCCTGCCCGTTCTCCTGCCCTGAAGAACCAGCGGCGCCCTTAGCAGCTCCCTTGGCGGTGGAGCGGCAGGGTGAGTCCATGCTGCGGCTCGTGGATCCCCAATCCCCAGCGTTGTGGGGCCAGGCCTCTTGGGAGGGGCTCCTTGTGGGCAGACCTAGGTTTAGAGTTAGCACCGAGGAGGCCAGCAGGCCCAATCCTCTGGCTGGACGGCGAGAGGTGGGCGGCCCGAGGTAAAGGCGCTGGAGATCGGGAGCGTGGACCCGTGCATTTTGGTGCAGGAGGCTTCAAATATCGCCGGTTTCTCCAGGGCCCTGTCCCTTCTCCCGCCCTGAATGACGGGTGGCGCCACTAGCGTCCCAGGTGGCGACGTGGCGGCAGGGTGAGTCTGGCTCTGGGTCTTGGGGTCCCTAATCTCCAGTGTAGCGGCACCAGGACCCTTGTGAGGGGCCCCTGGGTGGCTGACCTAGGGTTAGGGTTAGCGCCCAGGAGGCCGGCAGGCCCGATCCGCCGGCTGTGCGAGGAGTGGAGATGTAGGCAGAGTTGAGGGCGATGGCGAGCGGGAGCTGGGCCCCAGCGTTTTGGCGTCCTGGGCCTTTGAATGTTGCCATGGCTCGGAGGGCCCTGCCCTTTCTCCTGCCCTGAAGAACCAGCAAGGCCCCTAGCGGCTCCGTTGGCGGTGGGGCGGCAGGGTGAATCCCAGGCTGTGGCTCCAGGATCCCCAATCCCCGGCGTTGTGGTGCCAGGCCCCTTGGGAGGGGCTCCTCGTGGGCCGACCCAGGGTTAGAGTTAGCCCCCATAAGGCCGGCAGGCCAGATCCTCTGGCTGGGCGGTGAGAGGTGGGCGGGCCGAGGTAAAGGCGCTGGGGTGCGGGATTGTGGGCCCCTGCATTTTGGGGTGGGAGGCTTCAAATGTCGCCGGTTTCTCCAGGGCCCTGTCAGTTCTCCCGCCCTGAATGACCGGCGGCGCCCCTCGCGGCCCGGGTGGCAGCGTTGTGGGAGGGTGAGTCTGGCTTTGGGGCTTGGGGTTCCAGATCCCTGGCGTAGTGGCACCAAAAGCCTTGGGAGGGGCCCCTGGGGGGCCGACCTAGGGTTAGGGTTAGCCCCCAGGAGACCGTCAGGCCCAACCGCACACTGTGCGGCGAGCTGAGGTGCGGCCCGAGGTGAAGGCGCTGGGGAGCTGGAGCGTGGGCACCAGCGTTTTGGCACGGGGAGCCTTTGAAGGTCACCGGGGCCTCAGAAGGCCCTGCCCTTCTCTCGCCCTCTATGACCCACGGCGCCCCTAGCGGCCCAGGTGGGGACAGTGCGGCAGGGTGAGTCCGGCTCTGGGGCTCTGAGTCACCAATCCCCAGCATTGCAGAGCCAGGCCGCCCAGGATGTCCCCTCAGGGCTGACCTAGGGTTTTGGTTAGCTGCCAGGAGCCCGGCAGGCCCTATCCACCGGCTCTGAAGCAAGCGGTGGGGTGGGCCTAGGTGAGGGCGCTGGCGAGCAGGATCCTGGGAGCCAACGTTTTTGCGCGGGGAGCCTTCAAAGGTCAGCGTGGGCTCGGAGGGCCCTGCCCGATCTCTTGCCCTGATTGACCGGCGGGGCCTCTAGCGGCTCGGGTGGCTGAAGGGCAGCAGGGTGAGTGCGGCACATGAGCTCGGGGTCCCCATCCCCAGCGTTGCGACGCCAGGCCCCTTGGGAAGTGCCCCTCGGTGGCCGACCTATGCTTAGGGTTAGCCTCCAGGAGCCCCGCAGGCCCGATACACCACCTGTGCGTCGAGCGGAGAGTTGGGCCGAGGTGAGGGTGCTGGTGAACCTGAGCCTGGGCCCAAGCGTTTTGGTTCGGTGCGCCTTCGAAGGTCGGCAGGGGTTCGGAGGGCCCTGCCAGTTCTCCCACCCTGAATGAATGGCGGCGCCCCTAGCGGCCTGTATGGGTTGGGGTGGCAGCGTGCATCCGGCGCTGGGGCTTGGGGGCCCCCAATCCCTGGCGCTGCGGCGCCAGGCCCCTTAGGAAGGGACCTTCAGGGGCTGTCCTAGGGTTAGGGTGAGCTCCCAGGAGGCCGGCAGGCCCGAGTCGCTGGCTCTGCGAAGAGCGGAGGTGCAGGCCGAGTTGAGGGTGATGCAGAGCGGGAGCGTGGTCCCCAGCGTTTTGGCGCCCTGGGCCTTCGACTGTTGCCATGGCTCAAAGGGCCCTGCCCGTTCTCCTGCCCTGAAGAACCAGCGGCGCCCTTAGCAGCTCCCTTGGCGGTGGAGCGGCAGGGTGAGTCCATGCTGCGGCTCGTGGATCCCCAATCCCCAGCGTTGTGGGGCCAGGCCTCTTGGGAGGGGCTCCTCGTGGGCGGACCTAGGTTTAGAGTTAGCACCCAGGAGGCCAGCAGGCCCAATCCTCTGGCTGGGCGGCGAGAGGTGGGCGGCCCGAGGTAAAGTCGCTGGCGATCGGGAGCGTGGGCCCCTGCATTTTGGCGCAGGAGGCCTCAAATATCGCCGGTTTCTCCAGGGCCCTGTCCCTTCTCCCGCCCTGAATGACGGGCGGTGCCACTAGCGTCCCGGGTGGCGATGTGGCGGCAGGGTGAGTCTGGCTCTGGGTCTTGGGGTCCTTGATCCCCAGTGTAGCGGCACCAGGACCCTTGGGAGGGGCCCCTGGGTGGCTGACCTAGGGTTAGGGTTAGCCCCCAGGAGGCCGGCAGGTGGGATCCGGCCACTGTCCCGGGAGCGGAGGGCGGGGCCGAGGTGAGGGCGTTGGGGAGCGGGAGCGTGGGCACCAGCGTTTTGGCACGGGGAGCCTTTGAAGGCCACCGGGGGCTCGGAAGGCCCTGCCCCTTCTCTCACCCTGAATGACCCGCAGTGCTCCTAGCGGCCTGGGTGGCGGCGTTGCGGTAGGGTGAGTGTGGCTCTGGGGCTTGAGGTTCCCGATCCCCGGCGAAGCGGCACCAGGACCCTTGGGAGGGGCCCCTGGGTGGGCGACCTAGGGTTAGGGTTAGCACCCGGGAGGCCGGCAGGCGGGATCCGCCCGCTGTGCGTGGAGCGGAGGGGCGGGCCGAAGTGAGGGCGCTGGCGAGCAAGAGCCTGGGCCCAAGCGTTTTGGCACCGGGGGCCTTCGAATGTCTCCGGGGACTCGACGGGCCCTGCCCATTCTCCTCCCTGAATGACCGGCGGCGCCCCTAGCAGCCCAGGTGGCGGCGGGGCGGCATGGAAGTCCGGGCATAGGGCTCAGGGGTCCCAGTCCACCACGTTGCGGCGCCAGGCCCCTTGGGAGGGGCCCCTCGGAGGCTGACCTAGGGTTAGGTTTAGCCCCTAGGATGCCGGCAGGCCCTATTCGCCAGCCGTGTGGAGACTGGAGTGGCGGACCGAGGTGAGGGCACTGGTGAGCGGGAGCGTGGGCCCGGGTGTTTTGGCGCGGGGGGCCTTTGAAGGTCGCCGTGTCTTGGAGGGCCCTGCCCGTGCTCCCGCCCTGAATGAACGGCACCACCCCAAGCCCCCGGGTGGCGGCTGGGTGGCAGGGTGAGTCCAGTGCTGAGGCTCGGGGGTCCCCAATCCCCAGCGTTGCGGCGCCAGATCCCTTGGGAGGGGCCCCTCGGGGGTCGATCTAGGGTTGCGGTTAGCCCCCAGGAGGCCGGTGGACCCGATCAGCGGCTGTGCGGCACGCGGAGGGTTGGGCCGAGGTGAGGGCGCTGGCGAGACTGAGCATGAGCCCAAGCGTTTTAGTGCGGGGGCCCTTCGAAGGTCAGTGGGGGCTCGGAGGGACCTGCCCGTTCTCCCGCTCTGAATGACCGGTGGGGCACCTAGAGGCTCCGGTGCCTGAAGGGCAGCAGGGTGAGACCGGCACTTGGGTTGGGGTCCCCATTCCCGGCGTTGTGGCGCCAGGCCACTTGGGAAGGGCCCCTCCGTGGCCGAACTACAGTTAGGGTTAGCCCCCAGGAGGCCAGCAGGCCCGATACACCGCCTGTGCGTCGAGCGGAGCGTTGGGCCGAGGTGAGGGTGCTGGTGAACATGAGCCCGGGCCCAAGCGTTTTGGTTCGGGGCGCCTTCGAAGGTCGGCGGGGGTTCGAAGGGCCCTGCCCGTTCTCCCACCCTGAATGAATGGCGGCGCCCCTAGCGGCACGTGTGGGGCAGGGCGGCAGGGTGCATCCAGCGCTGGGGCTTGGGGGTTCCCAATCCCCGGCGTTGCGGCGCCAGGCCCCTTAGGAAGCGACCCTCGGGGCCGTCCTAGGGTTAGGGTTAGCGCCCAGGAGGCCGGCAGGCCCGATCCGCCGGCTGTGCGAGGAGTGGAGATGCAGGCCGAGTTGAGGGCGATGGCGAGCGGGAGCTGGGCCCCAGCGTTTTGGCGTCCTGGGCCTTTGAATGTTGCCATGGCTCGGAGGGCCCTGCCCTTTCTCCTGCCCTGAAGAACCAGCAAGGCCCGTAGCGGCTCCGTTGGCAGTGGGGCGGCAGGGTGAATCCCAGGCTGCGGCTCGGGGATCCCCAATCCCCGGCGTTGTGGTGCCAGGCCCCTTGGGAGGGGCTCCTCGTGGGCCGACCCAGGGTTAGAGTTAGCCCCCATAAGGCCGGCAGGCCAGATCCTCTGGCTGGGCGGTGAGAGGTGGGCGGGCCGAGGTAAAGGCGCTGGGGTGCGGGATTGTGGGCCCCTGCATTTTGGGGTGGGAGGCTTCAAATGTCGCCGGTTTCTCCAGGGCCCTGTCAGTTCTCCCGCCCTGAATGACCGGCGGCGCCCCTCGCGGCCCGGGTGGCAGCGTTGTGGGAGGGTGAGTCTGGCTTTGGGGCTTGGGGTTCCAGATCCCTGGCGTAGTGGCACCAAAACCCTTGGGAGGGGCCCCTGGGGGGCCGACCTAGGGTTAGGGTTAGCCCCCAGGAGACCGTCAGGCCCAACCACACACTGTGCGGCGAGCTGAGGTGCGGCCCGAGGTGAAGGCGCTGGGGAGCGGGAGCGTGGGCACCAGCGTTTTGGCACGGGGAGCCTTTGAAGGTCACCGGGGACTCAGAAGGCCCTGCCCTTCTCTCGCCCTCTATGACCCGCGGCGCCCCTAGCGGCCCAGGTGGGGACAGTGCGGCAGGGTGAGTCCGGCTCTGGGGCTCTGAGTTACCAATCCCCAGCATTGCAGAGCCAGGCCGCTTGGGATGTCCCCTCAGGGCCGACCTAGGGTTTTGGTTAGCTGCCAGGAGCCCGGCAGGCCCTATCCACCGGCTCTGAAGCAAGCGGTGGGGTGGGCCTAGGTGAGGGCGCTGGCGAGCAGGATCCTGGGAGCCAACGTTTTTGCGCAGGGAGCCTTCAAAGGTCAGCGTGGGCTCGGAGGGCCCTGCCCGATCTCTTGCCCTGATTGACCGGCGGGGCCTCTAGCGGCTCGGGTGGCTGAAGGGCAGCAGGGTGAGTGCGGCACATGAGCTCGGGGTCCCCATCCCCAGCGTTGCGACGCCAGGCCCCTTGGGAAGTGCCCCTCGGTGGCCGACCTATGGTTAGGGTTAGCCTCCAGGAGCCCCGCAGGCCCGATACACCACCTGTGCGTCGAGCGGAGAGTTGGGCCGAGGTGAGGGTGCTGGTGAACATGAGCCTGGGCCCAAGCGTTTTGGTTCGGTGCGCCTTCCAAGGTCGGCAGGGGTTCGGAGGGCCCTGCCAGTTCTCCCACCCTGAATGAATGGCGGCGCCCCTAGCGGCCTGTGTGGGTTGGGGTGGCAGCGTGCATCCCGCGCTGGGGCTTGGGGGCCCCCAATCCCTGGCGTTGCAGCGCCAGGCCCCTTAGGAAGGGACCTTCAGGGGCTGTCCTAGGGTTAGGGTGAGCTCCCAGGAGGCCGGCAGGCCCGAGTCGCTGGCTCTGCGAAGAGCGGAGGTGCGGGCCGAGTTGAGGGTGATGCAGAGCGGGAGCGTGGTCCCCAGCGTTTTGGCGCCCTGGGCCTTCGACTGTTGCCATGGCTCAAAGGGCCCTGCCCGTTCTCCTGCCCTGAAGAACCTACGGTGCCCTTAGTAGCTCCCTTGGCGGTGGAGTGGCAGGGTGAGTCCATGCTGCGGCTCGTGGATCCCCAATCCCCAGCGTTGTGGGGCCAGGCCTCTTGGGAGGGGCTCCTCGTGGGCGGACCTAGGTTTTGAGTTAGCACCCAGGAGGCCAGCAGGCCCAATCCTCTGGCTGGGCGGCGAGAGGTGGGCGGCCCGAGGTAAAGGCGCTGGCGATCGGGAGCTTGGGCCCCTGCATTTTGGCGCAGGAGGCTTCAAATATCGCCGGTTTCTCCAGGGCCCTGTCCCTTCTCCCGCCCTGAATGACGGGCGGCGCCACTAGCGTCCCGGGTGGCGACGTGGCGGCAGGGTGAGTCTGGCTCTGGGTCTTGGGGTCCCTGATCCCCAGTGTAGCGGCACCAGGACCCTTGGGAGGGGCCCCTGGGTGGCTGACCTAGGGTTAGGGTTAGCCCCCAGGAGGCCGGCAGGTGGGATCCGGCCACTGTCCGGGGAGCGGAGGGCGGGGCCGAGGTGAGGGCGTTGGGGAGCGGGAGCGTGGGCACCAGCGTTTTGGCACGGGGAGCCTTTGAAGGCCACCGGGGGCTCGGAAGGCCCTGCCCCTTCTCTCGCCCTGAATGACCCGCAGTGCTCCTAGCGGCCTGGGTGGCGGCGTTGCGGTAGGGTGAGTGTGGCTCTGGGGCTTGAGGTTCCCGATCCCCGGCGAAGCGGCACCAGGACCCTTGGGAGGGGCCCCTGGGTGGGCGACCTAGGGTTAGGGTTAGCACCCGGGAGGCCGGCAGGCGGGATCCGCCCGCTGTGCGTGGAGCGGAGGGGCGGGCCGAGGTGAGGGCGCTGGCGAGCAAGAGCCTGGGCCCAAGCGTTTTGGCACCGGGGGCCTTCGAATGTCTCCGGGGACTCGGCGGGCCCTGCCCATTCTCCTCCCTGAATGACCGGCGGCGCCCCTAGCAGCCCAGGTGGCGGCGGGGCGGCATGTAAGTCCGGGCATAGGGCTCGGGGGCCCCAGTCCACCGCGTTGCGGCGCCAGGCCCCTTGGGAGGGGCCCCTCGGAGGCTGACCTAGGGTGAGGTTTAGCCCCTAGGATGCCGGCAGGCCCTATTTGCCAGCCGTGTGGAGACTGGAGTGGCGGACCGAGGTGAGGGCACTGGTGAGCGGGAGCGTGGGCCCGGGTGTTTTGGCGCGGGGGGCCTTTGAAGGTCGCCGTGTCTTGGAGGGCCCTGCCCGTGCTCCCGCCCTGAATGAACGGCACCACCCCAAGCCCCCGGGTGGCGGCTGGGTGGCAGGGTGAGTCCAGTGCTAAGGCTCGGGGGTCCCCAATCCCCAGCGTTGCGGCGCCAGATCCCTTGGGAGGGGCCCCTCGGGGGTCGATCTAGGGTTGCGGTTAGCCCCCAGGAGGCCGGTGGACCCGATCAGCGGCTGTGCGGCACGCGGAGGGTTGGGCCGAGGTGAGGGCGCTGGCGAGACTGAGCATGAGCCCAAGCGTTTTAGTGCGGGGGCCCTTCGAAGGTCAGTGGGGGCTCGGAGGGACCTGCCCGTTCTCCCGCTCTGAATGACCGGCGGGGCACCTAGAGGCTCCGGTGCCTGAAGGGCAGCAGGGTGAGACCGGCACTTGGGTTGGGGTCCCCATTCCCGGCCGGCGTTGTGGCGCCAGGCCACTTGGGAAGGGCCCCTCCGTGGCCGAACTACAGTTAGGGTTAGCCCCCAGGAGGCCAGCAGGCCCGATACACCGCCTGTGCGTCGAGCGGAGCGTTGGGCCGAGGTGAGGGTGCTGGTGAACATGAGCCCGGGCCCAAGCGTTTTGGTTCGGGGCGCCTTCGAAGGTCGGCGGGGGTTCGAAGGGCCCTGCCCGTTCTCCCACCCTGAATGAATGGCGGCGCCCCTAGCGGCACGTGTGGGGCAGGGCGGCAGGGTGCATCCAGCGCTGGGGCTTGGGGGTTCCCAATCCCCGGCGTTGCGGCGCCAGGCCCCTTAGGAAGCGACCCTCGGGGCCGTCCTAGGGTTAGGGTTAGCGCCCAGGAGGCCGGCAGGCCCGATCCGCCGGCTGTGCGAGGAGTGGAGATGCAGGCCGAGTTGAGGGCGATGGCGAGCGGGAGCTGGGCCCCAGCGTTTTGGCGTCCTGGGCCTTTGAATGTTGCCATGGCTCGGAGGGCCCTGCCCTTTCTCCTGCCCTGAAGAACCAGCAAGGCCCCTAGCGGCTCCGTTGGCAGTGGGGCGGCAGGGTGAATCCCAGGCTGCGGCTCGGGGATCCCCAATCCCCGGCGTTGTGGTGCCAGGCCCCTTGGGAGGGGCTCCTCGTGGGCCGACCCAGGGTTAGAGTTAGCCCCCATAAGGCCGGCAGGCCAGATCCTCTGGCTGGGCGGTGAGAGGTGGGCGGGCCGAGGTAAAGGCGCTGGGGTGCGGGATTGTGGGCCCCTGCATTTTGGGGTGGGAGGCTTCAAATGTCGCCGGTTTCTCCAGGGCCCTGTCAGTTCTCCCGCCCTGAATGACTGGCGGCGCCCCTCGCGGCCCGGGTGGCAGCGTTGTGGGAGGGTGAGTCTGGCTTTGGGGCTTGGGGTTCCAGATCCCTGGCGTAGTGGCACCAAAACCCTTGGGAGGGGCCCCTGGGGGGCCGACCTAGGGTTAGGGTTAGCCCCCAGGAGACCGTCAGGCCCAACCACACACTGTGCGGCGAGCTGAGGTGCGGCCCGAGGTGAAGGCGCTGGGGAGCGGGAGCGTGGGCACCCGGGTTTTGGCACGGAGAGCCTTCGAAGGTCGCCAGTGGCTCGGAGGACCCTGTCCATTCTTGTGCCCTGAATGACCAGCGGCGCCCCTAGTGGCTGGAGTGGCAGCAGGGAGGCAGGGTGAGTCTGGCGATGGGGCCTATGGTCCTAGTCTCAGGCTTGGTGGCGCCAGGCCCCTTGGGAGGGGCCCCTCTGGGTCCTGCCTAGCTTTAGGGTTACCCCCAGGAGTCCGGCGGCCTGATCCGCTGGCTGTGCATGGAGCGGAAGGGCAGGCTGACGTGAATGCGCTGGGGAGCGGGAGTGAGGGCCCAAGCGTTTTGGCACGGGGAGCCTTCGAAGGTCACCGGAGGCTCAGAGGGCCCTGCCTATTCTCTCGCCCTGTGAGGACGTTGCCCCTAGTGGGCCGGGTCATGGCGTGGCGGCAGGGTGAGTCTGGAGCTAGGGCTCGTGGGTCCCCAATCCCCAGCGTGGCATCGCCAGGCACTTGGGAGTGGTACCTTGGGGGCCTACCTAGGGTTAGGGTTAGCCCAAAGGAGGCCGGCAGCCCCATTCTGTCGGCTGTGCGGCGAGAGGAGTGGTGGGCAGAGGTGAGGGCGCTGGCGAGCGGGAGCGTGGGCCCAAGCGTTTTGGCGCGGGGGGCCTTCGAAAGTCACCGGGGGCTCAGAGATCCATGCCCCTTCTCCCGCCCTGAATGAGTGGCGGCGCCCCTAGAAGCCCGGGTGGCGGCGGGGCGGCTGGGTGAGTCTGGTGCTCATGCTCGTGTGTCCCCAATCCCCGGCGTGGCGGAGCCAGGACCCTTGGAAAGGGCCCCTCGGGGGCCGACCTAGGTTTAGGGTTAGCCCCCAGGAGCCCAGCAGGCCCTATCCGCCAGCTGTGTGTTCCAGCGGAGGGGCGGGCTGAGGTGAGGGCAATGGTGAGCGGGAGCGTGGACCCAAGCGTTTTGGCGCAGGGGGCCTTCGAAGGTCACGGGGGGCTTGGAGGGCCCTGCCCCTTCTCCTGCCCCGAAGGACTGGCGGTGCCCCTAGCAGCCCGGGTGGCGACCGGGTGGCAGTGAAAGTCCAGCACTAGGGCTCGATTGTCCCCAATCCCCGGCGTGATGGCGCAAGTCCCCTTGGGAGGGGCTCCTCAGGGGCTGAACTAGGGTTAGGGTTAACCCCCAGGAGGCTGGCAGGCCCGATCTGACGGCTGTGTGGCGAGCGGAGGGTGGGTCCCAGGTGAGGGCAATGGTGAGCGGGAGCGTGGGCCCTAGCGTTTTGTCGTGGGTTGCCTTCGAAGGTCGCAGGGGGCACGGAGGGCCCTGCAAGTTCTCCCACTCTGAATGAGGATGGCGACCCTAGTGGGCCGGGTCTCGGCAGGGCAGCAGGGTGAGTCCGGCGCTGGTGCTCGGGGGTCCCCAATCCCCGGCGTGTTGGTGCCAGACCCCTTTGGAGGGGCCCCTTGACAGCCAACCTAGGGTTAGGGTTAGACCCCAGTAGGCTGCCAGGCCCGATCCGCTGGTTGTGCGGCTTGCGGAGGGGCTGGCCGAGGTGAGGGCACTGGTGAGCAGAAGCGTGGGCCGAAGCATTTTGGCACGGGGGGCCTTCAAATGTCACCGGTGGCTCGGAGGGCCCTGCCCATTCTCCCGCCCTGAATGACCGGCGGTGCCCCTAGTGACCCGGGTGGCAGTGGGGGGCATGGTGAGTCCGGTGCTGGGGCTCAGGAGTCCCCTTTCCCCATCGTTGCGGCACCAGGCCCCTTGGGAGGGGCCACTAGGGGGCCGACATAGGTTTAGGGTTAGCCCCCAGAAGGCCCACAGACCCGATCCGCCAGCTGTGCGGCGAGTGGAGGGGAGGGCCGAGGTAAGGGCGCTGGCCAGCGGGAGCGTGGGGCCAAGCGTTTTGGTGCGGGGGGCCTTCGAAGGTCGCAGGTTGCTCAGAGGGCCCTGCCTGTTCTCCCTCCCTGAATGAACGGCGGCGCCCCTAGCGGCCCAGGTGGCGGTAGGGCGGGAGGGTGAGTCAGGAGCTTGGGCTCCGGAGTCCCCAATCCCTGGTGTTGCGGCAATAGGAACCTGGGATGGGCCCCTCGGGGGCCCACCAATGGTTAGGGTAACACCCAGGAGGCCTGCAGTCCAGACCCACTGGCTCTACAGCGAGCGGAGGGGTGGACCGAGGTGAGGGCGCAGGCGAGCGGGAGCATGGGCCCAAGCGTTTTGGCACAGGGGGGCCTTCGAATGTCATCAGGGGCTCGGAGGAATCTGCCCGTTCTCCCTCCCTGAATGACCGACGGTGCTCCTAGCGGCCTGGGTGGCGGGGGGGCGACACGGTGAGTCCGGCGCTGGGGCTCGGGGGTCCCCAATCCCAGGCATTGCGGTGCCAGGCCCCTTCGGAGGGGCACCTCAGGGGACAACCTAGGGTTCTGCGTAGCCCCCAGGAGGAGTGCAGGCCTCATCCGCCGGCTCTGTGGCGAGCGGAGGGGGGGGCCGAGGTGAGGGCGCTGAGGAGCAGGAGCGTGGGCTCAAGCATTTTGGATGGGGGGGCCTTCGAAGTTCGCCCCGGGCTCAGAGGGCCCTGCCCGTTCTACCGCCCTGAATGACCAGCGGCACCCCTAGCGGCCCGGGTGGTGATGGGGCGGCAGGGAGACTCTGGCGCTGGGGATTGGGGCTCCCTAATACCCGGCGTTGCAGCCTCAGGCCCCTTGGGACGGGCACCTCGGTGGCAGACCTAGGGTTAGGGTTAGCCCCCAGGAGGCTGGCAGGCTCGTTCCGCCCATGTGCGGTGAATGGAGGTGTGGGTTGAGGTGAGGTAGCTGGCGAGTGGGGGCGTGGGCCAGAGCATTTACGCTTTGGCTTGGGGTGCCTTCGAAGGTCACAGGAGGCTTGCAGGGTCCTGCCCGTTCTGTCGCCCTGAAGGACTGGTGACGCCCCTAGTGCCCCATGTGGCGGCAGGGCGGCACGGTGCGTCCGGCGGTGGGACTTGGGGGACCCCAATCCCTGGCATGCAGCGCCAGGCCACTTGGGAGGGGCCCTTCGGGGGCGACATGGCATAGGGTTAGCCCCCAGGAAGCCCGCAGGCCCGATCCGCCAGCTCTGCCACGAGAGGACGGGTGGGCCGAGGTTAGGGCGCTGGGAAGCAGGAGCGAGGGAGCCAGAGTTTTTGCACGGGGGGGCCTTTGAAGGTCACAGGGGGATCGGAGGGCCTTGCCCGTTCTCCCTTCTTGAATGAGTGGCAACGCCCGTAGCGCCCTGGGTGCTTGCGGGGTGGCAGAGTCCAGCACTGGGGCTCGGGGGTCCCAAATCCCTGGCATTGTGGTGCCAGGCTCCTTGGGAGGGGCCCCTCGGGGGCCGACCTCGGGTTAGGGTTCTTCCCCAGGAGGCTGGCAAGCCCGGCGCTAAGTGGCTCTGGCAATGTAACAAAAATGCCATACGCTTATCTGAAAGAAATAACAGTGTACAGGAACCCTCTTAGCCCTAACATCATCCTTTCTGAATATGGAAGCCAGCCCCAAATTGCTCGTGGAAGTCTGACGAAAGGGCTAAGCACTTTTCTCTGAGTCACCACACTGTACAGGGAAAGACCAATGTACATCATCTTTCACGAGTAGGAAGCATTAATGAAAAGTTTCTGGAATTTCGAGGACTCTGACCCATCCTTATTGGTAATAAACCACCGTGTACAGGAAAACACCTTCAACTCTCATCAGCCTCCTCAATCCTGATTCCGATTCAACTTTGGGTGTGTAGGACTAGGGAAATGTCCACATCTTATTGCTAGGAAAAACGATGTCAGGGTAATGCCCTTCAAGTCACCTCAGCCTTCCTGAAGACGGAAGCAGGAATCAAGGTGGTTATGTTACCATGAGGTAAGGAAGATGAGCATATAAGTGAGAAACAACAGTGGGCAGGACCTCTCTTCCAAGGAACAGAATCTTTGCTTAATGTTGAATCCCTATGGTAAGTGGTTGTGGGCATTTGTGAGGTCAAAATCTTAAGTGTTTTGTAAAACCTCTTGGTCATTCACAGATGAGACTAAGGTAGTTGGGGACTTCTAGGCAGTGATTTGTCCACTGTCGAAAATATGAAAAGATAAAAGAGACAGATGAGGTCTCCTCAGGCATTGTCCTTTATCCTCATCCTCCGTGAGGATGGCCATCTCTGGACAGCTCAATGGCAGGGTCTCATTCACAGTGGGGGCATCTGTTCCTCACAGACATCAGGCAGGGAAATGGATTTGGTTCTCTGTGCCAGCCCAGCCACAGCTGAGTGTCACAGCACCCTCTCGTGGGCTCATAAGAGTTCCGCTGACACCAGGCAGGTCATTGTATTTGATAAACCACTGTGAGAGTTTGCAATTGCCTTCATCTGCAACCTCCTAGAGGCAAATGCAGGTGTCTGGTACCATGTGAATTCATGTGAAGGCATTGTGAGAAAGTGTCCTTTTGCTTAAGAAAAACATGGCTGGGGCTCCTGGCTGGCTCAGCCAGTTAATCATGTGCCTTTGGCTCAGGTTATGATCCCAGGGTTCTGGGATCGAGCCGAGGCTCCCTGCTCAGGAGGAAAGAAGGTAGGGAAATAGCTTAGAACCCACAGAGAATGTGAATGAAGGGGAGTGAAATGGAACTTGGTCTGTGTTTTGCTTTAGGGATTGGAAGTTAGTTTTTTCTCAATTCTGATTGTTCTTGAGACAGAAAAGCTGTATTGGTTTTTTTTTTACCTTTAATTTTTTTCTAATAACAATTTTTTATTATGATATGTTAGTCACTATACAGTATTTCCTTAGTTTTTGATGTAGTGTTCCGTGATTCATTATTTGCATATAACACACAGTGCTCCATGCAATATGTACCTTCCTTAATACCCATCACTGGCCCATCCCAATCCCCCACCCCTCTCCCCTCTGAAGCCCTCAGTTTGTTTCCCAGAGTCCATAGTCTCTCGTGGTTCATTCCCCCTTCTGTTTAGGGTCCATTGTCTAAAGGGACAGACAGTGGAAGTTCACCAAATATAAGATCGAAATTTCATTGTTCATTATAGATGCCGCTAAGTAGTTCCCAGACATTTCATTCTACTGTAGTAATTCATTATACCTGTGCAGGTGCACGTGGAAGATAAATGATGAATGTATACTGGTAATAAAACACGCCCCTCAGTAGTAGAATAATAGAGGATGCACATGTGTAAAATTATTCGACTACAGCGTCCATGCTTTCCCTTTGGTTCCTTATTACTATGAATTTGGACAATTTTTGTTCTCTAGGCTTAAACCTCATTGTCAGTATTCAGAGTTTTTCAATGCTGATCTTCTCCTGTATAAATTACCAAAAACCTAAAATATGTATAAACTTTAAAAAATGCTATATTGAAAATTATAGCAGGGAAGTTCCATTTTGTGAATATTGTGTCAATGGATCTCTATTTTGACATCAGTGTTCATTAGAAATGATGACATTTCATGTGAGTATAAATATCAATGTGAAAAAGAAAAGGTAGGAAGAACCTTGAATGTTTAAGTAATTGCTGAAATGACAGGTGTGTGTGTGTGTGTGTGTGTGTGTGTGTGTGTGTGTGTGTAATCGATTTTCAGTGAATGGTTCAGCTTCTTGTAGGGCCTCCGAGAGAGCCCAGGTGAACCTTTCAATTAGTTGGTATCTGTTCTCAGAACATGGGAATCTCTTAGTCCAAACAGGCAAGCTTTGAGGTCTTGAAGAGTTTCAGTCCTCAGCGATGGTGTTGCAGACCCTTGTGTGCAAACCCTAGGGTATGCTCAGAGCCCTCATTAGCAGGTACCAACTTGTGAGGATTTCAGACAGCATTTCCCAAAGAAGTACCTCTTGAGTCTCTGTCCTTGTCAGTTCCCTACACGTCCTTACACTAGTTATGTGATCAGTGTGTTTCAGGATAATCCCCACATGTGATTTTTGCTATTTCCTACTAGTCCTATCTGTTTCTCATCTTGTTCTTTTATGGTAGGGGTTGGGAAGCAACCTGTGTGGTGTAGGAAGGGGTGTGGAAGTTGTCTGCCTTCAGAGGACCGAATGATGCCTAGAAATTGTACTGTAGTTTGAGGTCAATTGTCCATCCTCTGAGTGTCAGGAATTCCATCACTTTACTTTGATGCTAGTCTGTTCTTCAAGCTGTCCTCAGAAATAAGGACGTCATCCATCTAGGGAATACTGGTTTGTGTGTATGTTTTCATTTTAGGAAAGGCCTTGCTGTTCCTGAAAATAATACTGTAGAGCACCCTTTCCTGTTCTTATTGGCCATCAGTCAATCTTTTGTGAAGTATTCGTTTGTAAATAGACTTTTTATGGTTGATGAGCAGGAATTCTTTATTGACAAGTCTTTGTCAGTGTGTATATTGCAAATCTTTACTTCCCAGACTGTGGTTCACTTTTTCATTTTCTTATGGTCATAAGATAAGGAGAAATGTCACATTTTTATGAAGTCCCACTGAATTATTTTAAATGGTTAGTGCACCCTATATCCTACCCCAAGATTGACAGGTTCTGCATTTTCTTTCAGAAACTGTCCAATGGGAAGCTACAATCCATCTCAAATTTATAAATTGCATTTTAATTCTAATAGGGTATTTATAGACAGTTTTGGATTTTCTATGTACACAATCGTATTATCTGTGAATAGTCACAATTATCCCCTCAATTCTTATACTTTTTGTTTCTCTTGCCATAAAACACTTGTAGATTCTCTGATGCCACGTTGAATAGAGCAGCATTGTTTGAAGATTTAATATACCTTTCTCAATATCTAACAGAAAAAGCAGACAAAACATTGGTAACAAATGTGACCTAATTGACATATAGGGAACATTCCATAATAAGTGCAGAATACATTATTTTCAAGTGGTCATAGACTCTTTACCCAAATAGATGATAGGTGGGGCCACGAATCAAGTCTACAAATGTTAAACCCTGAAATTAACTAGATTCTATCCTTAGACCACAGGGGAATTGAGCCACAGTCATAGCGAAAAGAAAACCAGGAAGTCCTTCAAAGTTTAAAATTAAATGGAAGTTTGCTACATATCCTAAAGGTCAGAGAGGGCATCTCAATGGAAATTCTGAACCTTTTCTACATGAGGGCTCACACACAATGGCACTTTCTTTGTGAAGAGCATTATAATAACCTAGACAGGAGTTGAGCCTTAAGTCAGAGTTCTGCCTACCCCAGCCACACCTGGCAGCCTTGGCCTGTGGTACCCCTCAGCTGTCCTTTCTGGCGGCCCTGAGCTAAGGGGGTCAACATGGCCATATGGAAATGGGAAGCTCCCCACTCATAGTGATGATGGTGCCCCCTCCCCAGCTGCCCATTCTGGTGGCTCTGAGCTAAGGGGGTCAACATGGCCGTATGGAAATTAGA
This sequence comes from Ursus americanus, assembly GCF_024610735.1. Classification (NCBI taxonomy): domain Eukaryota; kingdom Metazoa; phylum Chordata; class Mammalia; order Carnivora; family Ursidae; genus Ursus; species Ursus americanus. The sequence continues at coordinate 1,347,028 of NW_028273634.1, forward strand.
AGCTCCCCACTCTTAGTGATGACGTTGCTATCGTATCATCCTCACCAGTCCAACAATATGATTTCTGAGTGAAATATGACACAAGAGCGATTTCTTGGCCTTCCTTCAGGTTGAAAATCATCTGGTGAGTCATCTATTAGAAATATGGATTCAACATGTGTTCTTTCTTCTGGAAAAGAAATAGACCCAATAGCAATTAGGGCTTCCTGAGCACCTGTTCTTGAGAGACATCATACTGGCTCTTTGTAGCATTCTGCCTCTTAAACTTCTCAACTAGGGTGTAGATATTTTTAGGCACATTTTCAGACGGTTAGAAAGGGACTCAGATGATATGAGTCTCAGAGGATTTTAGTGTCAGAAACCTAAATGGGATCCCCAAATTGACTCCAAATTGCTTGTTGTTCCATACAGGGTACTATTTCCCTCTTATCTCTGGTCTCCTCGATCTGGAAACCTATCAAGTATCAGGATTTTCTTGTCATGTGGACAACTGGAATGAATTCAGCGGGCCTTTTCACGTCTGCCCATGGTGATCATTAAGATCATTATCTCAGTATAGGACCTCTGGGTAAGATACTCAAAGATCCTAAGGAATACAGACAGTATAATATTTTCCTGGTATTAAAGTTACTGAAACCAACTATCTTTTTTAGTAGATTCAGGCTCTGGTATGTTCAGAGGGTACTGTAAAACAAGTCTGAAATAGTATTTAAAAACACTCAGCTCAGCCTCTTCTACAAAGTGAGCCAATGCTTATAAACATGGCTAAAATATTCCAATACCTACGATGACTTCCCAGCCATCCTAGTGTTTATATGGTATGACTGTGACTTGCATTAGTCAACATTTGTAGAGAAAGAACTTAGTGCATCCAGGGGTCACTTCATGTTGAAATTAGTTTGTGACAATGAGCTACTGTGTTTTATTCTGCAGTCCAAGGGAATGGTGCCAGACATCTCTAAGGTGTCTAGCAGTTCTACAATTCTGATTTTAAGTGGTCTGTGTGCTTCAGAGATTTGGGCAGGAGAAGGGCAGGAGTCCAGAGACTGTGAACACTTCTGTTACATGTGCTGACCATGGAGCACGCAGGATTCCGTGGGCATCATTTTGATTTCTTGGTACTCTTGTGAAAGGTGCTTTTGTCTCAAATTCCTCTATTTAGGAGTAATTATAATGATAAAAGGAATTTTTATTGTATATCATCTGTGGGCCCTGATCCTGAGCTCCCAGGGAAGCTATCCTTTAACAATTACCCAGCTCAAAATGACTGGGCAAAACCTCAAAGCATGGGCCTTGTTTCTGCCCCAAGCACATGTTGTACATCTGCTTCGAGAAGAAAACAATAACCAAAAAATGCCAACATAAATATAAGAAAAAATAAAGAACCTCTTTGGCTCCCATAAGATTAAAGACATACTGACATGTACACACTGAAAACATAAGAAAGAGTCTGTCACTTTCTGGAATCTAAGAAGATCCTCATTGTGGTGTGTAACTCTGTACGTAAAACAAAACAGAAAAAAATATATAAGCCTGCCCCAAATGTTCCTTCTCCGGAGCACTCACTTCTTGGTGAAGATTGTGTCTCTGAGGCAGCTGTCCTGACTTGGGTTTGAATAAAGGTCCCTTCCTTTCTCTCTAAAATGTTTTTAAAAGTTCAGTCACGCAGTGTCGACAATAACAGTGTTTTCTATTTAAGTGAGAAATAAATGTTCCACTCTATTTGCATTGGGAATAGACGAATTGAGGGTTTCTTTAGAAGAGTAAGTCTGCTTTCCAGAAAAGGCAAGGACATTGGTCTATTGAGAATGAAGATAATTACTGCTAAACAACAAGTATGTGTTGCCCCTTTGCCCAGAAACCGAAGCAGGTGTGCAGGCTTTAGGTCAGAGGTGCCTTCTTCTCCCCAGCTGACGGCACTTCTCTGCTCTGGCTCCAAGACACCCGAGGTTTTGAACGTCAGCATCGGAGTCAGCGAGGCAGCTTGTCACAGGACGCCAGTGTTCAGAGAAAGCACAGGTATGTTTGGCAAAATGTCCTATCTATGTCAGGGCTGGAGGTAAAACCTCTCATTATCCCAAAACCTCCTGGGCTTTTGTCTTTTCTCTAGTTGAGCCACAAAGTAAAATTGAAGTAGCTGCCAGCATTCTGGGTTTGGTGCAAGAATTACTTAGTTTCCCTGCAGGTAGAACTTTGCAGGGGATCACAATTTCTCTGTCCATTTATTGCTTACAAATGTATTTTGACCATCTGTTTCCTAGGAACCGTCTTTAATTAGAAAGGGAAGGTGAGATTCACTCTGTGCCTGTTTGTAACATCTAATTTGTTCCTTCATCTAACAGTGTTTATTCAATTGGGCCTAAGATATGGTTGAGTGGCCAGCATCTAGATTTAGGTGGTTTTTTTTCATCTGATACAGACTTGGATGATGTCATTTGACAAAGGTGATGTTTCATCATTGATTAGTTTATTCATCAGAAGAGTTAAAATTAGGGTGGAGGGGAAATTGAAAATTATCCAAAGCGGCCTGTTCCTGTTTAAAAGTTGAGCTTGACTTTCTAGTTTTACTAAATGTATTATCTCAATATTTTGAGGTGCCATATTCTCCCTGTAGTTTCTTTGGTGGTGGAGTCAGAAGGAGAGTCTGGGAATTCTTTTGGATAGTGGCATGCTGGTGGCTTCAAGGGCTTGGCGTCAGGAGCCTTGGGGTGAAGTCTGCAACTGCTTGCCTGACCCTGGGTGCATCTCCCAGAGGTTTTGTTTCCTCTTATTAAATTGCCCACAGATAATGTTCTGCTTAAAGGGGAACCCTCCCATCCTATTGGTGGGAATGCAAAGTGGTGCAGCCAGTCTGGGAAAAGTCTGGGGGTTCCTCAAAAAGTTAAACATTGAACAACCACAGGATCCAGCAATTGCTCTCCTAGGTATTTACCCAAAGGATACAGAAATGCAGATTCGAAGGGGGTCCATGCACCATGATGTTCATGGCAGTAATGTCCGCAGTAGCCAAACTATGGAGAGAATCCCAAAGTCCATGCACTGATGAATGGATAAAGCAGATGTGGGATACCTATATATAATGGAATATGACCCAGCTTCAAAAAGAATGAAATCTTACAATTTGCAAGGATGTGGATGGATCTAGAGTATATTAAGCTAAGCAAAATCAGTGAGGAAAGACAAATATCCTATACTCTCACGCTTCTGGAATTTCAGAAAAAAAACAGATGAAGAGAGTGGAAGGGTGATGAGAGAGGCAAACAAGGAAATAGACTCAACCGTGGAGAACAAACTGAGTGTTGCTGCAGGGCAAGGGTGTGGGGGGAAGTGTTAAATGGGTGAGGGGTATTAAGGAGGGCACTTGTGATGAGCACCGGGTACTGTATGCAGGTGAGGAATCACTAAATCCTACTCCTGAAGCAAATATTCCATGGCATGTGAACTAACTGGAATTTAAGTAAAAGAAGAAAGGAAAAAGCGTTCTGCTTCATGAAGAGTGAGGTAAAATTGTAGTGATTTGGGCTGTACTATTCTATAGAGGATAGATGTAAAACACCCTGTTGTAGGATACAATAGAGTCTTATCACATAAGGAGTCCTCAGAAAGCTGCAATGAAAGATTCAGATCTCAGAGCATGTTCATGTTCCACTGATATGTTACAGTTTGCACAGGTAGGAAGGAAGGTGGAGAGAAAAGAAACAGAAGGGGAAAGTAGGTGTGAACCTTTCATTAGTTAGCGTTATAGCTCTCTCATGAAAAACTTGCACCAGTGTGATTTTGGAAGCAGCGGGGGAATCGGGAGCTTTGCAGGAGACAGGGGGGAGTTCCAGGTCTGGGTAAAGCTGACAGGGGTCCCAGAGGAGAGCTGAATGCATTCTGCAGCAGGGTGTGTTCAGGGTGGGCTCCAGGGGTGGCTGTGGGTCTCCTGGGTGAGAGTTGTGACAGGTGAGGGCTGTGTGCAAGTTCCTGGCTGAGGACAAGTGAGGCACAGGCGGAGAGCTGGCAGAGAACCTTCTTCTGAGCCACCAGCTTCACCCAACACACACAGCCTCATCTTCTGTCCCTGTCACTCCAATTCAGACTTCTCCGAAGGTGAGTGAGAACACATCAAGAGCATTCTGAACAGAAGTGAAAGCATGTGCAAAGGCTCTGGGGCAGGAGAATTCCAGGTATGTCCAGAAGCAGCAAGAAGGCCCTGTGGCCACAGGAGACAGCTTAGGACATGAGCTCAGAGAGGTGACAAAGGGTGACAGAAAGCTATTCCAGGGCTATAACCCCATGAGACGCTGTTTCACTGGGCCATCCTGGCTACAGTGTTGAGAACAGATGACAGAGGGTTGAAGAATGCAAGACAGGTCAATGACGAAGCTTTTCCAGGAACTCAGACACTATGGACCAGACAGGTGGCCTTGGATGGAGTGGTTAGACCTCTTCTGGGTCCATTTTGAAGATGGAGCTCACAGGATTTGCTGATGGGTTAGCTATTAGGAGCAGGAGAAGGGAGGAATTGGGGTAACTCCCAGATGTTGTGTGTTGTCCTGATGAAGGGGAAGGAGAGGGTTTCTCGGGGGGTAGGAGGTAGTCCGTGTTCTGCATGCTGAGGAAGGTGCCTTTCCGGTGGATCTGCTGAGTGTTGTGTCTGGGAGGACCTTTCACATCTACTCCCTCAGCAATGCTGAAGTACAAGTATCCCCCACTTTTTAAACGTTCACAAAGACACTGGGCTTTCATGAAAGAACTACATTATTACCCAGGTTCAGTAAGAGGAAGAGACCTGAAGAGGATTTCCCTCTTATGAAAAAAGGTGAACCGTGAGAATCGCGTTCAGCATCTGTTTTGGGAAGAAGCACAACAGAGGCAGCGTGCACCCCAACCAGCTCCTTCCTCTGGGAACCGCTCTCCGCATCCAGCCACCAGCACTTTGAATTGTGTCTGTGAGCCTCTGCTGTGCTTTATCTTCATTTATGCTGGGCCTCCATTGGAAACTTGTGTGCTGAGGCCTAAGAAAAGCCAAAGAGAAGGAATTTTGGAGTCTGAGCACACTGTCTAATTGTTCGTGTAAATTAATGGTCATTCCTTCTTGACACCATTTCTGGTGTGCATGGTTTCTCAGAAGCCCTGTACTTTCAAAGAGCAGGGAAACCTATACCCCATGCTGCGTGGTTAGTTTAGTCTCCATGCTAGACAGAACATTTCATGACTGTCGGATTTTCTCACTCAAACATTGAGACTTTGACCGCCTTCACCCGTTTCTACCACCCCATCCCCGAATCTGGCACCTACCAATCTGCTCTCATTATCTATGCGTTCAGTATTTATTTATTCCACGTGGAATGTACATGAGAGCATCTGGTATTGGTCATTCTGTGTCTGAGTTACTTGGCATAAGGCCCCCAAGGTCTGTGTTTCCATGTCTGGTTCTTGTGAATAATGCTGCAGTGAACGTGGGAGTGCATCTGTCTTTTTGAGGCAGCATTTTTGTGTTCTTCAAATCAATTCTCAGTAGAGCCACTACTGGGTCATGGGGTAGTTGCATTAAATTTTTCAGGAACCTCCATATCATTTGTCACAGTGGCTGCACCAATTTCCATTCCCACCAACAGTGCACAGTGTCTCCTCGTCTGCACACCCTTGACCCCACCTGGTGTCTGTCTCTGGCACAATTGCTGTTCCAACAGTTGAGAGAGGATAGCCGATTGTGGGTTTGACTCATGTTTCCCTGACGATGATTAGTGATGTCGAACAACTCCTTCTGTCTGTTGGCATCTGTGTGCCATCTTTGGAAAGTATCTATTCACATATTCCTCCCATTTTTTTAAATAGTTTTTTTGTTTTGATTTGTATGAGTGTTGTGTGTATTTTGGATATTAGCCTCTTCTCACACATATGATTCACAGATAATTTTTTCTTATTGGGTCAGTGGCCTTTTAAGCTTTTGATGGTTTCTTTTGCTGTGTGGAAGATTTCAGTTTGATGTTGTTCCACTTGTTTATTTGTGCTTTTGTTGCCTTTGCATTTGGTGTCCGATCTGAAGACTCTTTGCCAAAACCAATGTCGAGAGACTTAGTACCTGTGTCTTCTTGGAAGTTTATGGATTCAGGTCTTATGTTCAAATCATTCATCATTAAAAATTTTGTGTGTGGTGTAAGAAAGTGACCCAGTTATATTCTTCTGCATTTAGTGTCCAGTTTGCCTGTTACCGCTCACTGAAGACACAGTCCTTCCCTCATGGCATATCTTCTGCTGCTGTGTCGTAAGTTAGGATCATCTACGTGTGGGTAAGTTTCTGAGCTTTCTCTACTGTTCCACTGACCTGGTGTCTGTGTTTATGCCAGTACCATCCTGTTTTGATGACAACAGCTTTGTAATGTAGCTTGAAATCCAGGTGTGTGTTGACTGCACCTTTCTTTCTTCACGTTGCTTTGGGGTCTTTTGTGATTCCATACAAGTTTGAGGACTGTTTTCTATTTCCTCGAGTAATGCCACTGGAATTCAGACAGGCATTTCATCACATCTGTCGATTGCTTTGGGTATGATGGACATGTTCACATAATTAACTCTTCCAGTTAATGAGCATGGCGTATGCTACCATTTGTTTGTGTTGCCTTCCAAATCTTTGACCCATACATTCTGCCCCCCTGGACATACATATTTTTCATTTCTTTTCTGCCATGTGTTGAGTGTACTATGTCTTTCTCATTCTTGGTTACTTTTATTTCTAGATTTTTTGATGCAATTGTAAATGGCATTGTTTTTTTAATTTCTCTTGGCGAAAGTGTGTCATCAGTATACAGAAATGCAAGAAGTTGGGTCATCTGGGTGGCTCCATATGTGAAGCGTCTGCCTTCAGCTCAGGTCATGATCCCAGAGTTCTGGGATTGAGCCCCGTGTTGTGCTCCCCGCTTAGTGAGGGTCTGCTTCTCCCTCTTTCTGACACTCCCCCTGCTCGTGCTTTTTCTCTTCCTGTCAAATAAATAAATAAAATCTGAAATAAATAAAGACAACAGATCTTTGTATATTGACTTTATATCCTGCAGCTTTCTTGAATTTGTTTATTCTAACAGGTTTTTTTTTTTTTTTGAGGAATCTTTCCGGATTTCCTGTCATTTGCAAATTGTGACAGTTTCCTTATGGATTTCATATCTTTCCCCTTTTTAAAAATTGTTATTCACCCTACAGTACTTCATTTGTTTTTGATGTAGTGTTCCATGATTCATTGTTTGCATATAACACCTAGTGCTCATTATGACACGTGCCCTCCTTTTTTCTTTTAAAGAATTTATTTATTTATTCGACAGAGATAGAGACAGCCAGCAAGAGAAGGAACACAAGCAGGGGAGTGGGAGAGGTAGAAGCAGGCTCATAACGGAGGAGCCTGATGTGGGGCTCAATCCCATAATGCCAGGATCACGCCCTGAGTCGAAGGCAGACGCTTAACCACGGTGCCACCCAGGTGCCCCCTGCCTTGTTAAATTTAACCATTCTAACTGGTGTAAGGTGGTATCTCATTGTCGTTTTGATTTGTATTTGCCTGATGGCAAGTGATGTGGAGCATTTTTTCATATGTCTGTTGGCCATTTGTATCTCTTTGTGTCTTCTGCCCATTTTTGGGTGTTGAGTTTGAGGAGTTCTTTATAGATCTTGGATACCAGCCCTTTATCTGTAATATCATTTGCAGATATCTTCTTCAATTTCATAGGTTGCCTTTTTGTTTTGTTGATCATTTGCTTTGCCGAGCAGAATCTTTTTATCCTGATGAAGTTCCAATACTTCATTTTTGCTTTTATTTCCTTTGCCTTTAGAGACGTGGCTTGCAAGAAGTTGTTGTGTCCAAGGTTGAAGAGTTCTTTTGATTTTGATATGAGACAGGAATCCATTATATTTCTTTCCTGATTGTATTCGAGCCCTCTGTCTTTCTTGGTGAGTCTACCTAAGTGTCAGTTTTGTTTCTTTTTCCAAAAAAGGCAGCTCTCATTTTCATTGTTTGTTTGTTTGTTTTTTTTTGTCTTTTTAGTCTCCGTTGGATTTATTTATGCATCCTTTTTGTTATTTCCTTATTTCTACTAATTTGGGGCTTTGGTTGTTGTTTTATTTTCTACTTCTTTACCAAATAAATCAGGTTGTTTTTTGGAGAGCATCATATGGATTGATGAAGACTTGAGTTTCTATGAATGTCCCCCATAAAGCTACTTTTGCTGCATCCCATAAGTTTTGTAGGTTGTCTTTTTCATCAGTGTCAAGGTACTTCTAAAATTTTTTTGATTTCTTCTTTGTTCTGTAGCATGTTGTTAAATCTCCACATATTTATTTAAGATTCTTTAAGTATCTGACAGAGAGTGAGACAGCGAGAGAGGGAACGCAAGCACGGGGGTGGGAGAGGGAGAAGCGGGCTTCCCACTGAGCAAGGATCCTGGGATCACGACCTGAGCTGAAAGCAGATCCTTAACGACTGAGCCACCCAGGCCCCAAAAATCTCCACCTATTTTTGACTGTCTCATTTTTTTCTTGAGACTGATTTCTATTTTCATATCATTGTGGTTGGACAAGATTTGAAGCAGAAGGTGAAGAGAGCATTCAGATGAAAGGTTTGTTTCCTGGAGGGTTTTCTGCGGGGAGACCATGAGTTCCGTGGGACGGAGGAAGGTTTTGTGAGACGGGGGTGGGATTAACCCTTGTTAGAATTACTGACTAGTACCATGCAGGCTGTATGCCAATGTTCACACCATAGTCCTGATGGACTTGTACTTCATTAGAAATATTTTCTAGGAGGTGTAGGCATAGCCTTCACTTAAAGAAAGGTGCCATGTGGGTTCATGGCATGACCCCAGGTCAGCAACAAGGATGTATGGTATTGTGGGTGATCAGAAACAGGCTTTCTGTGGGAAGTGACAGAAATAAGGTATGGTGAGCTCCATGACCATAGGTGAGGTCCCGAGTGACCCACTGGGTGTTGGGTTCTGTGGATCTGTCTCATCATGTGCTGTGGAATTCAGGGACACCCTCCTCTCTGTGGATTTGTGTGGAGACAGGTAGACATCAGTGTCTGCCCAGGCACGAGGGTTGCACTGGACCACCACCAGAGGTGCAGCGTGCAGGGGAGCCACTGCTTGGTTTCCACGAAAGCTGACCAGGGTCTGTGACCATGATTCCTAGCAGCTGCAAGGGGCGAGGAGGCCGGGGGTAGTGCACACTTCCTAGACTTGTGTTCAGGACTAGTCTGGAGCACACTGAAGTCAACCACACCGAGCACAGAAGGCATCCAGTCAGTGTAGCTGTGGGCACTGCTCCCATGGTACTTTCGGGCCAGATCCATGCTGCCACCTCCTGCATTTCATCATCATCTTCAAGGTCATGTGCCTCTGCTCTTGCCCCATGGCCTCCGGGGTATTGTCCGTCCTCTATCTGTTCCTTGTCCCCGGTGCCCTGTGCAGTCCGATGCCAGGGTAGCCTTCTTGAGACAAACATCTGGCCCTGATGGAACACTTCCATGGATCTCGTGTGATGCGAGGATGATGCCCTTCCCTAAAAGGGGGCTGCAGATCCCCATCAGGAGAGCCATGTCTCCCTTTTCAGCATGGCCTGCCCACCCCTCAGTCTTGTTCAGGGAAGCTCTCCCCACTTCCTGAGATGACAGCTCTGAACTTAAAAATGAATGTTATTTTACATAAATCTATGCCTTAGTTCATCCATGGCATGTCTTTCAACCCCGTTAGTGGGTTTTTTTTTTTTTTTTTAGCAGTTCTGAAGGGCAGTCTGCTCAAGGAGGGGATGACCTGGGTGGGGCAGCTTTCCCTCTCATCTCCCTCAGCATGTCTCTGAGCCCTGGGGCCAGCTGTCCCACTGAGGATTGAGGGACCCGAACCAGCCCATCCTGAGCCCAAGCTGTGTCAGCTCATAGACGGATGCGTGTTGGACCGGTGGGCAGCTGGCATGGGCCAGGGACAGGCAGTGTCTCCTTCTCATTCCTTCCCTCCCTTCCTCCCAGAGGTAGCTCAGAGCAGCCTTCAACCCCTACATCTCCAGATCCCTTGACCTGTGCTTCCTGTGTTCAGCTGGTGACCTTGGAGTTTCCCATGGATTCTACCTCCTGTACCCTCTCCTGTAGCAGTTCGTGGATCAGAGGAGGGGTCGGACCCTCTCTGTTTTAGGTCTTCTTCCTGTCCCGCACCAAGCCCACCCACCTTTGCATCTTCCATGTATGTGCTTGGAAGCAAGCCCATCCACAGGGAACCTATTAGCCAAATGGATCCAGGCAATGAACATTGAAGTAGAGATCCAGGATCCATAATAAACCTGCTCTGAAACCTGTCCCAAAGTCTGTGACTCTCTCACACTGAAACAGAAACAATAATAGCTTTCTGGACTGTAAAGTGACATGTGTCTCTACTTCCAATCTTGAATGCATAGGTGCTGAGCCTGGACAGAAAAGGACCATGGCTCCCGGGGGCTGGGATCCATGGTAAGAACTCAGAGAAATCTGAATTCAAGGCATAGAGTGAATAATTATTGTAGAGTGAATCCTCCGAAGTACAGCTTATGCACAGTGCACAGGGAAAGCTTTTTCAAAGAGGTTCCTGAAAGAAAAATCTTTTGTTAAAATTTATTTTAATTCCAGTAGAGCTAACATACAGTGTTACATTCGTTTCAGGTGTCCAATAGTGATTCAGTAATTCCATATATTACTCAGTGGTCGTCAAGAAAAGCGTCCTCTTAATCCCCTTCATCTATTTCACTCATCCCTCTATTCACCTCCTCTCTGGTAACCATCCGTTTGTTCTCTGTTGTTAAGAGTTTGTATTTTGGTGTGTCTCCTTTTTCTCTTTTAGTTATTTATTTTTGTTTGTTTCTTAAATTCCCTATTAGAGTGACATCGTATGGGATTTGTCTTTCTCTGACTGACTGACTTTAGTTAGGATAATACTCTCTAGCTCCATCCATGTGGCTGCAAATGGCAAGGTTTCATTCTTTTTCAAGCCGAGTAATACTCCTTTGTGTGTGTATGTGTGTGTGTCTCTGTGTGTGTGTGTGTGTGTGTGAATACACACATCTATCATCTCATTTGTAAATTTTTCTACAGACACTTGGGTTGCTTCCATATTGTGATATTGTAAATAATGGTGCAAGACACATAGGGGTGCACGTATCCTTTTAAGTTACTGTTTTCCTATTCTTTGGGTAAATATGTGTAGTGTGATTGTTGGAAGATATGGTAGTTCTATTTTTAATTTTTTGAGGAACCATCATACTGTTTTCCACGGTGGCCACCACACTTTGCATTCCCACCCACAGTTTGCGAGGATTCCCCTTTATCCACATCCTCCCAACACCTGCTCTTTGTTGTGCTTTTGATGTTAGCCATTCTGACAGGTTTGAGGTATTACCTCATTGTCCTTTGGAATTACATTTTCCTGATGATGGGTGATGGTGAACATCTTTTCACGGGACTGTTGGCCATTTGTATTTCTTTTTTGGAGAAATGTCTGTCCATGTCTTCTGCCTATTTTTTAACTGGATTATTTGTTTTTTGGGGGTCGAGTAGTATCAGTTCTATATGTTTTGGACACTATCCCTTTATTGCATATGATGTTTGCAAATATCTTCTCCCTTTGAGTAGGTTGTCTTATGATTTTTACGTTTTCATTGTTCTTCTGCCATGTGGAAACTATTTATTTTGCTGTATTCCCAATAGTTTATTTTTGCTTTCATTTCCTTTGCCTCAGGACACAGTCTAGAAAAACGTTGGTATGGTCCATGTCAAGAAGTTACTGTCTTCCCTCCTGTAGGATTTTTATGGATTCAGGTCTTATATTGAGGTCTTGAAACTGTTTTGTGTTTGTCTGTATTGTGTAAGAAAGCAGTCTAATTTCATCATTTTGTGCGTAGCTGTCTAGTTTTCCCAACACCATTTGTTGTAGAGACTGTCCTTTTCCCTTTTGATATCGTTGCTTGCTTTGTGGAAGATTCATGGACCACATAATTGTGGGTTTCTGTCTGAACTTGTGTCCTGTTCCTTTGGTCGCTGTGTCCAGTTTTGTGCCGTACTGTCTTGTTAGGATGACTGCAGCTTTGTAGTATAACCTGAAATCTGAAATTGTGAGTCCTCCAGCTTTGTTTTTCTTTTCCACATTGCACTGGCTGTTTGGAATCTTTAGTGGTTCCATACAAATGTTTAGGATTGTTTATTCGAGGTCTTTTGTTCTTTAATTTAAATTCAATTAGCCAACTTACAGTACATCATTAGTTTCAGATGTAGTCTTCAATAAATTTTCAGTCGTGTGTAACACCCAGTGCTCATTGTATCGTGTGACCTCCTTAATGCTACTCACCCAGTTACCCCTCCCAACTTCTCTTCCAGCAATCATCAGTTTCTTGCGATAGTTAAGAGTCCATCATGGGTTTTCTCCCTCTCTGATGACTTCCCATTCTATTTTCCCTTCCTTCCCCTATGGTCACCTTCCTTGTTTCTGATATTCCACATAGGAGTGAAAGCATATGATCATTGCCTTTCTTTCATTGACTTATTCCACTCAGCATAATACCCTCCAGCTCCACCCAGGTCGGTGTGATGGTAAGTACTCATCCTTTCTGATATCTGAGTAATATTCTATTATATATATGATCCACATCTTCTTTATCCATTCATCTGTCCATGATCATCTGCACTCCTTCCACAGTTTGTCTATGATGGATATTGCTGCTATGAATACTGGGGTGCATGTGTCCCGTCTTCACTACCTCTGTCTCTTTGGGGTCGATACCCAGTAGGGCAATTGCTGGGACATAGGGTAGCTTTATTTATAACTTCTTGAGGAAACTCCGTACCATTTTCAAGAGTGGCTGTACCGGGCTGCATTCGCACAGGGGTGTAAGAGGGTTCTCGTTTCTCCACATCCTCTCCAAGATGTGTAGTTTCATTTCTTCTTATTTTTAGATATTCGGCCTCATGTGATATGGCATCTATAGTGGTTTAGATTTGCATTTCCCTGAAGCCAAGTGATATGAAGCATTTATGCATGTATCTTTTGGTCACCGCTACCTCATCATTAGTGAAGTGACTTCTCATTTTAATCCATCTCAAGACCTAAAGCTGGGTAAGTCTCTGAAGCTGGATGATGCCATCGGTTGGAAGTGTGGAGAATTTCAAAAGATCTCCATGGAGAGCAAGTTTAAAGGTCAGTGTGAAGCTACTAATTGGATCCGGGGAGATCTCTGAAAGTGGGGATTGCCTGGGATGGGCTGAGGGGGGCCCTCCGATTTTCCTATGAATCCTTGCTGCAGCCCCAAATGGACAGTTTCCTGCTGTGGGGCAGGCTGAGTCCTCTAGTCGTGCAGAGGTGAGCCCAATGCCTGGTGCCTTGGAGGCAGGCAAACGGGGAGGGACCCTCAGCAGAAGACCCAGGGTTAGGTTAGGTCTCAAGGACAGCAGGTCTGAACTGCCCAGTGCTCAGAGAGCTCCCAGGCCGAGTGAGATGAGGGCACAAGGGCGGGTGAGTGTGAGCCTTGGGGTGTCATCCGGAAGGGCCCACAAAGGTCAGGGTTCACCAGAAGGGGCTCTCAGGGGTTGCCCCAATTCTTGCCCTGAATGCTCTGTTCCCCAAAATGGTGCAGTTAACTGTGGGCTGCAGGCTGAGTCCTACGGTGGGGCTTGGGTGTCCCCAATCCCCCAGAGTGGGGTGCCAGGACCCTGGGGAGGGACCCCTCTGTGGCCAACCTAGGGTAAGGGTTAGGGTCCAGGAGCCCGGCAGGGACATACTGCAGGCTGTGCGGCGAGCTCTGTGGAGGGCTGAGAGGAGGCCATGGGGGAGGGTGAGCATGGGCCTCAGGGTTGGGGCACGGGGGACTGCCAAAAGTGGGGAAGGGCTCTGGGGGCCTCCCCAAATTCTCGTGCCCTGTAGGCTCCGTAGAGCCCCCAGGGGCACGGTTTCCTGTCGGGTGGCAAGCTGAGTCCTGCGGTGGGGCACAGGTATCCCAATTCCCCAGGGCTGCAGTGTAAGCCTCCTGGGGAGGCCCCCACACCCACGGCCGAGCTAGGGCTAGGGTTAGGCCCCAGGAACCCCGCAGGCCTGATCTGCTGGCTGTGTGGCTAGTTACCCGGGCTGAGGTGAGGGTGTGGGGAGGGTGAGCGTGGGCCTCAGGGTTGGGGTGCGGGAGGCCGCCGTTGTTTGCTGGTGGCTCAGGAGGGCCCTCCTGGTTCTCCCACCCTGAATGCTCTATGGCCTCCCAAGGTGCACGGTTTCCTGCGTGGTGGCAGACTGATTCCTGCTGTGGGGCTCAGGTGTCCCGAATCCCCGCGGCTGCGACTTCAGGCTCCTGGGGAGGGGCCCCTCCACAAATGAACTAGGGTTAGGGTTGGGGCCCAGGAACCCCGCAGGCCAGATCCGCCTGCTATGTGGCGAGCTCCGCCGCGGTCTGAGGTGAGGGTGCGGGGTGGGGTGAGCATGGGCTTCAAAGTTGGGTTTAGGAATCGCCAAAGTTCGCCTGGGGCTCTGGGAGCCCTCCTGGTTCTACCGCCCTGAATGCTCTACAGCCTCCCAAGGGGCACTGTTTCCTGTGAGCTGGCAGGCTTTATCCTGCAGTGGGGCTCAGGTGTCCCCAGTCCCTGGGGCTGTGGCACAGGGCCCCAGGGGAGGGGCCCTACCCAGCCGACATAAGGACAGGTCTAGGCCCCAGGAACCCGACAGGCCTGATCTGCCGGCTCTGCGACGAGCTCGGTGGCAAGCTGAAGGGAAGGCGTGGGGCGGGATGAGCGTGGGCCTCAGGGTTGGGATGTAGGGGGCCACCGAGAATCGCTTGGGTCTCAGGGGGGCCCTACCAGTTCTCTTGCACGGGATGCTCTGTGGCGCCCCAAGGGGCATGGTTTCCTGAGGGGTGGCAGGCTGAGTCCCGTGGTGGGGCTCAGGTGTACCCAATCCCCGGGGTTAGGGTACGGATCAGGGTATGGATTAAGGTTAGGGTATGGGTTACGGTTAGAGTACGGGTGAGGGTAGGGGTTAGGGTTAGGGTAAGGAGAGGGTACGGGTTAGGGTTGAGTTGAGGGGTTACAGGTTAGAGGTTATGGGTTAGGGTACAGATTAGGGTTTAGGGTATGGGTTAGGGTTTAGGGTTTGGGTTTAGGGTTAGGGTTAGGGTTGGAGTATGGGTTAGGTTTAGGGTACAGGTTAGGGTTAGGGTACGCATTAGGGTACAGTTTAGGGTACGGGTTAGTGTACGATTTAGGGTAAGTGTTGACATACGGATTTGGGTATGGTTTAGGGTACGGGTTAGGGTTACGGTACGGGTTAGGGTTAGGGTATAGTTTAGGGTTATGGTACAGGTTAGGTTACGGTTTAGGGTTGGGGTTAGGGTACGCGTTAGGGAACGGGTTAGGGATAGGGATAGGGTATGGTTTATAGTTAGTGTATGGGTTAGGGTTTGGGCTAGGGTACAGGTTAGGGTTAGGTATGGGTTAGGGTCCGGGTTAGGGATAGGGCACGGGTTAGGGTATGGGTTTGGGTACGGGTTAGGGTATGGGTTAAGGTTAAGGTAAGGGTACTGGTTAGGGTTAAGGTACGGGTTACAGTTTAGGGTTTAGGGTTACGGTTAGGGTACAGGTTAGGGTTAGGGTACGGGTAGGGTTAGGGTACGGTTTATGGTACGAGTTAGGGTATGGGTTAGAGTCCGGGTTTAGGGTTTAGGGTTAAGGTTAGGGTACAGGTTAAGGTACTTGTTAGGGTTACGGTTAAGGTTAGGGTACGGTTTAAGTTATGGGTTAGGGTACAGTTTAGGGTTAAAGTTAGGGTACGGGTTAAGGTATGGGTTAGAGTACGTGTTACGGTTACGGTTAGAGTTAGGGTACAGGTTAGGGTTAGGGTTAGGGTACAGGTTAGGGTTAGGGTTAGGGTACGGGTGAGGGTACGGGTTAGGGTTAGGTTTAGGGTTAGGTTACGGGTTAGGGGTAGGGTTAGCTGAAGGGGTAGGGTGAGGGGTAGTGTTAGGGGTATGGTAGGGGTCGGGAGAGGGTTAGGGTTTAGGGTTAGTGTTTCGGGTTTGGGGTTAGTGGTTAGGGTTAGGGTTTCATGTTTAGGGTTTCGGGATTAGGGTTAGGGCTTAGGGTTTAGGGTTTAGTGTTAATGTTAGGGTTTAAGGTTTAAGGATTAAGGTTTAGGGTTAGGTTTAGGGTAGGGTTAGGGTTAGGGTAAGGGTTAGGGGTTAGAGTTACGGTTAGGATTAGGGTTTAAGGTTCAGGGTTTAAGGTTATGGGTTAGGGTTTAGGGTTAGTGTTAGACCCCAGTAGGCCAGCAGGACTGATGCGCCGGCTGTGCGGCGAGCGGAGGTGTGGGCCGAGGTGAGGGCGCTGGCGAGTGAGGGAATAGTATGCAGTGTTTTGGCGCGAGGGGCCTTTTACGTCACTAGAGGCTCGGAGGGCCCTGCCCGTTCTCCCTCCCTGAATGACCGGAGGCGCCCCTAGCGACCCGTGTGGTGGCGGGGTGGCAGTGTGAGTCTGGCAATGAGGTTTAGGTGTCCCCAATGCTGTGCGTTGCAGCGCAAGGCCCCTTGGGAGGGGCCCCTCTAGGGCCGTCCTAGGGTTAGTGTTAGCACCCAGGAGTCCGCCAGGCATGATCCGCCAGCTGTGCGGTAGCAGAAGGCCAGGCCGAGGTGAAGACGCCAGCGAGCTGGAGCGTGGGCCCAAGCATTTTGGCACGGGGGGGCCTTGGAAGGTCGCCGGGGGATTGGAGGGCCCTGCCGGTTCTCCCGCCCTGAATGGCCAGAGGCGCCCTTAGCGGCCCGGGTGGTGGCAGGGCGGCACGGTGAGTATAGCGCTGGGGCTCGGGGGTCCCCAATCCTTGGCGTTGCTGTGCCAGGCCCCTTGTGAGGTTCCGCTCGGGGGCCAACCTAGGGTTAGGGTTAGCCCCCAGGAGGCTGGCAGGCCCGATCCGCTGGCTGTGCGTGAGCAGAGGGGCGGGCCGAGGTCAGGGCGCTGGTGAGCAGGAGCATGGGCCCAAGCATTTTGGCGCATGGGGGCTTAGAAGTTCACTGGGACTCGGAGGGCCCTGCCCGTTCTCCCGCCCTGAAAGACCGGCAGCACGCCTAGTGGCCTGGTTTGCAGCGGGACGGCAAAGTGAGTCCTGGCTTGGGCTCGGGGGTCACCAATCCCTGGCACTGAGGCACCAGGCCCCTTCGAAAGGGCCCCTCATAGGCCACCCTAGGGGTAGTGTTAGCCCCCAGGAGGCGGGCAGGCCTGATGTGCCGGCTGTGCAGCGACCGGAGGGGCGGGCCAAGGTGAGGGCGCTGGGGAGCGGGAGCGTGGGCCCAAGCGTTCTGGCGCAGGCGGCCTTTGAAGGTCGCTGGGGGCTCGGAGGGCCCTGCCCGTTCTCCCACCCTGAAAGACCGGCAGCACGCCTAGTGGCCCGGGTTGCGGCAGGGCAGCAGGGTAGAGTCTGGTGCTGGGGCTTTGGGGTCCCCAATCCCAGGTGTTGCGGCGATAGGCGACTTGGGATGGGCCCCTCGGTGGCCGACCTAGGGTTAGAGTTTGCACCGAGGAGGCCGGAAGTCCGGATCCACCCGCTCTGCAAGGAGCGGAGAGGTGGGCTGAGATGAGGGCGCTGGCGAGCAGGAGCGTGGACCCAAGCGTTTTGGTGCTGGGGCCTTCAAAGGTCGCCGGGGGCTCGGAGGGCCCTGCACGTTCTTCCGCCCTGAATGCCCGACGGCGCACCTAGCGGCCCGGGTTGCAGAGGGGCAGCAGTGTGAGTCCGGTGCTAGGGCTCAGGGGTCCCCAATCCCCGGTGTTGCAGCGCCAGGCCCCTTGGGAGGGGCCCCTCGGGTGCGACCTAGTGTTAGGGTTAGCCCCCAGGAGGCCCTCAGGCCCGATTCGCCAGCTGTGTGGCGAGTGGAGGGTCGGGCGGAGGTGAGGCCGCTTGGGAGCAGGAGCATGGGCCCAGGAGTTTTCGAGGGGGGGTCCTTCGAAGGTCGCCAGGTGCTCAGAGGGCCGTTCACGTTCTTCCGCCCTGAATGACAGGCGACTACCCTGGCGGCCCGGTTAGAGGAGGGGCGGTAGGGTGAGTCTAGCGCTGGGGCTCGGGGTCCCCAGTCCTCGGCGTTGGGGTGCCAGGCCCCTTCGGAAGGGCTCTAGGGGGCTGACCAAGCATTACTGTTAGCCCCCAGGAGGCTGGCAGACCCGATCTGCCGGCTGTGTGTCGAGCAGAGGGGCAGGCCTAGGTGAGGGCGCTGTCGAGAGGGAGTGTGGGCCCAAGCGTTTTGGCACGGGGGGCCTTCGAATGTTGCCAGGGGCTTGGAGGGATCTGCCTGTTCTCCCTCCCTAAATGACCGACAGTGCTCCTAGTGGCCTGGGTGGTGGTGGGGTGACACGGTGAGTCCGGCGCTGGGGCTCGGGTGTCCCCAATCTCAGGCATTGTGGTGTCAGGCCCCTTCAGAGGGGCCCCTCAGGGGCCAACCTAGGGTTATGGGTAGCCTCCAGGAGGAGGGCAGGCCTCATCCACCGGCTCTGCAGCGAGTGGAGGGGCGGGCCAAGGTGAGGGCACTGAGGAGCAGGAGCATGGGCTCAAGCGTTTTGGATGGGGGGGGCCGTTGAGTGTCGCCATGGACTCGGAGGGCCCTTCCCATTCTCCCGCCCTGAATGACCAGCGGCACCCCTAGCGGCCCGGGTGGCAGTGGGGCGGCAGGGTGAGTCCGGCGCTGGGGCTCGGGGGTCCCTAATACCCAGCGTTGCGGCGCCAGGCCCCTTGGGCGGGCCCCTCGGGGGCCGACCTAGGGTTAGGGTTAGCCCGCAGGAGGCTGGCAGGCTCGTTCCACCATGTGCGGTGAATGGAGGTGTGGGTCGAGGTGAGGTAGCTGGTGAGTGGGAGTGTGGGCCAGAGCATTTTGGCTTTGGCTTGGGGTGCCTTCGAAGGTCCCAGGTGGCTCGGAGGGTGCTGCCCGTTCTGTCGCCCTCAAGGACTGGCGATGCCCCTAGTTCCCCATGTGGCGGTGGGGTGGCAGGGAGCTTCCGGCGCTGGGACTTGGGGGTTCCCAATCCCTGGCATGCGGCGCCAGGCCACATGGGAGGGGCCCCTTGGGGGCGACCTAGGGATAGGGTTAGCCCCCAGGAAGCCAGCAGGCCCGATCCGCCAGCTCTGCAGCGAGTGGAGGGGTGGGCCGAGGTTAGGGCGCTGGCGGGCAGCAGTGTGGGAGCCAGAGTTTTTGCGTGGGGGGCCTTCGAATGTCGCAGGGTGATCGGAGGGCCCTGCCCGTTCTCCCTTCCTGAATGGCAACGACCCTAGTGCCCTCGGTGCCTATGGGGTGGCAGAGTGAGTACAGCACTGGGGCTCGGGGGTCCCAAATCCACGGCATTGCGGTGCATGGATCCTTGGGAGGGGCCCCTCGGGGGTGACCTAGGGTAAGTGCTAGCCCCAAGGAGTCTAGGAGGCCCGTTCCGCCAGCTCTGCAGCAGGCAGAGGGGCAGGCCGAGGTGAGGGCACTGGCGAGAGGGAGTGTGGGCCCAAGCATTTTGGCACAGGGGCCTTCGAAGGTCGCCGGGGGCTTGGAGGGCCCTGCCCGTTCTCTTGCCCTGAAAGACTGGCGGTGCCCCTAGCAGCCCGGGTTGCCGCGGGGCAGCAGGCTGACTCCGGTGCTGGGCTCGGGGGCCCCAATCCCCGGCGTTGTGGCACAAGGCCCCTTGGGAGGGGCCCCTCGGGGGCCGAGCTAGGGTTAGGGTTCGTCCCCAGGAGACCGGCAAGCCCAGCGCTAAGTGGTTCAGGCAATGTAACAAAAATGCCATACACTTATCTGTAAGAAATAACAGTGTACAGGAACCCTCTTAGCCCTAACATCATCCTTTGTGAATATGGAAGCCAGCCCCAAAGTGGTCGTGGAAGTCTGACGAATGCGCTAAGCACTTTTCTCTGAGTCACCACACTATACAGGGAAAGACCAATGTACATCTTCTTTCACGAGTAGGAGGCATTAATGAAAAGGTTCTGGAATTTCGAGGACTCTGACCCATCCTTATTGGTAATAAACCACCGTGTACAGGAAAACACCTTCAACTCTCATCAGTCTCCTCAATCCTGACTCCCATTCAACTTTGGATGTGTAGGACTAGGGAAATGTCCACATCTTATTGCTAAGAAAGAACGATGTCAGGGTAATGCCCTTCAAGTCACATCAGCCATCCTGAAGACGGAAGCAGGAATCAAGGTGGTTATATTACCATGAGGTAAGGAAGATGTGCATAGAAGTGAGAAACAACAGTGGGCAGGACCTCTCTTCCAAGGAACAGTATCTTTGCTTAATGTTGAATCCCTATGGTAAGTGGTTGTGGGCATTTGTGAGTTCAAAATCTTGAGTGTTTTGTAAAACCTCTTGGCCATTCACAGATGAGACTAAGGTAGTTGGGGACTCCTAGGCAGTGATTTGTCCACTGTCAAAAATATGAAAAGATAAAAGAGACAGATGAGGTCTCCTCAGGCATTGTCCTTTATCCTCATCCTCCGTGAGGATGGCCGTCTCTGGACAGCTCAGTGGCAGGGTCTCATTCACAGTGGGGGCATCTGTTCCTCACAGACATCAGGCAGGGAAATGGATTTGGTTCTCTGTGCCAGCCCAGCCACAGCTGAGTGTCACAGCACCCTCTCGTGGGCTCATAAGAGTTTCACTGTCACCAGGCAGGTCATTGTATTTGATAAACCACTGTGAGAGTTTGCAATCGCCTTCATCTGCAACCTCCTAGAGGCAAATGCAGGTGTCTGGTACCATGTGAAGTCATGTGAAGGCATTGTGAGAAATTGTCCTTTTGGTTAAGAAAAACATGGCTGGGGCTCCTGGCTGGCTCAGCCAGTTAAGCATGTGCCTTTGGCTCAGGTTATGTTCTCAGGGTTCTGGGATCGAGCCCGGGTTCCCTGTTCAGCAGGAAAGGAGTTAGGGAAATAGCTTAGAACCCACAGAGAATGTGAATAAAGGGGAGTGAAATGGAATTTGGTCTGTGTTTTGCTTTAGGGATTGGAAGTTAGTTTTTTCTCAATTCTGATTGTTCTTGAAACAGAGAAGCTGTATTGGTTTTTTTTTACCTTTATTTTTTTTCTAATAATAATTTTTTATTATGATATGTTAGTCACTATACAGTATTTCCTTAGTTTTTGATGTAGTGTTCCGTGATTCATTATTTGCATATAACACACAGTGCTCCATGCAATATGTACCTTCCTTAATACCCATCACTGGCCCATCCCAATCCCCCACCCCTCTCCCCTCTGAATCCCTCAGTTTGTTTCCCAGAGTCCATAGTCTCTCGTGGTTCATTCCCCCTTCTGTTTAGGGTCCATTGTCTAAAGGGACAGACAGTGGAAGTTCACCAAATATAAGATCGAAATTTCATTGTTCATTATAGATGCCGCTAAGTAGTTCCCAGACATTTCATTCTACTGTAGTAATTCATTATACCTGTGCAGGTGCACGTGGAAGACAATTGATGCATGCATAGTGGTAATAAAACACGCCCCTCAGTAGTAGAATAAGAGAGGATGCATATGTGTAAAATTATTCGACTACAGCTTCCATGCTTTCCCTTTGGTTCCTTATTATCTATGAAATTGGACAATTTTTGTTCTCTAGGCTTAAAACTCATTGTCAGTATTTAGAGTTTTTCAATGCTGATCTTCTCCTGTATAAGTTACCAAAACCTAAAATATGTATGAACTTTAAAAAACGCTATATTGAAAATGACAGCAGGGAAGTTCCATTTTGTGAATATTGTGTCAATGGATCTCTATTTTGACATCAGTGTTCATTAGAAATGATGACATTTCATGTGAGTATAAATATCAATGTGAAAAAGAAAAGGTAGGAAGAACCTTGAATGTTTAAGTAATTGCTGAAATGACAGGTGTGTGTGTGTGTGTGTGTGTGTGTGTGTGTGTGTGTGTGTGTGTAATTGATTTTCAGTGAGTGGTTCAGCTTCTTGTAGGGCCTCCGAGCGAGCCCAGGTGAACCTTTCAATGAGTTGGTATCTGTTTTCAGAACATGGGAATCTCTTAGTCCAATAGTCAATCAGGCAAGCTTTGAGGTCTTGAAGAGTTTCAGTCCTCAGCGATGGTGTTGCAGACCCTTGTGAGCAAACCCTAGGGTATGCTCAGAGCCCTCATTAGCTGGTACCAACGTGTGACGATTTCAGACAGCATTTCCCAAAGAAGTACCTCTTGAGTCTCTGTCCTTGTCAGTTCCCTACACTTCCTTACACTAGTTATGTGATCAGTGTGTTTCAGGATAATCCCCACATGTGATTTTTGCTATTTCCTACTAGTCCTATCTGTTTCTCATGTTCTTCTTTTATGGTAGGTGTTGGGAAGCAACCTGTGTGGTGTAGGAAGGGGTGTGGTAGTTGTCTGCCTTCAGAGGACCGAATGATGCCTAGAAATTGTACTGTAGGTTGAGGTCAATTGTCCATCCTCTGAGTGTCAGGAATTCCCTCACTTTACTTTGATGCTAGTCTGTTCTTCAAGCTGTCCTCAGAAATAAGGACGTCATCCATCTAGGGAATACTGGTTTGTGTGTATGTTTTCATTTTAGGAAAGGCCTTTCTGTTCCTGAAAATAGTACTGTAGAGTACCCTTTCTGGGTTTTATTGGACATCAGTCAAT
This sequence comes from Ursus americanus, assembly GCF_024610735.1. Taxonomy (NCBI): domain Eukaryota; kingdom Metazoa; phylum Chordata; class Mammalia; order Carnivora; family Ursidae; genus Ursus; species Ursus americanus. The sequence continues at coordinate 1,369,638 of NW_028273634.1, forward strand.
CTTTTGTGAAGTATTCGTTTATAAATAGACTTTTTATGGTTGATGAGCAGGAATTCTTTATTGACAAGTCTTTGTCAGTGTGTGTGTTGCAAATCTTTACTTCCCAGACTATGGTTCACTTTTTCATTTTCTTATGGTCATAAGATAAGTAGAAATGTCACATTTTTATGAAGTCCCACTGAATTCTTTTAAATGGTTAGTGCACCATATGTCCTACCCCAAGATTGACAGGTTCTGCATTTTCTTTCAGAAACTGTCCAATGGGAAGCTACAATCCATCTCAAATTTATAAATTGCATTTTTAATTCTAATAGGGTATTTATAGACTGGTTTGTATTTTCTATGTACACAATCATATTATCTGTGAATAGTTACAATTATCCCCTCAATTCTTATACTTTTTGTTTCCCTTGCCTTCTAACAGTGGTAGATTCTCCGATGCCATGTTGAATAGAGCAACATTGTTTGAAGATTTTAATATACCTTTCTCAATATCTGACAGAAAAAGCAGACAAAACATTGGTAAAAATGTGACCTAATTGACATATAGGGAACATTCCATCATAAGTGCAGAATACATTATTTGCAAGTGGTCATAGACTCTTTACCCAAATAAATGATAGATGGGGCCACGAATCAATGCTACAAATGTTAAACCCTGAAATTAACTAGATTCTATTCTTAGACCACAGGCGAATTGAGCCACAGTCATAGCGAAAAGAAAACCAGGAAGTCCTTCAATGTTTAAAATTAAATGGAACTTTGCTACATATCCTAAAGGTGAGAGAGGGAATCTCAATGGAAATTCTGAACCTTTTCTACATGAGGGCTCACACACAATGGCACTTTCTTTGTGAAGAGCATTATAATAACCTAGACAGGAGTTGAGCCTTAAGTCAGAATTCTGCCTGCCCCAGCCACACCTGGCAGCCTTGGCCTGTGGTCCCCCTCAGCTGTCCTTTCTGGTGGCCCTGAGCTAAGGGGGTGAACATGGCCGTATGGAAATTAGAAGCTCCCCACTCTTAGTGATGACGTTGCTATCGTATTGACCTCACCAGTCCAACAACATGATTTCTGAGTGAAACATGACACAAGAGCGACTTCTTGGCCTTCCTTCAGGTTTGAAAATCATCTGGTGAGTCATCTATTAGAAATATGGATTCAACATGTGTTCTTTCTTCTAGAAAAGAAATAGACCCAATAGCAATTATGTGTTCCTTAGCACCTGTTCCTGAGAGACATCATACTGGCTCTTTGTAGCATTCTGCCTCTTAAACTTCTCAACTAGGGTGTAGATATTTTTAGGCACATTTTCAGACGGTTAGAAAGGGACTCAGATGATATGAGTCACAGAGGATTTTAGTGTCAGAAACCTAAGTGGGATCCCCAAATTGACTCCAAATCCCTTGTTGTTCCATACAGGGTACTATTTCCCTCTTATCTCTGGTCTTCTCAATCTGGAAACCTATCAAGTATCAGGATTTTCTTGTCATGTGGACAAATGGAACGAATTCAGCGGGCCTTTTCACCTCTGCCCATGGTGATCATTAAGATCATTATCTTAGTGGAGGACCTCTGGGTAAGATACTCAAAGATCCTTAGGAATAGAGACAGTATAATATTTTTCTGGTATTAAAGTTACTGAAACCAACTATCTTTTTTAGTAGATTCAGGCTCTGGTATGTTCAGAGGGCGCTGTAAAACTGGTCTGAAATAGTATTGAAAAACACTCAGCTCAGCCTCTTCTACAAAGTGAGCCAATGCTTATAAACATGGCTAAAATATTCCCTTACCTACGATGACTCCCCAGCCATCGTAGTGTTTATATGGTATGACTGTGACTTACATTAGTCAACATTTGCAGAGAAAGAACTTACTGCATCCAGGGGGCACTTCATGTTGAAATTAGTTTGTGACAACGAGCTACTGTGTTTTATTCTGCAGTCCAAGGGAATGGTGCCAGACATCTCTAAGGAGTTCTAGCAGTTCTACAATTCTGATTTTAAGTGGTCTGTGTGCTTCAGAGATTTGGTCAGGAGAAGGGCAGGAGTCCAGAGACTGTGAACACTTCTGTTACATGTGCTGACCATGGAGCAGGTAGCTTTCTGTGGGCATCATTTTGATTTCTTGGTACTCTTGTGAAGGTGCTTTTGTCTCAAATTCCTCCATTTAGGAGTAATTATAATGATGAAAGTAATTTTTATCTTATATCATCTGTGGGCCCTGATCCTGGGATCCCAGGGAAGCTATCCTTTAACATTTTACCCGGTTCAAAATGATTGGGCAAAACCTCAAAGCATGGGCCCTATTTCTGCCCCAAGCACATGTTGTACATCTGCTTCAAGAAGAAAACAATAACCAAAAATGCCAACATGAAGATAAGAAAAAATAAAGAACCTCTTTGGCTCCCATAAGATTAAAGTCATACTGACATGTACATACTGAACATGCATGAAATCATTGCATTTCCTAAAGCCCAAGCCTTGGAGGGTCTGAGAGCCACTGATCTTGCCCAGAACCAGGCACACCCCAGCAGGGAGGTCTGGTGCAGAAAGGGAAGGGGCAGGACTCTGAGGGTGGTCTGCAGCTAGAGGGGTCCCTGGAATGGGCCAGGTGTGTGTGGGGAGCCCAGCCCAGGACCCCACCTATGCCTATGCTGGGTGTTGGGTAGAGGAGGCACCTCTTGGACCCCCTGCACTTTCAGGGTTCCAGGGGCTTGAGGGCGGCTTGCCTGGCTTCCCAGGGGCTGGGGCACCACCCTCCCTGACAAATCACCTCTTGGGAGTGGAGCTACGTCTCTGTGGGCTGTTCCAGAGTTGCAGTGGGGTGCAAACCTGGGACAGAAGAAGGGGAACTGGGAGAGAGAGAGTTGCCCTGCGGAGGTCCCGGCTGGTTAGAGAGCAGCGTGCACCGTGGGTGGGGGGGTCTGGGGGTAGGGTGCGCCCCAGGTGGGAGGCAGGGTTCTGGAAGGGCACCTGGAGAGGGTTCATTGTGGGAACTCAGGTGAGTTTTCTTTTTCCTTTTAAAGTCTCTTCTGCCCCATGTTCTCAACTGGCCTTATTCCCCATACCTGTGAACTCCAGGGCGCCCACTCACCTGAGCTTTTGTGGGATTGGTTGCAGAATTTCAGGGTTTCCCCTGTTCCCCGGGAAGAGTGCGGGTAAGGACCTCACAGAGTCCCCACCTTCAGTGATGTGTCCCACGGTTCTCTGACACAGTGCAGGTGATGCATCTTGAGAAGTACCCCAAGTTCAGCAGGGTGTGCCCTGGTCCCCCAGGCACAGGTGTGGCCGTAGCAAGCCCCAGAGCCGTCCCCCAACTTCAGCATTATGCCCCGTGTGCCCCCAGGCTAGTGGTAATTGGCTGTTAGAATCATGCAGGAAAATCCTCCAGGTGGGGGCCTGAAGGAGGGCGTAAACCAGACCCCACTCTAATTGCATTGGGAATAGACGAATTGAGGGTTTCTATAGAAGAGTAAGTCTGCTTTCCAGAAAAGGCAAGGTCATTGGTCTATTGAGAATGAAGATAATTACTGCTAAACAACAAGTATGTGTTGCCCCTGCACCCAGAAACCGAAGCAGGTGTGCAGGCTATAGGTCAGAGGTGCCTTCTTCTCCCCAGCTGTCAGCACTTCTCTGCTCTGGCTACAAGACACCCGAGGTTTTGAACGTCAGCATCGGAGTCAGCGAGGCAGCTTGTCACAGGACGCCAGTGTTCAGAGAAAGCACAGGTATGTTTGGCAAAATGTCCTATCTATGTCAGGGCTGGAGGTAAAACCTCTCATTATCCCAAAACCTCCTGGGCTTTTCTCTTTTCTCTAGTTGAGCCACAAAGTAAAATTGAAGTAGCTGTCAGCATTCTGGGTTTGGTGCAAGAATTACTTAGTTTCCCTGGAGGTAGAACTTTGCAGGGGATCACAATTTCTGTCCATTTATTGCTGACAAATGTATTTTGACCATCTGTTTCCTAGGAACCCTCTTTTATTAGAAAGGGAAGGTGAGATTCACTCTGTGCCTGTTTGTAACATCTAATTTGTTCCTTCATCTAACAGTGTTTATTCAATTGGGCCTAAGATATGGTTTAGTGGCCAGTATCTAGAGTTAGGTGGCTTTTTTCATCTGATACAGACTTGGATGATGTCATTTGACAAAGGTGATGTTTCATCATTGATTAGTTTATTCATCAGAAGAGTTAAAATTAGGGTGGAGGGAAAATTCAAAATTATCCAAACCGGCCTGTTCCTGTTTAAAAGTTGAGCTTGACTTTCTAGTTTTACTAAATGTATTATCTCGATATTTTGAGGTGCCATATTCTCTCTGTAGTTTCTTTGGTGGTGGAGTCAGAAGGAGAGTCTGGGAATTCTTTTGGATAGTGGCATGCTGGTGGCTTCAAGGGGCTTGGCGTCAGGAGCCTTAGGGTGAAGTCTGCAACTGCTTGCCTGACCCTGGGTGCATCTCACAGAGGTTTTGTTGCCTCTTATGAAATTGCCGGCAGATAATGTTCTGCTTAAAGGGGAACCCTCCCATCCTGTTGGTGGGAATGCAAAGTGGTGCAGCCAGTCTGGGAACCAGTGTGGGGGTTCCTCAAAAAGTTAAACATTGAACAACCACATGATCCAGCAATTGCTGTCCTACGTATTTACCCAAAGGATAAAAAAATGCAGATTCGAAGGGGGTCCATGCACCACAATGTTTATAGCAGCAATGTCCACAGTAGCCAAACTATGGAGAGAATCCCAAAGTCCATGCACTGATGAATGGATAAAGCAGATGTGGGATACATATATATAATGGAATATGACCCAGCTTCAAAAAGAATGAAATCTTACCATTTGCAAGGATGTGGATGGATCTAGAGTGTATTAAGCTAAGCAAAATCAGTGAGGAAAGACAAATATCCTATGCTCTCACGCTTGTGGAATTTCAGAAAAAAAACAGATGAACAGAGTTGAGGGGTGATGAGAGAGGCAAACAAGGAAATAGACTCAACCTTGGAGAACAAACTGAGTGTTGCTGCAGGACATGGGCGTGGGGGTAAGAGTTAAATGGGTGAGGGGTATTAAGGAGGAATCTTGTGATGACCACCGGGTACTGTATGCAGGTGAGGAATCACTAAATCTTACCCCTGAAGCGAATATTCCATGGCATGTGAACTAACTGGAATTTAAGTAAAAGAAGAAAGGAAAAAGTGTTCTGCTTCATGAAGAGTGAGGTAAAGTTGTAGTGATTTGGGCTGTACTCTTCTATAGATGAGAGTTGTAGAACACCCTGTTGTAGGATACACTACTTTCTTATCACATAAGGATTCCTCAAAAAGCTGCAATGAAAGATTCAGGTCTCAGAGCATGTTCATGTTCCACTGATATGTTACAGTTTGCACAGGTAGGAAAGAAGGTGGAGAGAAAGGCAACAGAAGGGGAAAGTAGGTGTGAACCTTTCATTAGTTAGCGTTATAGCTTTCTCATGAAAGTCTTGCGCCAGTGTGATTTTGGAAGCAGAGTGGGAATCCGGGAGCTTTGCAGGAGATGGGGAGTTCCAGGTCTGGGTAAAGCTGACAGGGGGCCCAGAGGAGAGCTGAATGCATTCTGCAGCAGGATGTGGGCAGGGTGGGCTCCAGGTGTGGCTATGGGTCTCCTGGGTGAGAGTTGTGACAGGTGTGGGCTGTGTGCAAGTTCCTGGCTGAGGACAAGTGAGGCACAGGCAGAGAGCTGGCAGAGAACCTTTTTCTGGGCCACCAGCCTCACCCAACACACACAGTCTCATCTTCTGTCCCTGACGCTCCAATTCAGACTTCTCCGAAGGTGAGTGAGAACACATCAAGAGCATTCGAAACAGAAGGGAAAGCATGTGCAATGGCTCTGGGGCAGGAGAATTCCAGGTATGTCCAGGAGCAGCAAGAAGGCCCTGTGGCCACAGGAGACAGCTTAGGACATTACCTCAGAGAGGTGACAGAGGGTGACAGAAAACCATTCCAGGGCTATATCCCCATGAGACCCTGTTTCACTGGGCCATCCTGGCTACAATGTTGAGAACAGATGACAGAGGGTTGAAGATGGCAAGGCAGGTCAATGACGAAGCTTTTCCAGGAACTCAGGCACTGTGGACCAGACAGGTGGCCTTGGATGGAGTGGTTAGACCTATTCTGGGTCCATTTTGAAGATACAGTTCACAGGATTTGCTGATGGGTTAGCTATTAGGAGCAGGAGAACAGAGGAATTAGGGTAACTCCCAGCTTTTGTGGGTTGTCGTGATCGAGGGGAAGGAGAGGGTTTCTCGGGAGGTAGGAGGTAGTCCGTGTTCCGCATGCTGAGGAAGGTGCCTTTCCCGGTGGGTCTGCTGAGGTTTGTGTCTGGGAGAAACTTTCACATCTCATCCCTCAGCAATGCTCAAGTACAAGTATCCCCCGTTTTTAAACGTTCACAGTAAGACACTGGGATTTCTTGAAAAACTATGTTATTACCCAGCTTCAGTAAGAGGAAGAGACCTGAAGAGGATTTCCCTCTTATGAAAAAAGGTGAACAGTGAGAATCGCATTCAGCATCTGTTTTGGGGAGAAGCACGACAAAGGCGGTGTGCTCCCCAACCAGCTCCTTCCGCTGGGAATTGCTCTCCGCATCCAGCCACCAGCACTTTGAATTGTGTTTGTGAGCCTCTGCTGTGCTTTATCTTCATTTATGCTGGGCCTCCATTGGAAACTTGTGTGCTGAGGCCTAAGAAAAGCCAAAGAGAAGGAATTTTGGAGTCTGAGCACACTGTCTAATTGTTCCATTTAAATTAATGGCCATTCCTTCTTGACACCATTACTGCTGTGCAAGGTTTCTCAGAAGCTCTGTACTTTCAAAGAGCAGGGAAACCTATACCCCATGCTGTGGGGTTAGTTTTAGTCTCCATGCTGGACAGAACATTTCATGACTGTCGGATTTTCTCACTCAAACATTGAGACTTTGACCGCCTTCACCCGTTTCTACCACCCCATCCCCGAATCTGGCACCTACCAATCTACTCTCAGTATCTATGTGTTCAGTATTTGTTTATTCCACGTGGAATGTACATGAGAGCATCTGGTATTGGTCTTTCTGTGTATGTTACTTGGCATAAGGCCCCCAAGGTCTGTGTTTCCATGTCTGGTTCTTGTGAATAATGCTTTAGTGAATGTGGGAGTGCATCTGTCTTTTTGAGGCAGTTTTTTTGTGTTCTCCGAATCAATATTCAGTAGAGCCATTACTGGGTCATGTCGTAGTTGCTTTTATTTTTTCAGGAACCTCCATACCGTTTGTCACAGTGACTGCACCAATTTCCATTCCCACCAACAGTGCACAGTGTCTCCTCGTCTGCACACCCTTGACCCCACTTGGTGTCTGTCTCTGGGACAATTGCTGTTCCAACAGTTGTGAGCGGATAGCCGATTGTGGGTTTGACTGATGTTTCCCTGACGATGATAAGTGATGCCGAACAACTTTTTCTGTCTGTTGGCATCTGTGTGCCATCTTTGGAAGGTATCTATTCACATATTCCCCACATTTTTTATACTTTTTTTTGTTTTGATTTGTATGAGTGTTGTGTGTATTTTGGATATTAGCCTCTTCTCACACATACGATTCACAGATATTTTTTTCTTATTGGGTCAGAGGCCTTTTAAGTTTTTGATGGTTTCTTTTGCCGTGTGGAAGATTTCAGTTTGATGTTGTTCCACTTGTTTATTTTTGCTTTTGTTGCCTTTGCATTTGGTGTCCGATCTGAAGACTCTTTGCCAAAACCAATGTCAAGAGACTAAGTACCTGTGTCTTCTTGGAGGTTTATGGATTCAGGTCTTATGTTCAAATCATTCATCCATTAAAAATTTTGTGTGTGGTGTAAGAAAGTGACCCAGTTATATTCTTCTGCATTTAGTGTCCAGTTTGCCTGTTACCGCTCACTGAAGACACAGTCCTTCCCTCATGGCATATCTTCTGCTGCTGTGTCGTAAGTTAGGATCATCTACGTGTGGGTACGTTTCTGAGCTTTCTGTTCTGTTTCACTGACCTGGTGTCTGTGTTTATGCCAGTTCCATCCTGTTTTGATGACAACAGCTTTGTAATCTAGCTTGAAATCCAGGTGTGTGTTGACTGCACCTTTCTTTCTCCAGGTTGCTTTGGGTATTTGGGGTCTTTTGTGATTCCATACAAGTTTGAGGACTGTTTTCTATTTCCTCGAATAATGCCACTGGAATTCAGATAAGGATTTCATCACATCTGTCGATTGCTTTGGGTACGATGGACATGTTCACATAATTAACTTTTCCAGTTAAGGAGCATGGCATAAGCTTCCATTTGTTTGTGTTGCCTTCCAAATCTTTGACCCATACATTCTGCCCCCCTCGACACACGTGTTTTTCATTTCTTTTCTGCCATGTGTTGAGTGTACTATGTCTTTCTCATTCTTGGTTACTTTTATTCCTAGATTTTTTTTCATGCAATTGTAAATGGCATTGCTTTTTTATTTCTCTTTGCGAAAGTATGTCATCAGTATACAGAAATGCAACAAGTTGGGTCATCTGTGTGGCTCCATAGGTGAAGCGTCTGCCTTTAGCTCAGGTCATGATCCCAGAGTTCTGGGATCGAGCCCCATGTTGGGCTCCCTGCTTAGCGAGGGTCTGCTTCTCCCTCTTTCTGACACTCCCCCTGCTCCTGCTTTTTCTCTTCCTGTCAAATAAATAAATAAATAAAATCTGAAAAAAATAAAGACAACAGGTCTCTGTATATCGACTTTATATCCTGCAGCTTTCTTGAATTTGTTTATTCTAACAGTTTTTTTGTGTGGAATCTTTCGGGATTTCATGTCATTTGCAAATAGTGACAGTTTTCCTGTATGGATTTCATATCTTTCTCATTTTTAAAATGATGTTAGTCACCCTAGAGTACTTCATTTGTTTTTGATGTAGTGTTCCATGATTCATTGTTTGCATATAACACCTAGTGCTCATTATGACACGTGCCCTCCTTTTTTTTAAAAAAAAAGAATTTATTTATTTATTCGACAGAGATAGAGACAGCCAGCGAGAGACGGAACACAAGCAGGGGGAGTGGGAGAGGAAGAAGCAGGCTCACAGCGGAGGAGCCTGATGTGGGGCTCGATCCCATAACCCTGAGCCGAAGGCAGACGCTTTACCGCTGTGCCACCCAGGTGCCCCAATATGTACCCTCCTTAATACCCATCACCAGGATAACCCATTCCCCTTCCCCTCCCTTTCTGCAGCCTTCAGTTTGTTTCCCAGTTTCAGTAGTCTCTCATGATTCATCTCCCCCTCTCATTCCCCCCTTCACTTTTCCCTTCCATCTTCTAATGTCCTCCATGCTATTCCTTCCGTTCCACATAGGAGTGAAACCATATGATAATTGTCTTTCTCTGCTTGACTTAATTTCACTTAGCATAATCCCCTCCTGGTCCATCCACGTTGGTGCAAATGGGGGGTATTCATCCTTTCTGATGACTGAGTAATATTCCATTGTGTAGATGAACCACATCTTCTTTGTCCATTCATCTGCTGAAGGACACCTTGGCTCCTTCATCAGTTTGGCTATTATGTACATTGCTGCTATGAACATTGGGATAGAGGTGCCCCTTCTTTTCATTACTCTGTGTCTATGCGGTAGATACCCAGTAGTGCAGTTGGTGGGTCATAGGATAGCTCTGTGTTTAACGTCGTGAGGAACCTCCATATTGTTTTCAAAAGTGGCTATACCAGCTTGAATCCTCACGAGTAGTGTAAGATGGTTACGCTTTCTCCACATCCTCTCTGACTTTTTTTTATTTCCTGTCTTGTTAATTTTTTTCAAGATTTTATTGATTTATTCCACAGAGATAGAGATAGACAGCGAGAGAGGGAACACAAGCAGGGGGAGTGGGAGAGGAAGAAGCAGGCTCATAACGGAGGAGCCTGATGTGGGGCTCGATCGCATAATGCCAGGATCACGCCCTTAGCCGAAGACAGACGCTTAACCACTGTGCCACCCAGGTGCCGCCTGCCTTGTTAATTTTAACCATTCTAACTGGTGTATGGTGGTATCTCATTGTCGTTTTGATTTGTATTTGCCTGATGGCAAGTGATGTGGAGCATTTTTTCATGTGTCTGTTGGCCATTTGTATGTCTTCTCTGGAGAAGTATCTCTTTGTGTCTTCTGCCCATTTTTTGGGTGTCGAGTTTGAGGCGTTCTTTATAGATCTTGGATACCAGCCCTTTATCTGTAATATTATTTGCAGATATCTTCTTCGATTCCATAGGATGCCTTTTTGTTTTTTTGATCATTTGCTTTGCCGAGCAGAAGTTTTTATCCTGATGAAGTGCCAATAGTTCATTTTTGCTTTTATTTCCTTTGCCTTTAGAGACATGGCTTGCAAGAAGTTGTTGTGTCCAAGGTTGAAGAGTTCTTTTGATTTTGATATGAGACAGGAATCCATTATCTTTCTTTCTTAATTTTATTGGAGTCCTCTGTCTTTCTTGGTGAGTCTAGCTAAGTTTGTCAGTTTTGTTTATCTTTCCAAAAAAGGCAGCTCTCATTTTCATTTTTTTTTGTCCTTTTAGTCTCCGTTGGATTTATTAATGCATTCCTTTTTGTTATTTCCTTATTTCTACTAATTTGTGGCTTTGTTTGTTCTTTTTTTTTTCTAATTCTTTACCACATAAATCAGGTTGTTTATTGGAGAGCATTCTCATGGATTGATGAAGACATGAATTTCTATGAATGTCCCCCATAAAGCTACTTTTGCTGCATCCCATAAGTTTTTGTAAGTTGTCTTTTTCATCAGTGTCAAGGTACTTCTAAAATTTTTTTGATTTCTTCTTTGACTGTTGGTTGTTCAGTAGCATGTTGTTAAATCTCCACACATTTATTTAAGATTATTTAAGTATCTGACAGAGAGTGAGACAGCGAGAGAGGGAATGCAAGCAGGGTGGTGGGAGAGGGAGAAGTGGGCTTCCCACTGAGTAAGGAGCCTGATTCGGGGCTAGATCCCAGGATCCTGGAATCACGACCTGAGCTGAAAGCAGATCCTTAACAACTGAGCCACCCAGGCCCCCCAATCTCCACCTATTTTTGACTGTCCCATTTTTTTCTTGAGACTGATTTCTAGTTTCATATCATTGTGGTTGGACAAGATTTGAAGCAGAAGGTGAAAAGAGCATTCAGATGAAAGGTTTGTTTCCTGGAGGGTTTTCTGAGGGCAGACCATGAGTTCAGTGGGGATGGAGGAAGGTTTTGTGAGACGGGGGGTGGGGTTAACCCTCGTTAGAATTACTGACTACTACCATGCAGGCTGTGTGCTACCGTTCACACCGTAGTCCTGATGGACTGGTACTTCATTAGAAATATTTTCTAGGAGGTGTAGGCATAGTCTTCACTAAAAGAAAGGTGCCATGTGGGTTCATGGCATGACCCCAGGTCAGCAACCAGGATGTTTGGTATTGTGGGGGATCAGAACCAGGCTTTCTGTGGGAAGTGACAGAAATAGGGTATGGTGAGCTCCATGACCATAGGTGAGGTCCCTAGTGACCCACTGGGTGTTGGGTTCTGTGGATCTGTCTCATAAGGTGCTGTGGAATTCAGGGACACCCTCCTGTCTGTGGATTTGTGTGGAGACAGGTAGACATCAGTGTCTGGCCAGGCACGAGGGTCACACTGGACCACCACCAGAGGTGCAGCGTGCGTGGGAGCCACTGCTTGGTTTCCACGAAAGCTGACCAGGGTCTGTGACCGTGATTCCTAGCAGCTGCAAGGGGAGAGGAGGCCGGGGGTGGTGCACACTTCCTAGAGTTGTGGTCAGGACTAGTCTGGAGCCCACTGAAGTCAGCCACACTGGGCACAGAAGGCACCCAGTCAGTGTAGCTGTGGGCACTGCTCCCATGGCACTTTCAGGCCGGCTCCATGCTGCCACCTCCTGCATTTCATCATCATCTTCAAGGTCATGTGCCTCTGCTCTTGCCCCATGGCCTCCGGGGTATTGTCCGTCCTCCATCTGGCCCTCGTCCCTGGTGCCCTGTGCAGTCCAATGCCAGGGTACCCGTCTTGAGACAAATATCTGGCCCTGATGGAACACTTCCATGGATCTCGTGTAATGTGAGGGTGATGCCCTGCACTGGAAGGGGGCTACAGGTCCCCAGTCAGGAGAGCCATGTCTCCCTTTTCAGCATGGCCTGCCCGCCCCTAAGTCTTCTTAGGGAAGCTCTCCCCACTTCCTGAGATGACAGCCCTGAACTTAAAAATGAATGTCATTTTACATATCTCTATGCCTTAGTTCATCCATGGCATGTCTTTCAACCCCGTCAGTGGGTTTTTTTTAGAAGTTCTGAAGGGCTGTCTGCTCAAGGAGGGGATGACCTGGGTGGGGCAGCTTTCCCTCTCATCTCCCTCAGCATGTCTCTGAGCCCTGAGGCCAGCTGTCCCACTGAGGATTGAGGGACACGAGCCAGCCCTTCCTGAGCCCAGGCTGTGTCAGCTCATAGACTGATGCGTGTCAGAGTGGTGGGTAGCTGGCATGGGCCAGAGGCAGGCAGTGTCTCCTTCTCATTCCTTCCCTCCCTTCCTCCCAGAGGTAGCTCAGAGCAGCCTTCAACCCCTGCATCTGCAGATCCCTTGACCTGTGCCTCCTGTGTTCAGCTGGTGACCTTGGAGTTTCGCATGGATTCTACCTCACGTACCCTCTCCCGTAGCAATTCCTGGATCAGGGGAGGGGTCGGACCCTTGTCTGCTTTTGGTCTTCTTCCTGTCCAGCACCAAGCCCACCCACCTTTGCATCTTCCATGTATGTGCTTGGAAGCAAGCCCATCCACAGGGAACCTATTAGCCAAATGGATCCAGGCAATGAACATTGAAGTAGAGATCCAGGATCCATAATAAACCTGCTCTGAAACCTGTCCCAAAGTCTGTGAGTCTCTCACACTGAAACAAAAACAATAATAGCTTTCTGGACTGTGAAGTGACATGTGTCTCTACTTCCAATCTTGAATGCATTGGTGCTGAGCCTGGACTGAAAAGGACCATGGCTCCCATGGGCTGGGATCCACGGTAAGAACTCAGTGAAATCTGAATTTGATTCATGTAGTGAATAATTATTGTAGAGCGAATCCTCCCAAGTAGGGCTTATGCACAGTGCACAGGAAAAGCTTTTTCAAAGAGGTTTCTGAAAGAAAAAATCTTTTTTAGAAATTTATTTTAATTCCAGTAGAGCTAACATACAGTGTTACATTCGTTTCAGGTGTACAATAGAGTGATTCAGTAATTCTATAAATTACTCAGTGGTCATCAAGAAAAGTGTCCTCTTAATCCCCTTCACCTATTCCACTCAACCCTCTATCCACCTCCTCTTGTAACCATCCGTTTGTTCTCTATTGTTAAGAGTTTGTATTTTGGTGTGTCTCCTTTTTCTCTTTTAGTTATTTATTTTTGTTTGTTGCTTAAATTCCCTATTAGAGTGACATCTTATGGGATTTGTCTTTCTCTGAATGCCTGATTTTAGTTAGGATAATACTCTCTAGCTCCATTCATGTGGCTGCAAATGGAAGGTTTCATTCTTTTTCAAGCCGAGTAATACTCCATTGTGTGTGTGTATGTGTGTGTGTGTGTGTGTGTGTGCACGTGCGTGTGTGTGAATACACATCTAATATCTCATTTGTCAATTTTTCTACAGACACTTGGGTTGCTTCCATATTGTGATATTCTAAATAATGGTGCAAGGAACATAGGGGTGCACGTATCCTTTTACGTTACTGTTTTCCTATTCTTTGGGTAAATACGAGTAGTGTGATTGTTGGATCGTAGGGTAGTTTTATATTTAATTTTTTCAATAACCTTCATACTGTTTTCCACGGTGGCCACCACAATTTGCATTCCCACCCACAGTTCACGAGGATTCCCCTTTATCCACATCCTCTCAACACCTGTTCTTTGTTGTGCTTTTGATGTTAGCCATTCTGACAGGTTTGAGGTATTACCTCATTGTCCTTTGGATTCACATTTTCCTGATGATGGGTGATGGTGAACATCTTTTCACGGGACTGTTGGCCATTTGTATTTCTTCTTTGGAGAAATGTCTGTCCATGTCTTCTGCCTATTTTTTAACTGGATTATTTGTTTTTTGGGGGTCGAGTAGTATCAGTTGTATATGTTTTGGACACTATCCCTTTATTGCATATGATCTTTGCAAATATCATCTCCCTTTGAGTAAGTTGTCTTACTATTTTTACGTTTTCATTGTTCTTCTGCCGTGTGGAAACTTTATTTTGCTGTATTCCCAATAGTTTATTTTTGCTTTCATTTCCTTTGCCTCAGGACACAGTCTAGAAAAACGTTAATATGGTCCATGTCAAGAAGTTACTGTCTTCCCTCCTGTAGGATTTTTATGGATTCAGGTCTCATATTGAGGTCTTGAAACTGTTTTGTGTTTGTCTGTATTGTGTAAGAAAGCAGTCTAATTTCATTCTTTTGTGCGTAGCTGTCTAGTTTTCCCAACAAAATTTGTTGTAGAGACTGTCCTTTTCCCTTTTGATATCGTTGCTTGCTTTGTGGAAGATTCATGGACCACATAATTATGGGTTTCTGTTTGAACTTGTATCCTGTTCCTTTGGTCGCTGTGTCTATTTTTGTGCCATACTCTCTTGTTAGGATGACTGCAGCTTTGTAGTATAACCTGAAATCTGAAATTGTGAGTCCTCCAGCTTTGTTTTTCTTTTCCACATTGCACTGGCTGTTCGGAATCTTTAGTGGTTCCATACAAATGTTTAGGATTGTTTATTCAAGGTCTTTTGTTCTTTAATTTAAATTCAATTAGCCAACTTACAGTACATCATTAGTTTCAGATGTAGTCTTCAATCAATTTTCAGTTGTGTGTAACACCCAGTGCTCATTGTATCATGTGACCTCCTTAATGCTACTCACCCAGTTACCCCCCCAAACTTCTCCTCCAGCAATCATCAGTTTCTTGTGATAGTTAAGAGTCCATCATGGGTTTTCTCCCTCTCTGATGACTTCCCATTCTATTTTCCCTTCCTTCCCCTATGGTCACCTTCCTTGTTTCTGATATTCCACATAGGAGTGAAAGCATATGATCATTGTCTTTCTTTCATTGACTTATTCCACTCATCATAATACCCTCCAGCTCCACCCAGGTAGGTGTGATGGTAAGTATTCATCCTTTCTGATGGCTGAGTAATATTCCACTATAGATATGATCCACATCTTCTTTATCCATTCATCTATCCATGGTCATCTGCACTCCTTCTGCAGCTTGTCTATTATGGATATTGCTGCTATGAACACTGTGGTGCATGTGTCCCATCTTCACTACCTCTGTATCTTTGGGGTAAATACCCAGTAGTGCAATTGCTGGGACATAGGGTAGCTTTATTATAACTTCTTGAAGAAACTCTGTACCATTTTCAAGAGTGGCTGTACTGGACTGCATTTGTACTGGGGTGTAAGAGTGTTCCCATTTCTCCACATCCTCTCCAACATGTATAGTTTCATGTCTTCTTATTTTTAGATATTCGGCCTCGTGTGGTAGGGCATCTATAGGGGTTTAGATTTCCATTTCCCTGAAGCCAAGTGATATGAAGCATTTATGCATGTATCTTTTGGTCACCAGTACGTCGTCATCAGTGAAGTGACTTCCCATTTTAATCCATCTCAAGACCTAAAGCTGGGTAAGGCACTGAAGCTGGATGGTGCCATCGGTTGGAAGTGTGGAGAATTTCAAAAGATCTCCTTGGAGAGCAAGTTTAAAGGTCAGTTTGAAGCTACTAATTGGATCCGGGGAGATCTCTGAAAGTGGGGGTTGCCTGCGATGGGCTGAGGAGGGCCCTCCGATTTTCCTATGAATCCTTGCTGCAGCCCCAAATGACAGTTTCCTGCTGTGGGGCAGGCTGAGTCCTCTAGTCGTGCAGAGGTGAGCCCAATGCCTGGTGCCTTGGAGGCAGGCAAACAGGGAGGGACCCTCAGCAGAAGACCCAGGGTTAGGTTAGGCCTCAAGAGACAGCAGGTCCAAACTGCCCAGTGCTCAGAGAACTCCCAGGCCGACTGAGATGAGGGCACAAGCGTGGGTGAGTGTGAGCCTGAGGTTTCATCCGGAATGGCCCACAAATGTCGGGGTTCACCAGAAGGGGCTCTCAGGGGTGCCCCAATTCTCTTGCACTGAATGCTCTGTTGTGCCCCAAAACGGTACAGTTTCCTGTGGGCTGCAGGATGAGTCCTACAGTGGGGCTTGTGTGTCCCCAATCCCCCGGAGTAGGGTGCCAGGACCCTGGGGAGGGGCCCCTCTGTGGCTAACCTAGTGTAAGGTTTAGGGTCCAGGAGCCCGGCAAGGACAATCTGCAGGCTGTGCAGCGAGCTCTGTGGAGGGCTGAGAGGAGGCCATGGGGGATGGTGAACATAGGCCTCAGGGTTGGGGCACGGGGGGCTGCCAAAAGTGGGGACAGGCCCTGGGGGCCTCCCCATGTTCTCATGCCCTGTAGGCTCCGTAGAGCCCCAAGGGGCACAGTTTCCTTTCCGGTGGCAAGCTGAGTCCTGCTGTGTGGTACAGGTACCCCAATTCCCTGGGGCTGTGGTGTAAGGCTCCTGGGAGTCCCCCACACCCGCGGCCGACCTAGGGCTAGGGTTAGGCCCCAGGAGCCCGGCAGGCCCGATCTGCTGGCTGTATGGCGAGCTACATGGGCTCAGGTGAGGGTGCAGGGAGGGTGAGCGTGGGCTTCAGGGTTGGGTTGCGGGAGGCCACCGACGTTCGCTGGTGGCTCAGGAGGGCCCTCCTGGTTCTCCCACCCTGAACGCTCTATGGCCTCCCAAGGCGCACGGTTTCCTGCGGGGTGGCAGACTGAGTCCTGCTGTGGGGCTCAGGTGTCCCGAATCCCCGCGGCTCTGGCTCCAGGCTCCTGGGGAGGGGCCCCTCCACAGATGAACTAGGGTTAGGGTTGGGGCCCAGGAACCCCGCAGGCCAGATCTGCCCGCTATGTGGCGAGCACTGCCGCGGGCTGAGGTGAGGGTGTGGGGTGGGGTGAGCATGGGCTTCAAGCTTGGGTTTAGGGATCGCTGAAGTTCGCAGGGGACTCTGGGGGCCCTCCTGGTTCTCCCGCCCTGAATGCTCTACAGCCTCCCAAGGAGCACGGTTTCCTGTGGGCTGGCAGGCTTTATCCTGCAGTGGGGCTCAGGTGTCCCCAGTCCCTGGGGCTGTGGCACCGGGCCCCAGGGGAGGGGCCCTACCCAGCCGACCTAGGGTCAGGTCTAGGCCCCAGGAACCCGGCAGGCCTGATCTGCCGGCTCTGCGACGAGCTCGGTGGCAAGCTGAAGGGAAGGCGTGGGGCGGGATGAGCGTGGGCCTCAGGGTTGGGGTGTAGGGGGCCGCCGAGGATCGCTGGGGTCTCAGAGGGGCCCTACCAGTTCTCCTGAACGGGATGCTCTGCGGCGCCCCAAGGGGCATGGTTTCCTGAGGGGTGGCAGGCTGAGTCCCGTGGTGTGTTCCAGGGGTACCCAATCCCCGGGGTTAAGGTACGGATTAGGGTACGGGTTAAGGTTAGAGTATGGATTATGGTTAGGGTATGGGAGAGGGTAGGGTTTAGGGTTAGGGTAAGGAGAGGGTATGGGTTAGGTTTGGGTTTAGGGGTTACAAGTTAGACGTTATGGGTTAGTGTACAGATTAGGGTTCAGGGTACGGGTTAGGGTTTAGGGTTTGGGTTTAGGGTTAGGGTTAGGGTTGGAGTAGGGGTTAGGTTTAGGGTACGGATTAGGGTTAGGGTACTGGTTAGGGTACGCATTAGGGTACGGTTATGGTTAGTGTTGGCATTTGGATTAGGGTACGGTTTAGGGTACGGGTTAGGGTACGGGTTAGGGTTAGGGTACAGTTTAGGGTTATGGTACAGGCCAGGTTACGGTTTAGGGTTAGGGTTAGGGTACGGGTTAGGGAATGGGTTAGGGATAGGGATAGGGTATGGTTTAGGGTTAGGGTATGGGTGTGGGTACGGGTTAGGGTACAGGTTAGGGTTAGGTACGGGTTAGGGTATGGGTTAGGGTCTGGGTTAGGGATAGGGTACAGGTTAGGGTATGGGTTAAGGTTAAGGTAAGGGTACTGGTTAGGGTTAGGGTACGGGTTACGGTTTAGGGTTTAGGTTTACGGTTAGGGTATGGGTTAGGTTTAGGGTACGGGTACGGTTAGGGTACGGGTATGGTACGAGTTAGGGTATGGGTTATGGTCAGGGTTCAGGGTTAAGGTTAGGGTATGGGTTAGGGTACTTGTTAGGGTTAAGGTTAAGTTTAGGGTACGGTTTAAGTTATGGGTTAGGGTACAGTTTAGGGTTAGGGTTAGGGTACAGGTTTGGGTACGCGTTAGAGTACGTGTTAGGGTTAGGGTACAGGTTAGGGTTCGGGTTAGGGTATGGGTTAAAGTTAGGGTTAGAGTATGGGTTAGGGTTAGGTTACTGGTTAGGGGTAGGGTTAGCTGAAGGGGTAGGGTTAGGGGTAGGGTTAGGGTTATGATAGGGGTCGGGGTATGGTTAGGGTTTAGGGTTAGGGTTTGGGGTTTGGCTTAGTGGTTAAGGTAAGGGTTTAGTGTTTAGGGTTTCGGGTTTAGGGTTAGGGGTTAGGATTTAGGGTTTAGTGTTAATGTAGGGTTTAGGGTTTAAGGATTAGGGTTTAGGGTTAGGTTTAGGTTAGGGTCAGGGTTAGGGTAAGGGTTAGGGGTTAGTGTTAGGGTTAGGGTGAGGGTTAGGGGTTAAGGTTTAGGGTTTAAGGTTAGGGGTTAGGGTTTAGGGTTAGACCCCAGTAGGCCAGCAGTACCGATGCAACGGCTGTGCGGCGATCGGAGGAGTGGGCCAATGTGAAGGCGCTGGTGAGCGGCAGCATGGGCCCAACCATTTTGGTGCAGGAGGGCCTTCGAAAGTCGCCGGGGCCTCGGAGTGCCTTGCCCGTTCTCCCGCTCTGAATGACTAGCGGGGCCCCTAGCGGCTCGGGTGGCTGAAGGGCAACAGGGTGAGTCCGGCACATGGGCTTGTGGTCCCCATCCTCGGCGTTGCGGAGCCACGCCACTCGGGAAGTGCCTCTCGGGGGCTGACCTACACTTAGGGTTAGTCCCCAGGAGGCCGGCAGGCCCGATACACCACATGTGCGGTGATTGGAGCGGTGGGCCGAGGTGAGGGTGCTGGTGAACATGAGCCTGGGCCGAAGCGTTTTGGTTCCGGGCACCTTCGAAGGTTGGAGGGAGTTCGGAGGGCCCTGCCAGTTCTCCAACACTGAATGAATGGTGGTGCCCCTAGCGGCACGTTTAGGAAGGGACCCTCAGGGGCCGTCCTAGGGTGTAGGGTTAGCGCCCAGTAGGCCGGCAGGCCAGATCTGCCAGCTGTGCGAAGGGCAGAGGTGTGGGCCGAGTTGAGGGCGATGGCGAGCGGGAGCATG
Source organism: Ursus americanus (assembly GCF_024610735.1). NCBI lineage: Eukaryota > Metazoa > Chordata > Mammalia > Carnivora > Ursidae > Ursus > Ursus americanus. Next base: position 1,389,043 of record NW_028273634.1, read on the forward strand.
GGCCCCAGGGTTTTGGCGCCCTGGGCCTTGCAATGTTGCCATGGCTCGGAGGGCCCTGCCCTTTCTCCTGCCCTGAATAACCAGCGGCGCCCCTAGTGGCTCCGTTGGCGGTGGGGCAGCAGGGTGAGTCCTGCACTGTGGCTTGGGGATCCCCAATCCCCGGCGTTGCGGGGGCAGGCCCCTTGGGAGGAGCTCCTCGTGGGCTGACCTAGGGTTAGAGTTAGCCCCCAGGAGGCTGGCAGGCCCAATCCTCTGGCTGGGCGGCGAGAGGTGGGCGGGCAGAGGTAAAGGCGCTGCTGAGCGGGAGCGAGGGCCCCTGCATTTTGGCGTGGGAGGCTTCAAATGTCGCTGGTTTCTCCAGGGCCCTGTCGTTCTCCCGCCCTGAATGACCGGCGGCACCCCTAGCGGCCCGGGTGGCGGCATTGAGGCAGGGTGATTCTGGCTCTGGGGCTTGGGGTTCCCGATCCCCAGTGTAGCAGCAGCAGGACCCTTGGGAGGGGCCCCTGAGGGGCCGACCTAGGATTAGGGTTAAGACCCAGGAGGCCGGCAGGCCCAATCCGCCCGCTGGGCTGAGAGCTGAGGGGCAAGCCAAGGTGAGGGCGTGGGGAGTGGGAGCGTGGGCACCAGCGTTTTGGACCAGGGAGCCCTTGAATGTCACCGGGGGCTCGGAAGGCCCTGCCCCTTCTCTCGCCCTGAATGACCTGCGGCGTCCCTAGTGGCCCGGGTGGTGACAGTGCGGCAGGGTGAGTCTGGATCTGGGGCTCTGAGTCACCAAACCCCAGCGTTACAGAACCAGGCCCCTTGGGATGTCCCCCATGGGGCCGACCTAGGGTTTTGGTTAGCCCCCAGGAGCCCGGCAGGCCTTATCCACCAGCTCTGCAGCAACCAGAGGGGCAGGCCAAGGGGAGGGCGCTGGTGAGCAGGAGCGTGGGAGCCACCTTTTTGCGCAAGGGTGCTTTGAAGGTCGCAGGGGAAACGGAGCACCCTGCCACTTCTCCCACACTGAATGACCCGTGGCTCCCCTAGCGGCCTGGGTGGTGGCGCGGCAGCAGGTGAGTCCGGCGCTGGGTCTCAGGGGTCCCCAATCCACTGTGTTGCGGCGCCAGGCCCCTTGGGAGGGGCCCCTCGGGGGCTGACCTAGGTTAGGGTCAGCCCCCAGGACGCCAGCAGGCTCAATCCGCCAGCTGTGTGGCGAATGGAGTGGTGGGTCGAGGTGAGGTCTCTGTCGAGAGGGAGCTTGGGCCCAAGCATTTTGGCTCCGGGGGCCTTTTAATGTTTCCGGGGACTCGGCGGGCCATGCCCATTCTCCTCCCTGAGTGACCGGCAGTGCCCCTAGCTGCCCAGGTGGCAGCGGGGCGGCAGGGTGAGTCAGGCGCTGCGGCTCGGGTATCCCCAATCCCCGGTGTTGCAGCGCCAGGCCCCTTGGGAGGGGCCCCTCGGGGGCCAACCTAGGGTTAGGTTTAGCCCCTAGGAGGCCGGCAGGCCCTATTCGCCAGCTGTGTGGAGACTGGAGTGTCGGACCGAGGTGAGGGCGCTGGTGAGCGGGAGCGTGGGCTCGGGTGTTTTGGCGCGGGGGGCTTTTGAAGGTCGCAGTGTCTCGGAGGGCCCTGCCTGTTCTCCCGCCCTGAATGAACGGCAGCACCCCAAGCCCCCGGGTGGCAGCTGGGTGGCAGGGTGAGTCAGGTGCTGAGGCTCAGGATCCCCAATCTCCGGCGTTGGAGCGCCAGGCCCCTTGGGATGGGCCCCTCGGTGGTCAATCTAGGGTTACGGTTAGCCCCCAGAAGGCCAGTGGTCCCGATCAGCGGCTGTGCAACACGCGAAGGGTTGGGCCGAGGTGAGGGCGCTGGCGAGCCTTAGCATGAGCCCAAGCCAAGCACGGGGGGCCTTTGAATGTCAGCGGGTGCTCGGAGGGCCCTAACCATTTTCTTGCTCTGATTGAACGGTGGGCCCCTAGCGGCTCGGGTGGCTGAAGGGAAGCAGGGTGAGTCTGGCACTTGGGCTCGGTGTCCCCATCCCCAGCGTTGCGATGCCAGGCCCCTTGGGAAGGGCCCCAGGGGTGCCGACCTATGGTTAGGGTTAGCCCCCAGGAGTCCGGCAGGTCCGATACACCACCTGTGCGTCGAGCGGCGAGTTGGGCCGAGGTGAGGGTGCTGGTGAACATGAGCCTGAGCCCAAGTGTTTTCGTTTGGGGCGCCTTCGAAGATCAGCAGTTTTCGGAGGGCCCAGCCCGTTCTCCCACCCTGAATGAACGGTGGCATCCCTAGCGGTCCGGGTGGGGCGGGGCGGCAGGGTGTAACTGACGATGGGGTTGGGGGTCCCCAATCCCCAGCATTGGGCCGCCAGGCCCCTTAGGAGGGGCCCTTCGGGGGCCAACCTAGAGTTAGGGTTAGCCCCTAGGTGGCCAGCAGGCCCTATTCGCCAGCTGTGTGGAGAGCGGAGTGGCGGACCCAGGTGAGGGCGCTGGTGAGCGGGAGCGTGGGACCTAGCATTTTGGTGCGGGTTGCCTTTGAAGGTCGCAGGGGACTGGAGGGCCCTGCCCATTCTACCACTCTGAATGAGGACGGCGCCCCTAGTGGGCCGGGTCGCGGCAGGGCGGCAGGGTGAGTCTGGCGCTGGTGCTCGGGGGTCCCCAATCCCTGTCGTGGTGGCGCCAGACCCCTGGGAGGGGCCCCTCGACATCCAACCTACTGTTAGTCCCCAGGAGGCCGGCAGGCCCGATCCAGCGGTTGTGCGGCTTGTGGAGGGGCTGGCCGAGGTGAGGGCGCTGGTGAGCGGAAGCGTGGGCCAAAGCATTTTGGCGTGGGAGGACTTCAAATGTCACCGGAGGCTCGGAGGGCCCTGCCCATTCTCCAACCCAGATGACCGGCGGCGCCTCTAGCGGCCCGGGTGGTGGCGGGGCATCAGGGTGCGTCCGGCAGGTTGCTTTGGGGGTGCCCAATCCCCCGCATGGTGGCGCCAGGCCCCTTGGGATGGGCCCCTCAGGAGCCAAGCTAGGGTTATGGTTAGCTCCAGGCGGCCGGCAGGCCCGATCCACCGGCTGTGCGGCGAGCAGAGGGGCAGGCCGAGGTGGGGTCGCTGGGGAGTGGGAGCATGGGCCCAAGCGTTTTAGTGTGGGGGGCCTTCAAAAGTCGGCGGGGGCTTGGAGGGCCCTGCCCGTTCTCCTGCCCTGAATAACCGGCGGCGCCCCTAGCACCCCAGGTTGCGGTGGGGCGGCCGTATGAGTCCGGCGCTGGGGCTCGGGGGTCCCCAATCCCAGGCCTTGCAGCTCCAGGCTCCTTGGGAGGGGCCCATCGGGGGCCGACCTAGGTTTAGGGTTAGCCCCCAGGAAGCTGGCAGGCCTGATCCGCCGGCTGTGTAGCCAGCAGAGGGGCAGGCCGAGGTGAGGGCGCTGTCGAGCGGGAGCCCGGGCCCAAGCATTTTGGCGTGGGGGCATTCGAAAGTCACTGGGGGTTAAGAGCGCACTTCCCGTTCTACCTCGCTGAAAGCCCAACGGCGTACCTAGCGGCTCGGGTTGCGGAGGGGCGGCAGGGTGAGTACGGTGCTGGGGCTCGGGGATCCCTAATCCCCGGCATTGCAGCACCAGACCCCTTGGGAGGGGCCCCTCGGGGGCTGACATAGGGTTTGGGTTAGCCTCCAGGAGGCCGGCAGGCCCAATCCACCAGTTGTGCGGCGAACGGAGGGTCAGGCGGAGGTGAGGCCACTGGCGAGCGGGAGCATGGGCCCAGGTGTTTTGGCGTGGGGGTCCTTCAAAGGTCGCCGGAGGCTCAGAGGGCCCTGCACGTTCTTCCGCCCTGAATGACCGGCGGCTACCCTAGCGGCCCGGGTAGAGGACGGGCGGTATGGTGAGTCAGGCGCTGGGGCTCGGTGTCCCCAACCCTCGGCGTTGGGGCGCCAGGCCACTTCGGAAGGGCTCTAGGGGGCCGACCGAGCATTACTGTTAGCCCCCAGGAGGCCGGCAGACCCGATCTCCCAGCTGTGTGGCGAGCAGAGGGGCGGGCCATGGTGAGGGCGCTGTTGAGTGGAATCGTGGGCCCAAGAGTTTTGGCGTGGGGGGCATTCAAAAGTCGCTGGGGGCTCAGAGTGCCCTTCCCGTTGTACCGCGCTGAATGCCTGACGGCGCACCTAGCGGTGCGGGTTGCAGAGGGGCGGCAGGGTGAGTCCAGTGCTGGGGCTCGGGGGTCCCCAATCCCAGGCGTTGCGGATCCAGGGCCCTTGGGATGGGCCACTCTGGGGCCAACCAAGGGTTATTGTTAGCCCCCAGGAGGCCAGTAGGCCCAATCCGCCGGCTGTGCGGCAAGTGGAGGCGTGGGCCCAGGTGAGGGCGGTTGAGAGCAAGAGCGTGGGCTCAAGCGTTTTGGCACGGGGGGCCTTAAAAATCATCGGGGGTTCAGCGGGCCCTTCCTGTTCTTCCACCCTGAATGACCAGCGGCACCCCTAGCAGCCTGGGTGGTGGCGTGGCGGCAGGATGAGACTGGCAATGGGGCTCGGGGGTCCCCATTCCCTGGCATTGCGGCACCAGGCCGCTTGGAGGGGCCCCTTGGGTGCCGAGCTTGGGTTAGGGTTAGCCCCCAGGAGGCTGGCAGGCCTGATCGGCCAGGTGTGCGGCGAGTGAAGTGGCGTGCAGAGGTGATGGCACTGGCGAGCGGGAGCGTGGGCCTAAGCGTTTTGGCGCTGGGGGCATTTGAAAGTCGCCGGGGGCCCAGAGCGCCCTACAGGTTCTCCCACCCTGAATGACCGGTGGCGCCCCTAGGGGCCGGTAGGGGAGGGGCAGTAGAGTGAGTCCAGCGCTAGGGCTCGGGGGTCCCCAATCCCCGGCATTGTGGCACCAGGCCTTTGGAAGGGACCCCTCGGGGTCCGACCTAGGGTTAGGGTTAGCCCCCAGGAAGCAGGCCGGCCCGATCCGCTAGCTTTCGGCAAGCGGAAGGGCGGCCTGAGAAGAGGGCGCTGACAAACAGGAGCATGACCCCAAGCGTTTTGGTGCGGGGGGCCTTCGAATGTCGCCGGGGGCTCGGAAGCCCCTGCCCGTTCTCCCGCCCTGAATGACCGTGGCGCCCCTAGCGGTCCGGGTGGCGGCGGGAAGGCAGGGTGAGTCCCACGCAGGGGCTTGGGTGTCCTCAATCCCCGGCGTTGTGGCGCTAGGCCCCTTGAAAGGGGCCCCTCGGGGGGGACCTGGGTGTAGGGTTAGCCCCAGGAGGCCGGCAGGCCCAATCCGCAGGCTGTGTGGCATACGGTGGGGCAGGCCGAGGTGAGGCCGCTGGCGAGTGGGAGCATGGCTCCAAGCATTTTGCAAAGTGGGCCTTCGAAGGTCGTCGAAGTCTCGGAGGGCCCTGCCCGTTCTACTGCCCTGTATAACCGGCGGCACCCCTAGCACCCTGGGTGGCGGTGGGGCAGCCGGGTGAGTCCAGTGCTGGAGCTTGGGGGTCCCCAATCCCAGGCGTTGCTGCTCCAGGCCCCTTGGGATGGGCCCCTCAAGGACCGACCTAGGGTTATGGTTAGTTCCAGGTGGCCGGCAGGCCCGATCCGCCGGCTGTGTGGCGAGCGGAGGGGCGGGCCAAGTTGAGGGCGCTGGCGAGCTGGAGCGAGAGCCCAAGCGTTTTGGCGCGGTGGGCCTTCGAAGGTCACCGGGGGCTCGGAGGGCCATTCCCGTTCTCCCATCCTGAATGAGGACGGCGCCCCTATCGGGCCGGGTCGTGGCGGGGCAGCAGGGTGAATCAGGCGCTGGTGCTCGGGGGTCCCCAATCCCCAGCGTGGCGGTGCCAGGCCCCTTGGGAGAGGCCCCTTGGGCGCCAAAGTAGGGTTTGGGTTAGCCCCAGGAGGCCGGCAGGCGTACGGAGGTGCTGGCCGAGGTGAGGACGCTGACGAGGGGGAGCGTGGGCCCAAGAGTTTTCGCTCGTGGGCCTTCGATGTTCGCTGGGGGCTCGGAGGGCACTGCACGTTCTCCCGCACTGAATGACCGGCGGCACCCCTAGCGGCCAGGGTGGCGGTGGGGCTGCAGGGTGATTCCAGCGCTGGGGTCGGGGGTCCCCAAACCCCGGCGTGTTTTGCGCCACTCACCTTGGGAGGGGCCTTCGTGGGCCGACCTAGTGTTAGGGTTAGACCAAAGGAGGTCGGCAGGCCCGATCTGCCAGGTGTGCAGTGAGTGGAGTGGCGGGCCGAGGTGAGGGCGCTGGCGACAGGGTTCGTGGGCCCAAGTGTTTTGGCGCTGGGGGCCTTCGAAGGTCACCAGGAGCTCTGAGGCCCTGCCCGCTCTACCGGCCTGAATGACCGGCGGCGTCCCTAGGGGCCCGGGTGGTGGCAGGGCGGCAGGGTGCGTCCGGCGCTGGGGCTCGAGAGTCCCCAGTCCCTGGCGTGGCAACGCCAGGCCCCTTTGGAGGGGCCCTCAGGGACCGACCTAGGGTTAGGGTTAGCCCCGAGGAGGCCGGCAGGCCCGATCTCCCAACTGTGTGGGGAGTGGAGAGGTGGGCCGAGGTGAGGGTGCAGGGGAGCGGGTATGTGGGCCCAAGCATTTTGGGGCTAGGGCCTTCGATGGTCGCCGGGGGCTCGGAGGGCCCTGCACATTCTCCCGCCATGAAGGACCAGCGACGCCCCTAGCTCCCTGGGTGGCAGCGGGGGTGGCAGGGTCAGTCCGGCACTCGTGCTTGGGTTTCCCCAATCCCCAGCGTTGCAGTGCCAGGCCCCTTGGGAGGGGCCCCTCGGGGACTGTCCTAGGGTTAGGTTAACCCCCAGGAGGCCAGCAGTTCCGATCCGCCGACTGTGCAGTGAGCAGAGGGATTGACCGTGGTAGGGCGCAGTCGAGCGGTAGCGTGGTACCTAGCGTTTTGGTGTGGGGGGCCTTCTTATTTCACCGGAGGCTCGGAGGGCCCTGCCAGTTATCCCGCCCTGAATGCCCGGCGGCGCCCCTAGCGGCCCATGTGGCGGCGGGGCGGCAGGGTAAGTCCAGTGCTGCTCCTCGGGGGTTTCCAACACCCAGCATTGTGGCGCCAGGCCACTTGGGATGGGGCCCTAGGAGACCTACCTAGGGTTAGTGTTAGCCCCCAGGAGGCTGGGAGGCCCGATCTGCTGGCTGTGCAGCGTGCGGAAGGGCGGGCCGAGGTGAGGGCACTGGAGAGTGGAAGCGTGGGCCCAAGCGTTTTGGCGAGGGAACCCTTCGAAAGTTGCCGCGGCTCGGAGGGCACTGCCCATTCTCCCGCTCTGAATGACCGGCAGCACCCCTAGCAGCCCTGGGGGCAGCGTAGCGGCAGTGTGAGTCTGGTGCTGGGGCTCCGGGGTCCCAAATCCCCGTCGTTGCGGAGCCAGGCCCCTTGGGATGGGCCCCTAGCGGGCCTACCTAGGGTTAGTGTTAGCCCCCAGGAGGCTGGGAGGCTTGATCCGCAGGCTGTGCAGCAAGTGGAGGGGTGGGCCGAGGTGAGGGCACTGGTTAACGGAAGTGTTGGCCCAAGCGTTTTGCCTGGGGGGGCTTTCGACGGTTGCCGGGGGCTCGGAGGGCCCTGCCCGTTCTCCCGCCTTAAATGACCATAGGGGCCCCTTGTTGCCCCGGTGGCAGTGGAGCAGCAAAGTGAGTCTGGCGCTGAGGCTCGGGGGTCACCAATCCCCAGCGTTGCGGCCCCAGGCCCCTTGAGAGGGCCCCCTCGGGTGCCGACCTAGGGTTAGGGTTACCCCCAGGAGGCCAGTAGGCCCAATCTGCTGGCTGTGCGGTGAGCGGAGGGGCAGGTTGAGATGAGGGCGTTGGCGTGCGGGAACGTGGGCCCAAAATTTTGGAGCGAGGGGCCTTCGAAGGTCACCAGGGGCTCAGAGGGTCCTGCCCGTTCTCCCGCCCTGAATGACCGGGGGTGCCCCTTGTGGCCCGGGTGGCAGTGGGGGGCATGGTGAGTCCGGCGCTGGGGCTCAGGAGTCCCCAATCCCCATCGTTGTGGCGCCAGGCCCCTAGGGAGGGGCCAATAGGGGGCTGACCTAGGGTTTGGCTTAGCCCCCAGAAGGCCCGCAGGCCCGATCCACCAGCTGTGTGCGGAGCGGAGGCGAGGGCCGAGGTAAGGGCGCTGGCCAGCGGGAGCGTTGGCCCAAGCATTTTGGTGCGGGGGGCCTTCGAAGGTGGCCGGTGACTTGGAGGGCCCTTGCCATTCTCCCTCCCTGAATGAATGGCGGCGCCCCTAGGGGCCCAGGTGGCTGTAGGGCGGGAGGGTGATTTGGGCGCTGGAGCTCGGGAGTCCCGAATCCCCGGTGTTGCGGCAATAGGAACCTGGGATGGGCCCCTCCGGCGCCCACCAAAGGTTAGGGTAACACCCAGGAGGCTGGCAGTCCAGATCCACAGGCTGTGCAGCGAGCGGAGGGGCGGACCGAGGTGAGGGCGCAGGCGAGCGGGAGCATGGGACCAAGCGTTTTGGCGTGGGGGGCCTTCGAAGGTCGCCAGGGGATCGGAGGGATCTGCCAGTTCTCCCTCCCAGAATGACCAACGGTGTTCCTAGTGGCCCGGGTGGTGGCGGGGCAACACAGTGAGTCCGGCGCTGGGGCTCGGGGGTCCCAAATCCCAGGCATTGCGGTGCCAGGCCCCTTCGGAGGGGCCCCTCAGGGACCAACTTAGGGTTATGGGTAGCCCCAGGAGGAGGGCAGGCCTCATCCACTGGCTCTGCAGCGAGTGGAGGAGCGAGCCAAGGTGAGGGCGCTGAGGAGCGGGAGCGTGGGCTCAAGCGTTTTTCATGGGGGGGCCTTCGAAGGTCGCCGTGGGCTCGGAGGGCCCTGCCCGTTCTCCCGCACTGAATGACCAGGGGCACCCCAAGCATCCCGGGTGGCGGCGGGGCAGCAGGGTGAGTCCGGCGCTGGGGCTCGGTGGTCCCTAATACCTGGCGTTGTGGCGCCAGGCCCCTTGGGACGTGCCCCTCGGGGGCTGACCTAGGGTTTGGGTTAGCCCCCAGGAGACTGGCACGCTCATTCCGCCCATGTGCAGTGAATGGAGGTTTGGGTCGAGGTGAGGTAGCTGGCGATCGGGACCGTGGGCCAGAGCATTTGGCTTTGGATCGGGGTGCCTTCGAAGGTCGCACGTGGCTCGGTGGGTCCTGCCTGTTCTGTAGCCCTGAAGGACTGGCGACACCCCTAGCTCCCCATGTGGCAGCGGGGCAGCAGGGTGCGTCCGGCGCTGGGACTTGGGGGTCCCCAATCCCTGGCATGTGGTGCCAGGCCACTTGGGAGGGGCCCCTTGGGGGTGACCTAGGGATAGGGTTAGCCCCCAGGAAGCCAGCAGGCCCGATCCGCCAACTCTGCAGCGAGCGGAGGGGTGGGCCGAGATTAGGGAGCAGGCGAGCAGGAGCGTGGGAGCCAGAGTTTTGCGCGGGGGGCCTTCGAAGGTCGCAGGGGGATCAGAGGGCCCTGCCCGTTCTCTCTTCCTGAATGACTGGCAACGCCCCTAGCACCCTGGGTGCTTGCGGGTTGGCAGAGTGAGTCCAGCCCTGGGGCTCGGGGGTCCCAAATCCCCAGCATTGCGGTGCCAGGCTCCTTGGGAGGGGCCCCTTGGGGGCCGACCGAGGGTAAGTGTTAGCCCCCAGGACTCCAGCAGGCCCCTTCCGCCAGCTCTGCAGCAGGCGGAGGGGCAGGCCGAGGTGAGGGCACTGGCGAGAGGGAGTGTGGGCCCAAGCGTTTTGGCGTGGGGGGCCTTCAAAAGTCGCCGGGGGCTTGGAGGGCCCTGCCCGTTCTCTCGCCCTGAAAGACTGTCGGTGCCCCTAGCAGCCCGGGTTGCTGTGGGGCGGCAGGGTGACTCCAGCGCTGGGCTCGGGGGCCCCAATCCCCGGCATTGTGGCACCAGGCCCTTTGGGAAGGGCCCCTCGGGGGCCGACCAAGGCTTAGGGTTCAGCCCCAGGAGGCCGGCAAGCACTGCGATAAGTGGCTCTGGCAATGTAACAAAAATGCCATACACTTATCTGTAAGAAATAACAGTGTACAGGAACCCTCTTAGCCCTAACATCATCCTTTGTGAATATGGAAGCCAGCCCCAAAGTGGTCGTGGAAGTCTGACGAAAGGGCTAAGCACTTTTCTCTGAGTCACCACACTGTACAGGGAAAGACCAATGTACATCATCTTTCACGAGTAGGAAGCATTAATGAAAAGGTTCTGGAATTTCGAGGACTCTGACCCATCCTTATTGGTAATAAACCACCGTGTACAGGAAAACACCTTCAACTCTCATCAGCCTCCTCAATCCTGATTCTGATTCAACTTTGGGTGTGTAGGACTAGGGAAATGTCCACATCTTATTGCTAAGAAAGAACGATGTCAGGGTAATGCCCTTCAAGTCACCTCAGCCTTCCTGAAGACGGCAGCAGGAATCAAGCTGGTTATGTTACCATGAGGTAAGGAAGATGAGCATATAAGTGAGAAACAACAGTGGGCAGGACCTCTCTTCCAAGGAACAGTATCTTTGCTTAATGTTCAATCCCTATGGTAAGTGGTTGTGGGCATTTGTGAGGTCAAAATCTTGAGTGTTTTGTAAAACCTCTTGGCCATTCACAGATGAGACTAAGGTAGTTGGGGACTCCTAGGCAGTGATTTGTCCACTGTCAAAAATATGAAAAGATAAAAGAGACAGATGAGGTCTCCTCAGGCATTGTCCTTTATCCTCATCCTCCGTGAGGATGGCCATCTCTGGACAGCTCAGTGGCAGGGTCTCATTCACAGTGGGGGCATCTGTTCCTCACAGACATCAGGCAGGGAAATGGATTTGGTTCTCTGTGCCAGCCCAGCCACAGCTGAGTGTCACAGCACCCTCTCGTGGGCTCATAAGAGTTTCACTGTCACCAGGCAGGTCATTGTATTTGATAAACCACTGTGAGAGTTTGCAATCGCCTTCATCTGCAACCTCCTAGAGGCAAATGCAGGTGTCTGGTACCATGTGAAGTCATGTGAAGGCATTGTGAGAAATTGTCCTTTTGGTTAAGAAAAACATGGCTGGGGCTCCTGGCTGGCTCAGCCAGTTAAGCATGTGCCTTTGGCTCAGGTTATGATCCCAGGGTTCTGGGATCGAGGCGAGGCTCCCTGTTCAGCAGGAAAGGAGTTAGGGAAATAGCTTAGAACCCACATAGAATGTGAATAAAGGGGAGTGAAATGGAATTTGGTCTGTGTTTTGCTTTAGGGATTGGAAGTTAGTTTTTTCTCAATTGTGATGGTTCTTGAAACAGAGAAGCTGTATTGGTTTTTTTTTACCTTTAATTTTTTTCTAATAATAATTTTTTATTATGATATGGTAGTCACTATACAGTATTTCCTTAGTTTTTGATGTAGTGTTCCATGATTCATTATTTGCATATAACACCCAGTGCTCCATGCAATATGTACCTTCCTTAATACCCATCACTGGCCCATCCCAATCCCCCACCCCTCTCCCCTCTGAAGCCCTCAGTTTGTTTCCCAGAGTCCATAGTCTCTCGTGGTTCATTCCCCCTTCTGTTTAGGGTCCATTGTCTAAAGGGACAGACAGTGGAAGTTCACCGAATATAAGATCGAAATTTCGTTGTTCATTATAGATGCCGCTAAGTAGTTCCCAGTCATTTCATTCTACTGTAGTAATTCATTATACCTGTGCAGGTGCACGTGGAAGACAATTGATGCATGTTTAGTGGTAATAAAACACGCCCCTCAGTAGTAGAATAATAGAGGATGCACATGTGTAAAATTATTCGACTACAGCTTCCATGCTTTCCCTTTGGTTCCTTATTATCTATGAAATTGGACAATTTTTGTTCTCTAGGCTTAAAACTCATTGTCAGTATTCAGAGTTTTTCAATGCTGATCTTCTCCTGTATAAGTTACCAAAAACCTAAAATATGTATGAAATTTAAAAAACGCTATATTGAAAATGACAGCAGGGAAGTTCCATTTTGTGAATATTGTGTCAATGGATCTCTATTTTGACATCAGTGTTCATTAGAAATGATGACATTTCATGTGAGTATAAATATCAATGTGAAAAAGGAAAGGTAGGAAGAACCTTGAATGTTATGTAATTGCTGAAATGACAGGAGTGTGTGTGTGTGTGTGTGTGTGTGTGTGTGTGTGTGTGTGTTTGTGTGTGTGTGTAATTGATTTTCAGTGAATGGTTCAGCTTCTTGTAGGGCCTCCGAGAGAGCCCAGATGAACCTTTCAATGAGTTGGTATCTGTTTTCAGAACATGGGAATCTCTTAGTCCAATAGTCAATCAGGCAAGCTTTGAGGTCTTGAAGAGTTTCAGTCCTCAGCGATGGTGTTGCAGACCCTTGTGAGCAAACCCTAGGGTATGCTCACAGCCCTCATTTGCTGGTAGCAAGGTGTGACGATTTCAGAGGGCATTTCCCAAAGAAGTACCTCTTGAGTCTCTGTCCTTGTCAGTTCCCTACACTTCCTTACACTAGTTATGTGTTCAATGTGTTTCAGGATAATCCCCACATGTGATTTTTGCTATTTCCTACTAGTCCTATCTGTTTCTCATGTTCTTCTTTTATGGTCGGTGTTGGGAAGCAACCTGTGCGGTGTAGGAAGGGGTGTGGTAGTTGTCTGCCTTCAGAGGACCGAATGATGCCTAGAAATTGTACTGTAGTTTGAGGTCAATTGTCCATCCTCTGAGTGTCAGGAATTCCATCACTTTACATTGATGCTAGTCTGTTCTTCAAGCTGTCTTCAGAAATAAGGACGTCATCCATCTAGGGAATACTGATTTGTGTGTATGTTTTCATTTTAGGAAAGGCCTTGCTGCTCCTGAAAATAATACTGTAGAGCACCCTTTCCTGTTCTTATTGGCCATCAGTCAATCTTTTGTGAAGTATTCCTTTATAAATAGACTTTTTATGGTTGATGAGCAGGAATTCTTATTGACAAGTCTTTGTCAGTGTGTGTATTGCAAATCTTACTTCCCAGCCTGTGGTTCACTTTTTCATTTTCTTATGGTCATAAGATAAGGAGAAATGTCACATTTTTATGAAGTCCCACTGAATTCTTTTAAATGGTTAGTGCACCCTATGTCCTGCCCCAAGATTGACAGGTTCTACGTTTTCTTTCAGAAACTGTCCAATGGGAAACACAATCCATCACAAATTTATAAATTGCATTTTTAATTATAATAGGGTATTTATACACTGTTTTGGATTTTCTATGTACACAATCGTATTATCTTTGAATAGTCACAATTATCCCCTCAATTCTTATACTTTTTGTTTCTCTTGCCTTCTAACACTGGTAAATTCTCCAATGCAACGTTGAGTAGAGCAGCATTGTTTGAAGATTTTAATATACCTTTCTCAATATCTGACAGAAAAAGCAGACAAAACATTGGTAAAATGTGACCTAATGGACATATAGGGAACATTCCATAATAAGTGCAGAATACATTATTTTCAAGTGGTCATAGTCTCTTTACCCAAATAGATGATAGGTGGGGCCACGAATCAAGTCTACAAATGTTAAACCCTGAAATTAACTAGATTCTATTCTTAGACCACAGGGGAATTGAGCCACAGTCATAGGAAAAAGAAAACCAGGAAGTCCTTCAATGTTTAAAAATTAAATGGAACTTTGCTACATATCCTAAAGGTGAGGGAGGGAATCTCAATGGAAATTCTGAACCTTTTCTACATGAGGGCTCACGCACAATGGCACTTTCTTTGTGAAGAGCATTATAATAACCTAGACAGGAGTTGAGCCTTAAGTCAGAGTTCTGCCTGCCCCAGCCACACCTGGCAGCCTTGGCCTGTGGTCCCCCTCAGCTGTCCTTTCTGGTGGCCCTGAGCTAAGGGGTCAACATTGCCATATGGAAATGGGAAGCTCCCCACTCATAGTGATGGCGGTGCCCCCTCCCCAGCTGCCCTTTCTGGTGGCTCTGAGCTAAGGGGGTCAACATGGCCGTATGGAAATTAGAAGCTCCCCACTCTTAGTGATGACGTTGCTATCGTATCGTCCTCACCAGTCCAACAACATGATTTCTGAGTGAACTATGACACAAGAGTGACTTCTTGGCCTTCCTTCAGGTTTGAAAATCATCTGGTGAGTCATCTATTAGGAATATGGATTCAACATGTGTTCTTTCTTCTGGAAAAGAAATAGACCCAATAGCAATTATGGCTTCCTGAGCACCTGTTCCTGAGAGACATCATACTGGCTCTTTGTAGCATTCTGCCTCTTAAACTTCTCAACTAGGGTGTAGATATTTTTAGGCACATTTTCAGGTGGTTAGACAGGGACTCAGATGATATGAGTCACAGCGGATTTTAGTGTCAGAAACCTAAGTGGGATCCCCAAATTGACTCCAAATCCCTTGTTGTTCCATACAGGGTACTATTTCCCTCTTATCTCTGGTCTTCTCGATCTGGAAACCTATCAAGTATCAGGATTTTCTTGTCATGTGGACAACTGGAACGAATTCAGCGGGCCTTTTCACCTCTGCCCATGGTGATCATTAAGATCATTATCTCAGTGGAGGACCTCTGGGTAAGATACTCAAAGATCCTTAGGAATACAGACAGTATAATATTTTCCTGGTATTAAAGTTACAGAAACCAACTATCATTTTTAGTCGATTCAGGCTCTGGTATGTTCAAACCGTGCTGTAAAACTGGTCTGAAATAGTATTTAAAAACACTCAGCTCAGCCTCTTCTACAAAGTGAGCCAATGCTTATAAACATGGCTAAAATATTCCCTTACCTACGATGACTTCCCAGCCATCATAGTGTTTATATGGTATGACTGTGACTTACATTAGTCAACATTTGCAGAGAAAGAACTTAGTGCATCCAGGGGGCACTTCATGTCGAAATTAGTTTGTGACAATGAGCTACTGTGTTTTATTCTGCAGTCCAAGGGAATGGTGCCAGACATCTCTAAGGTGTCTAGCAGTTCTACAATTCTGATTTTAAGTGGTCTGTGTGCTTCAGAGATTTGGGCAGGAGAAGGGCAGGAGTCCAGAGACTGTGAACACTCTGTCACCTGTGCTGACCATGGAGCAGGCAGCCTTCTGTGGACAACATTTTGATTTCTTGGTACTCTTGGGAAAGGTGCTTTTGTCTCATATTCCTCCATTTAGGAGTAATTATAACGATGAAAGTAATTTTTATCTTATATCATCTGTGGGCCCTGATCCTGGGCTCCCAGGGAAGCTATCCTTTAACATTTTACCCGGCTCAAAATGACTGGGCAACACCTCAAAGCATGGGCCCTATTTCTGCCCCAAGCACATGTTGTACATCTGCTTCGAGAAGAAAACAATAACCAAAAATGCCAACATAAAGATAAGACAAAATAAAGAACCTCTTTGGCTCCCATAATATTAAAGTCATACTGACATGTATATACTGAAAATGCATGAAATCATTGCATTTCCTAAAGCCCAAGTCTTGGAGGGTCTGAGAGTCACTGACCTTGCCCAGAACCAGGCACACCCCAGCAGGGAGGGCTGGTGCAGAAAGGGAAGGGGCAGGACTCTGAGGGTGGTCTGCAGCTAGAGGGGTCCCTGGAATGGGCCAGGTGTGTGTGGAGGCCCCAGCCCACGAGCCCACCCATGCCTGTGCCTGGTGTTGGGTAGAGGAGGCTCCTCTTGGGCCCCCTGCACTTTCAGGGTTCCAGGGGCTTGAGGGCGGGTTGCCCAGCATCCAAGGAGCTCAGGCACAGCCCTCCCAGAAAATTCACCACTTGGGGGTGGAGCTACATCACTGTGGGCGGTCCCAGATTTGCAGTGGGTTGCAGACCTGGGGCAGAAGGGGCACTGAGAGAGAGAGAGTTGCCCTGTGGAGATCCCTGCTGGTGAGTGAGCAGCATGCACTGGGGTGTGGGTCCGGGTCAGGGTGCGCCCCAGGTGGGAGGCAGGGTTCTGGAAGGGAACGTGGAGAGGGTTCATTGTGTGGACTCAGGTGAGTTTTCCTTTTCCTTTTAAAGTCTCTTCTGCCCCATGTCCTCAACTGGCCTTATTCTCCATCCCCGTGAACTATAGGGCGCCCGCTCACCTGAGCTTTTGTGGGATGGGTTGCAGAATTTCAGGGTTTCCCCTGTTCCCCTGGAAGAGTGCGGGAAAGGACCTCACACAATCCCCACCTTCAGTTCTCTGACACAGTGCAGGTGATGCCTCTTGGGCATTAACCCGAGTTCAGCAGGGTGTGCCCTGGTCCCCCAGGCACAGGTGTGGCAGTAGCAAGCCCCAGAGCCGTCCCCCAACTTAGCATTATGCCCCCTGTGCCCCAAGGTTAGTGGTAATTGGCTATTAGAAGCATGCAGGAAAATCCTCCAGGTGGGGGCCTGGAGGCGGGCGTAAACCAGACCCCACTCTAGTTGCATTGGGAATAGACGAATTGAGGGTTTCTTTAGAAGAGTAAGTCTGCTTTCCAGAAAAGGCAAGGTCATTGGTCTGTTGAGAATGAAGATAATTACTGCTAAACAACAAGTATGTGTTGCCCCTTCGCCCAGAAACCGAAGCAGGTGTGCAGGCTTTAGGTCATAGGTGCCTTCTTCTCCACAGCTGAGAACACTTCTCTGCTCTGGCTCCTAGACACCCGAGGTTTTGAAAGTCAGCATCAGAGTCAGCGAGGCAGATTGTCACAGGACGCCAGTGTTCAGAGAAAGCACAGGTATGTTTGGCAAAATGTCCTATCTATGTCAGGGCTGGAGGTAAAACCTCTCATTATACCAAACCTCCTGGGCTTTTCTCTTTTCTCTAGTTGAGCCACAAAGTAAAATTGAAGTAGCTGTCAGCATTCTGGGTTTGGTGCAAGAATTACTTAGTTTCCCTGGAGGTAGAACATTGCAGGGGATCACAATTTCTCTGTCCATTTATTGCTTACAAATGTATTTTGACCATCTGTTTCCTAGGAACCCTCTTTTATTAGAAAGGGAAGGTGAGATTCACTCTGTGCCTGTTTGTAACATCTAATTTGTTCCTTCCTGTAACACTGTTTATTCAATTATGCCTTAGATATGGTTGAGTGGTCAGCATCTAGAGTTAGGTGGCTTTTATCATCTGATACAGACTTGGATGATGTCATTTGACAAAGGTGATGTTTCATCATTGATTAGTTTATTCATCAGAAGAGTTAAAATTAGGGTGGAGGGAAAATTCAAAATTATCCAAAGCGGCCTGTTCCTGTTTAAAAGTTGAGCTTGACTTTCTAGTTTTACTAAAAGTATTATCTCGATATTTTGAGGTGCCATATTCTCTCTGTAGTTTCTTTGGTGGTGGAGTCAGAAGGAGAGTCTGGGAATTCTTTCGGAGAGTGGCATGCTGGTGGCTTCAAGGGGCTTGGCATCAGGAGCCTTGGGGTGAATTCTGCAACTGCTTGCCTAACCCTGGGTGCATCTCCCAGAGGTTTTGTTTCCTCTTATGAAATTGCCGGCAGATAATGTTCTGCTTGAAGGGGAACCCTCCCATCCTGTTGGTGGGAATGCAAAGTGGTGCAGCCAGTCTAGGAAACAGTGTGGGGGTTCCTCAAAAAGTTAAACATTGAACAACCCCATGATCCAGCTATTGCTCTCCTAGGTATTTACCCAAAGGATACAAAAATGTGGATTCAAAGGGGGTCCATGCACCATGATGTTTAGAGCAGCAATGTCCACAGTAGCCAAATTATGGAGAGAATCCCAAAGTCCATGCACTGATGAATGGATCAAGCAGATGTGGGATACCTATATATAATGGAATATGACCCAGCTTCAAAAAGAATGAAATCTTACCACTTGCAAGGATGTGGATGGACATAGAGTGTATTAAGCTAAGCAAAATCAGTGAGGAAAGACTAATATCCTATCCTCTCATGCTTGTGGAATTTCAGAAAGAAAACAGATGAACAGAGTGTTGGGGTGATGAGAGAGGCAAACAAGGAAATAGACTCAACGTTGGAGAACAAACTGAGCGTTGCTGCAGGACAGGGGTGTGGGGGGAAGAGTTAAATGGGTGAGGGGTATTAAGGAGGGTACTTGTGATGAGCACCAGGTACTGTATGCAGGTGAGGAATCACTAAATCCTACCCCTGAAGCGAATATTCCATGGCATGTGAACTAACTGGAATTTAAGTAAAAGAAGAAAGGAAAAAGTGTTCTGCTTCATGAAGAGTGAGGTAAAATTGTAGTGATTTGGGCTGTACTATTCTATAGAGGATAGATGTAAAACACCCTGTTGTAGGATACACTAGTTTCTTATCACATAAGGAGTCCTCAGAAAGCTGCAATGAAAGATTCAGGTCTCAGAGCATCTTCATGTTCCACTGATATGTTACAGTTTGCACAGGTAGGAAAGAAGGTGGAGAGAAAGGCAACAGAAGGGGAAAGTAGGTGTGAACCTTTCATTAGTTAGCATTATATCTTTCTCATGAAAGCCTTGCGCCAGTGTGATTTTGGAAGAAGAGGGGGAATCCGGGAGCATTGGAGGAGACAGGGGAGTTCCAGGTCTGGGTAAAGCTGACAGGGGTCCCAGATGAGAGCTGAATGCATTCTGCAGCAGGGTGTGGGCAGGGTGGGCTCCAGGGGTGGCTGTGGGTCTCCTGGGTGAGAGTTGTGACAGGTGAGGGCTGTGTGCAAGTTCCTGGCTGAGGACAAGGGAGGCACAGGCGGAGAGCTGGCAGAGAACCTTCTTCTGGGCCACCAGCCTCACCCAACACACACAGCCTCATCTTCTGTCCCTGTCACTCCAATTCAGACTTCTCCGAAGGTGAGTGAGAACACATCAAGAGCATTCTGAACAAAAGGGAAAGCATGTGCAATGGCTCTGGGGCAGGAGATTTCCAGGTATGTCCAGGAGCAGCAAGAAGGCCCTGTGGCCACAGGAGACAGCTTAGGACATGAGCTCAGAGAGGTGACAGAAAGCCATTCCAGGGCTATAACCCCATGAGACCCTGTTTCACTAGGCCATCCTGGCTACAGTGTTGAGAACAGATGACAGAGGGTTGAAGACAGCAAGGCAGGTCAATGACGAGGCTTTTCCAGGAACTCAGGCACTGTGGACCAGACAGGTGGCCTTGGATGGAGTGGTTAGACCTATTCTGGGTCCATTTTGAAGATGGAGCTCACAGGATTTGCTGATGGGTTAGCTATTAGGAGCAGGAGAACGGAGGCGTTGGGGTAACTCCCAGCTGTTGTGGGTTGTCCTGATCGAGGGGAAGGAGAGTGTTTCTGGGGATAGGAGGTAGTCTGTGTTCCGCATCCTGAGGAAGGTGCCTTTCCCGGTGGGTCTGCTGATATTTGTGTCTGGGAGAACCTTTCACATCTCCTCCCTCAGCATTGCTTAAGTACAATTATCCCCCACTTTTTAAGCGTTCACAGTAAGACACTGGGCTTTCTTGAAAGAACTATGTTATTACCCAGCTTCAGTAAGAGGAAGAGACCTGAAGAGGCTTTCCCTCTTATGCAAAAAGGTGAACAGTGAGAATCGCGTTCAGCATCTGTTTTGGGGAGAAGCACAACAGAGGCAGCGTGCACCCCAACCAGCTCCTTCCGCTGGGAACAGCTATCCACATCCAGCCACCAGCACTTTGAATGGTGTCTGTGAGCCTCTGCTGTGCTTTATCTTCATTTATGCTGGGCCTCCCTTAGAAACTTGTGTCCTGAGGCCTAAGAAAAGCCAAAGAGAAGGAATTTTGGAGTCTGAGCACACTGTCTAATTGTTCCGTGTAAATTAATGGCCATTCCTTCTTGACACCATTTCTGCTGTGCAAGGTTTCTCAGAAGCCCTGTACTTTCAAAGAGCAGGGAAACCTATACCCGATGCTTCAGGGTTAGTTTTAGACTCCATGCTGGACAGAACATTTCATGACTGTCGGATTTTCTCACTTCAACATTGAGACTTTGACCACCTTCACCCGTTTCTACCACCCCATCCCCGAATCTGGCACCTACCAATCTGCTCTCAGTGTCTATGTGTTCAGTATTTGTTTATTCCTCGTGGAATGTACATGAGAGCATCTGGTATTGGTCTTTCTGTGTCTGAGTTACTTGGCATAAGGCCCCCAAGGTCTGTGTTTCCATGTCTGGTTCTTGTGAATAATGCTGCAGTGAACGTGGGAGTGCATCTGTCTTTTTGAGGCAGTATTTTTGTGTTCTCCGAATCAATACTCAGTAGAGCCATTACTGGGTCATGGGGTAGTTGCATTAATTTTTTCAGGAACCTCCATACCGTTTGTCACAGTGGCTGCACCAATTTCCATTCCCACCAACAATGCTCAGAGTCCTCTCGTCTGCACACCCTTGACCCCACCTGGGTGTCTGTCTCTGGGACAATAGGTGTTCCAACACTTGTGAGGGAATAAACAGTTGTGGGTTTGACTGATGTTTCCCTGACGATATTTAGTGATGTCGAACAACTTTTTCTGTCTGTTGGCACCTGTGAGCTGTCTTTGGAAAGTATCTATTCACATATTCCCCACATTTTTTATACAGTTTTTTTTGTTTGTTTGTTTTGATTTGTATGAGTGTTGTGTGTATTTTGGATGTTAGCCTCTTCTCACACATATGATTCGCAGATATTTTTTTTCTTATTGGGTCTGTGGCCTTGTAAGTTTTTGCTGGTTTCTTTTTCCGTGTGGAAGATTTCAGTTGAAGTTGTTCCACCTGTTTATTTTTGCTTTTGTTGCCTTTGCATTTGGTGTCCAATCTGAAGACTCTTTGCCAAAACCAATGTCGAGAGACTTAGTACCTGTGTCTTCTTGGAGGTTTATGGATTCAGGTCTTACGTTCATATCATTCATCCATTAAAAATTTTGTGTGTGGTGTAAGAAAGTGACCCAGTTATATTCTTCTGCATTTAGTGTCCAGTTTGCCTGTTACCGCTCACTGAAGAGACAGTCCTTCCCTCATGGCATATCTTCTGCTGCTGTGTCGTAAGTTAGGATCATCTACGTGTGGGTAAGTTTCTGAGCTTTCTGTTCTGTTCCACTGACCTGGTGTCTGTGTTTATGCCAGTACCATCCTGTTTTGATGACAACAGCTTTGTAATCTAGCTTGAAATCCACAGTGTGTTGTCTGCACCTTTCTTTCTTCACGTTGCTTTGGGTATTTGGGGTGTTTTATGATTCCATACAAGTTTGAGGACTGTTTTCTATTTGCTCGAATAATGCCACTGGAATTCAGATAGGGATTTCATCACATGTGTCAATTGCTTTGGGTACGATGGACATGTTCACATAATTAACTCTTCCAGTTAAGGAGCATGGCGTATGCTTCCATTTGTTTGTGTTGCCTTCCAAATCTTTGACCCATACATCCTGCCCCCCTCGACACACATGTTTTTCATTTCTTTTCTGCCATGTGTTGAGTGTACTATGTCTTTCTCATTCTTGGTTGCTTTTATTCCTAAATTTTTTTTGATGCAATTGTAAATGGCATTGCTTTTTTAATTTCTCTTTGCGAAAGTGTGTCATCAGTATACAGAAATGCAAGAAGTTGGGTCATCTGGGTGGCCCCATAGGTGAAGCGTCTGCCTTCAGCTCAGGTCATGAACCCAGAGTTCTGGGTTCGAGCCCCGTGTTGGGCTCCCCGCTTACAGAGGGTCTGTTTCTCCTTCTTTCTCACACTCCCCCTGCTCGTGCTTTTTCTCTTCCTGTCAAATAAATAAATAAAATTTGAAAATACATAAAGACAACAGGTCTCTGCATATTGACTTTATATCCTGCAGCTTTCTTGAATTTGTTTATTCTAACAGTTTTTTTTTTTTTTTTGTGGAATCAGTCGGGATTTCATGTCATTTGCAAATAGTGACAGTTTTCCTGTATGGATTTCATATCTTTCTTTTTTTAAAATGATGTCACCCTACAGTACTTCATTTGTTTTTGATGTAGTGTTCCATGATTCATTGTTTGCATATAACACCAAGTGCTCATTATGACACATGCCCTCCTTTTTTAAAAAAAGAATTTATTTATTTATTCAACAGATATAGAGACTGCCAGCGAGAGAGGGAACACAAGCAGGGGGAGTGGGAGAGGAAGAAGCAGGCTCACAGCGGAGGAGCCTGTTGTGGGGCTCGATCCCATAATGCCGGGATCACGCCCTGAGCCAAAGTCAGACGCTTAACCGCTGTGCCACCCAGGGGCCCCAACAGGTGCCCTCCTTAATACCCATCACCAGGTTAACCCATTACCCTACCCCTCCCTTTCTGCAACCTTCAGTTTGTTTCCCAGTGTCAATACTCTCTCATGGTTCATCTCCCCCTCTCATTACCCCCTTCACTTTTCCCTTCCTTCTTCTAATGTCCTCCATGCTACTCCTTCCGTTCCACATAGGAGTGAAACCATATGATAATTGTCTTTCTCTGCTTGACTTAATTTCACTTAGCATAATCCCCTCCTGGTCCATCAACGTTGGTGCAAATGGGGGGTATTCATCCTTTCTGATGACTGAGTAATATTCCATTGTATAGATGAACCACATCTTCTTTCTCCAATCATCTGCTGAAGGACATCTTGGCTCCTTCCACAGTTAGGCTATTATGGACATTACTGCTATGTACATTGGGATACAGGTGCCCCTTCTTTTCATTACTCTGTGTCTATGGGGTAAATACCCAGTAGTTCAATTGGTGGGTCTTAGGATAGCTCTGTTTTTAACGTCTTGAGGAACCTCCATATTGTTTTCAAAAGTGGCTGTACCAGCTTGAATTCTCACGAGTAGTGTAAGAGGACTCCCCTTTCTTCACATACTCTCTGACTTTTTTTTATTTCTGTCTTGTTAATTTTTTTTCAAGATTTTATTTATTCATTCCACAGAGATAGAGACATCCAGCGAGAGAGGGAACACAAACAGGGGAGTGGGAGAGGAAGAAGCAGGCTCATAACGGAGGAGCCTGATGTGGGGTTTGATCCCATAATGCCAGGATCACGCCCTTAGCCGAAGGCAGAGGCTTAACCTCTGTGCCACCCAGGTGCCCCCTGCCTTGTTAATTTTAACATTTCTAACTGGTGTAAGGTGGTATCTCATTGTCATTTTGATTTGTATTTGCCTGATGGCAAGTGATGTGGAGCATTTTTTCATGTGTCTGTTGGCCATTTGTATGTCTTCTCTGGAGAAGTATCTCTTTGTGTCTTCTGCCCATTTTTTTGATGTCGAGTTTGAGGAGTTCTTTATAGATCTTGGATACCAACCCTTTATCTGTAATATCATTTGCAGATATCTTCTTCAATTCCATAGGTTGCCTTTTTGTTTTTTGATCATTTGCTTTGCCAAGCAGAAGCCTTTTATCCTGATGAAGTGCCAATAGTTCATTTTTTGCTTTTATTTCCTGTGCCTTTAGAGACGTGGCTTGCAAGAAGTTGTTGTGTCCAAGGTTGAAGAGTTCTTTTGATTTTGATATGAGACAGGAATCCATTATCTTATTTTCCTGATTGTATTCGAGTCCTCTGTCTTTCCTGGTGAGTCTAGCTAAGTTTGTCAGTTTTGTTTATCTTTCCAAAAAAAGCTGCTCTCATTTTCATTGTTTTTTTTTTTTTGTCTTTTTAGTCTCCGTTGGATTTATTAATGCATTCCTTTTTGTTATTTCCTTATTTCTACTAATTTGGGGCTTTGTTTGTTGTTTTTTTTTTCTACTTATTTACCACATAAAGCAGGTTGTTTATTGGAGAGCATTTTCATGGATTGATGAAGACTTTAATTTCTATGAATGTCCCCCATAAAGCTACTTTTGCTGCATCCCATAAGTTTTTGTAGGTTGTCTTTTTCATCAGTGACCAGGTACTTCTAAAAGTTTTTTGATTTCTTCTTTGACTGTTGGATGTTCAGTAGCATGTTTTTAAATCTCCACATATTTTTTAAGATTATTTTAGTATCTGACAGAGAGTGAGACAGCGAGAGAGGGAACACAAGCAGGGGGGTGGGAGAGGGAGAAGCAGGCTTCCCACTGAGCAAGGAGCCTGATTTGGGGCTAGATCCCAGGATCCGGGGTCAAGACCTGAGCTGAAAGCACATCCTTAACGACTGAGCCACCCAGGCCCCAAAAATCTCCACCTATTTTTGACTGTCCCATTTTTTTCTTGAGACTGATTTCTAATTTCATATCATTGTGGTTGGACAAGATTTGAAGCAGAAGGTGAAAAGAGCATTCAGATGAAAGGTTTGTTTCCTGGAGGGTTTTCTGAGGGCAGACCATGAGTTCAGTGGGGATGGAGGAAGGTTTTGTGAGACGGGGGGTGGGGTTAACCCTCGTTAGAATTACTGACTACTACCATGCAGGCTGTGTGCTACCGTTCACACCATAGTCCTGATGGACTTGTACTTCATTAAATATTTTCTAGGAGGTGTAGGCATAGCCTTTACTTAAAGAAAGGTGCCATGTGGGTTCATGGCATTACCCCAGGTCAGCAACCAGGATGTATGGTATTGTGGGGTATCAGAACCAGGCTTTCTGTGGGAAGCGACAGAAATAGGGTATGGTGAGCTCCATGACCATAGGTGAGGTCCCTAGTGACCCACTGGGTGTTGGGTTCTGTGGATCTGTCTCATCAGGTGCTGTGGAATTCAGGGACACCCTCCTGTCTGTGGATTTGTGTGGAGACAGGTAGACATCAGTGTCTGGCCAGGCACGAGGGTCGCAATGGACCACCACCAGAGGTGCAGCGTGCGGGGGAGCCACTGCTTGGTTTCCCCGAAAGCTGACCAGGGTCTGTGACCGTGATTCCTAGCAGCTGCAAGGGAAGAGGAGGCCGGGGTGGTGCACACTTCCTAGACTTGTGCTCAGGACTAGTCTGGAGCCCACTGAAGTCAGCCACACCTGGCACAGAAGGCACCCAGTCAGTGTAGCTGTGGGCACTGCTCCCATGGCACTTTTGGGCCGGCTCCATGCTGCCACCTCCTGCTTTTCATCATCATCTTCAAGGTCATGTGCCTCTGCTCTTGCCCCATGGCCTCCGGGGTATTGTCCGTCCTCCATCTGGCCCTCGTCCCTGGTGCCCTGTGCAGTCCGATGACAGGGTAGCCTTCTCGAGACAAACATCTGGCCCTGATGGAAAACTTCCATGGATCTCTTGTGATGCGAGGATGATGCCCTGCCCTGGAAGGGGGCTGCAGGTCCAAAATCAGGAGAGCCATGTCTCCCTTTTCAGCATGGCCTGCACTCCCCTCAGTCTTCTTCAGGGAAGCTCTCCCCACTTCCTGAGATGACAGCTCTGAACTTAAAAATGAATGTTATTTTACATATCTCTATGCTTTAGTTCATCCATGGCATGTCTTTCAACCCCGTTAGTGGGGTTTTTTTGTTTAGCAGTTCTGAAGGGCTGTCTGCTCAAGGAGGGGATGACCTGGGCAGGGCAGCTTTCCCTCTCATCTCCCTCAGCATGTCTCTGAGGCCTGGGTCCAGCTGTCCCACTGAGGATTGAGGGACCTGAGCCAGCCCATCCTGAGCCCAGGCTGTGTCAGCTCATAGACTGATGCGTGTCGGAGCGGTGGGCAGCTGGCATGGGCCAGGGGCAGGCAGTGTCTCCTTCTCATTCCTTCCCTCCCTTCCTCCCAGAAGTAGCTCAGAGCAGCCTTCAACCCCTGCATCTCCAGATCCCTTGACCTGTGCCTCCTGTGTTCAGCTGGTGACCTTGGAGTTTCGCATGGATTCTACCTCCCGTACCCTCTCCCATAGCAGTTCCTTGATCAGGGGAGGGGTCGGACCCTTGTCTGCTTTTGGTCTTCTTCCTGTCCCGCACCGAGCCCACCGACCGTTTCATCTTCCATGTATGTGCTTGGAAGCAAGCCCATCCACAGAGAACCTATTAGCCAAATGGATCCAGGCAATGAACATTGAAGTAGAGATCCAGAATCCATAATAAACCTGCTCTGAAACCTGTCCCAAAGTCTGTGACTCTCTCACACTGAAACAGAAACAATAATAGCTTTCTGGACTGTGAAGTGATATGTGTCTCTACTTCCAGTCTTGAATGCATAGGTGCTGAACCTGGACAGAAAGGGACCATGGCTCCCGTGGGCTGGGATCCACAGTAAGAACGCAGTGAAATCTGAATTTTAGGCATTAAGTGAATAATTATTGTAGAGTGAATCCCAAGTAGGGCTTTTGCACATTGCACAGGAAAAGCTTTTTCAAAGAGGTTTCTGAAAGAAAAATCTTTTTTTAAAATTTATTTTAATTCCATTAGAGCTAACATAGAGTGTTACATTCGTTTCAGGTGTACAGTAGAGTGATTCAGTAATTCTATATATTACAAAGTGGTCATCAAGAAAAGTGTCCTCTTAATCCCCTTCATCTATTTCACTCATCCCTCTATCCACCTCCTCTCTGGTAACCATCCGTTTGTTCTCTATTGAAAAGAGTTTGTATTTTGGTGTGTCTCCTTTTTCTCTTTTAGTTATTTATTTTTGTTTGTTTTTTAAATTCCCCATTAGAGTGACATCATATGGGATTTGTCTTTCTCTGACTGACTGATTTTAGTTTGGATAATACTCTCTAGCTCCATCCATGTGGCTGCAAATGGCAAGGTTTCATTCTTTTTCAAGCCGAGTAATACTCCATTGTGTGTGTGTGTGTGTGTGTGTGTGTGTGTGTGTGTGTGAATACACACATCTATCATCTCATTTGTCAATTTTTCTACAGACACTTGGGTTGCTTCCATATTGTGATATTGTAAATAATAGTGCAAGAAACATAGGGGTGCACGTATCCTTTTTACTTACTGTTTTCCTATTCTTTGGGTAAATACGAGTAGTGTGATTGTTGGATCGTAGGGTAGTTCTATATTTAATTTTTTGAGGAAACTTCATACTGTTTTCCACGGTGGCCACCACAGTTTGCATTCCCACCCACAGTTCACGAGGATTCCCCTTCATCCACATCCTCCCAACACCTGCTCTTTGTTGTGCTTTTGATGTTAGCCATTCTGACAGGTTTGATGTAATACCTCATTGTCCTTTGGATTTACATTTTCCTGATGATGGGTGATGGTGAACATCTTTTCACGGGACTCTTGGCCATTTGTATTTCTTCTTTGGAGAAATGTCTGTCCATGTCTTCTGCCTATTTTTTAACTGAATTATTTGTTTTTTGGGGGGTCGAGTAGAATCAATTGTATATGTTTTGAACACTATTCCTTTATTGCATATGATCTTTGCAAATATCATCTCCCTTTGAGTAGGTTGTCTTATGATTTTTACGTTTTCATTGTTCTTCTGCTGTGTGGAAACTTTTTATTTTGCTGTATTCCCAATAGTTTATTTTTGCTTTCATTTCCTTTGCCTCAGGACACAGTCTAGAAAAACGTTGGTATGGTCCATGTCAAGAAGTTACTGTCTTCCCTCCTGTAGGATTT
The DNA here is from genome assembly GCF_024610735.1 of Ursus americanus. Lineage (NCBI taxonomy): Eukaryota > Metazoa > Chordata > Mammalia > Carnivora > Ursidae > Ursus > Ursus americanus. The sequence continues at coordinate 1,416,263 of NW_028273634.1, forward strand.
TTATGGATTCAGGTCTCATATTGAGGTCTTGAAACTGTTTTGTGTTTGTCTGTATTGTGTAAGAAAGCAGTCTAATTTCATTCTTTTGTGCGTAGCTGTCTAGTTTTCCCAACACCATTTGCTGTAGAGACTGTCCTTTTCCCTTTTGATATCGTTGCTTGCTTTGTGGAAGATTCATGGACCACATAATTATCGGTTTCTGTCTGAACTTGTATCCTGTTCCTTTGGTCGCTGTTTCTATTTTTGTGCCGTACTGTCTTGTTAGGATGACTGCAGCTTTGTAGTATAACCTGAAATCTGAAATAGTGAGTCCTCCAGCTTTGTTTTTCTTTTCCACATTGCACTGTCTGTTCGAAATCTTTAGTGGTTCCATACAAATATTTAGGATTGTTTATTCGAGGTCTTTTGTTCTTTAATTTAAATTCAATTAGCCAACTTACAGTACACCATTAGTTTCAGATGTAGTCTTAAATAAATTTTCAGTCGTGTGTAACACCCAGTGCTCATTGTATCATGTGGCCTCCTTAATGCTACTCACCCAGTTACCCCCCCCCAACTTCTCCAACAATCATCAGTTTCTTGCGATAGTTAAGAGTCCATCATGGGTTTTCTCCCTCTCTGATGACTTCCCATTCTATTTTCCCTTCCTTCCCCTATGGTCTTCTTCCTTGTTTCTGATATTCCACATAGGAGTGAAAGCATATGATCATTGTCTTTCTTTCATTGACTTATTCCACTCAGCATAATACCCTCCAGCTCCACCCAGGTCAGTGTGATGGTAAGTATTCATCCTTTCTGATGGCTGAGTAATATTCCATTATATATATATATATGATCCACATCTTCTTTATCCATTCATCTGTCCATGATCATCTGCACTCCTTCCACAGTTTGTCTATTATGGACATTGCTGCTATGAACACTGGGGTGCATGTGTCCCGTCTTCACTACATCTGTCTCTTTGGGGTCGATACCCCGTAGTGCAATTGCTGGGACATAGGGTAACTTTATTTATAACTTCTTGAGGAAACTCTGTACCATTTTCAAGAGTGGCTGTACCGCACTGCATTCTTACAGGGGTGTAAGAGGGTTCCCGTTTCTCCACATCCTCTCCAAGATGTGTAGTTTCATATCTTCTTATTTTTAGATATTCGGCCTCGTGTGGTAGGGCATCTATAGGGGTTTAGATTTCCATTTCCCTGAAGCCAAGTGATATGAAGCATTTATGCATGTATCTTTTGGTCACCAGTATGTCGTCATCATTGAAATGACTTCCCATTTTAATCCATCTCAAGATCTAAAGCTGGGTAAGGCACTGAAGCTGGATGATGCCATCGGTTGGAAGTGTGGAGAATTTCAAAAGATCTCCGTGGAGAGCAAGTTTAAAGGTCAGTGTGAAGCTACTAATTGGATCCGGGGACATCTCTGAAAGTGGGGGTTGCCTGGGATGGGCTGAGGGGGGCCCTCCGATTTTCCTATGAATCCTTGCTTCAGCCCCAAATGGACAGTTTCCTCCTGTGGGGCAGGGTGAGTCCTCTAGTCGTACAGAGGTGAGCCCAATGCCTGGTGCCTTGGAGGCAGGCAAACGGGGAGGGACCCTCAGCAGAAGACCCAGAGTTAGGTTAGGCCTCAAGAGACTGCAGGTCCGAACTGCCCAGTGCTCAGAGAACTCCCAGGCCGAGTGAGATGAGGGTACAAGGGCGGGTGAGTGTGAGCCTGAGGTTCCATCCGGAAGGGCCCACAAAGGTCGGGGTTCAGCAGAAGGAGCTCTCAGGGGGTGCCCCAATTCTCTTGCCCTGAATGCTCTGTTGTGCCCCCAAATGGTACAGTTTACTGTGGGTTGCAGGCTGAGTCCTACGGTGTGTCTTGGGTGTCCCCAATCCGCTGGAGTAGGGTGCCAGGACCCCGGGGAGGGGCCCCTCTGTGGCCAACCTTGGGTAAGGGTTAGTGTTCAGGAGCCCGGCAGGGACAATCTGCAGGCTGTGCGGCGAGCTCTGTGGAGGGCTGAGAGGAGGCCATTGGGGAGGGTGAGCATGGGCCTCAGGGTTGGGGCACGGGGGGCTGCCAAAGGATGGGGATGGGCTCCGGGGGCCTCCCCAAGTTCTCGTGCCCTGTAGGCTCTGTAGAGCCCCAAGGGGCACGGTTTCCTATCGGGTGGCAAGCTGAGTCCTGCGGTGGGGCACAGGTATCCCAATTACCCGGGTCTGTGGTGTAAGGCTCCTGGGGAGGCCCCCAAACCCACGGCAGACCTAGGGCTAGGGATAGGCCCAGGAGCCCCGCAGGCCCGATCTGTTGGCTGTATGGCGAGCTACACGGGCTGAGGTGAGGATGTGGGGAGAGTGAGCATGGGCCTCAGGGTTGGGGTGCGGGAGGCCACCGAAGTTCGCTGGTGGCTCAGGAGGGCCCTCCTGGTTCTCCGCCCTGAATGCTCTATGGCCTCCCAAGGCACACGGTTTCCTGCAGGGTGGCAAACTGAGTCCTGCTGTGGGGCTCAGGTGTCCCGAATCCCCGCGGCTGCGGCTCCAGGCTCCTGGGGAGGGGCTCCTCCACAGATGAACTATGGTTAGGGTTGGGGCCCAGGAATCCCGCAGGCCAGATCTGCCCACTATGTGGCAAGCTCCGCCCTGGGCTGAGTTGAAGGTGCGGGGTGGGGTGAGCATGGGCTTCACGGTTGAGTTTAGGGATCGCCGAAGTTCGCCAGGGGCTCTGGGGGCCCTCCTGGTTCTTCCGCCCTGAATGCTCTACAGCCTCCCAAGGGGCACAGTTTCCCGCGGGCTGGCAGGCTTTATCCTTCAGTGGGGCTCAGGTGTCCCCAGTCCCTGGGGCTGTGGCACCGGGCCCCAGGGGAGGGGCCCTACCCAGCCGACCTAGGGTCAGGTGTAGGCCCCAGGAACCCGGCAGGCCTGATCTGCCGGCTCTGCGACGAGTTCGGTGGCAACCTGATGGGAAGGCGTGGGGCGGGATGAGTGTGGGCCTCAGGGTTGGGGTGTAGGGGCCACCGAGGATCCCTGGGGGCTCAGGGGGGCCCTACCAGTTCTCTTGCATGGGATGTTCTGTGGCGCCCCAATGGGCATGGTTTCCTGAGGGGTGGCAGGATGAGTCCCGTGGTGGGGCTCAGGTGTACCCAATCCCTGGGGTTAGGGTACAGATTAGGGTATGGGTTGAGGTTAGGGTATGGGTTAAGGTTAGGGTATGGGTTACGGTTAGGGTATGGGTGAGGGTAGGGGTTAGGGTTAGGGTAAGGAGAGGGTACGGGTTAGGGTTGGGTTTTGGGGTTACAGGTTAGAGGTTATGGGTTAGGGTACAGATTAGGGTTTAGGGTACGGGTTAGGGTTTAGGGTTCGGGTTTAGGGTTAGGGTTAGGGTTGGAGTACGGGTTAGGTTTAGGATATGGGTTAGGTTTAGGGTATGGGTTAGGGTACGCATTAGGGTACGGTTTAGGGTACAGGTTAGGGGACGGTTTAGAGTAAGTGTTGGCGTACGGATTTGGGTACGGCATAGGGTACGGATTAGGGTTAGGGTACGGGTTAGGAAACACGTTAGGGATTGGGATTGGGTACGGTTTAGGGTTAGGGTATGGGTTAGGGTACGGGTTAGGGTACAGATTAGGGTTAGGTATGGGTTAGGGTATGGGTTAGGGTCCAGGTTAGTGATAGGGTACGGGTTAGTTTATGGGTTAGGGTACGGGTTAGGGTATGGGTTAAAGTTAAGGTAAGGGTACTGGTTAGGGTTAGGGTAAGGGTTACAGTTTAGTGTTTAGGGTTACGGTTAGGGTATGGGTTAGGGTTAGGTTATGGGTAGGGTTAGGGTACGGGTTATGGTATCAGTTAGGACATGGGTTAGTGTCAGGTTTTAAGGTTTAGGGTTAAAGTTAGGGTATGGGTTAGGGTACTTGTTAGGGTTACGGTTAGGTTTAGGGTACGGTTTAAGTTATGGGTTAGGGTACAGTTTAGGGTTAGGGTTAGGGTATGGGTTAGAGTACGTTTTAGGGTTACGGTTAGGGTTAGGGTACAGGTTAGGTTTAGGGTTAGGGTACGGGTAGGGTTAGGGTTAGGGTACGGGTTAGGGTTAGGTTTAGGGTTAGGTTACGGGTTATGGGTAGGGTTAGCTGAAGGGGTAGGGTTAGGGGTTAGGGTTAGGGGTTAAGTTTTAGGGTTTAAGGTTAGGTGTTAGGGTTTAGGCTTAGGGTTAGACCCCAGTAGGCCAGCAGGACCGATGCGCCTGCTGTGCGGGGAGCGGAGGAGTGGGACGAGGTGAGGGCGCTGGCGAGCAGGAGTATGGTATCCAGCGTTTTGGCGCAGGAGGCCTTTGAACATTGCTAGAGGCTCGGAGGGCCCTGCCCGTTCTCCCGCCCTAAATGACCAGTGACGCCCCAGCGGGCCGATGTCGACGGGGCGGCAGGGTGAGTCCGGCACTGCAGCTCGGGTGTCCCCAATCCCCGGCTTTGGTCACCAGTCCCCTTGTGAGGGCCCCCTCTGGGGCCAATCTAGTGTTAGGGTTAGCCCCCAGGAGGCCAGCAGGCCCCATACGCCAGCTGTGCGGTGAGCGGAGGGGCGGGCCATGGTGAGGGACTGGCGAGCTGGAAGGTGGTACCCAAAGTTTTGGCGCTGGGGGCCCTCGAATGTCGCCGGGGACTCAGAGGGCCCTGCCCATTCTCTTGCCCTGAATGAGTGGCGGCTCCACTAGCAGCCCGAGTGGTGGCGGGGCGGCAGGGTGGGTCTGGCGCTGAGGCTCGGGGGTCTCCAATGCCAGACGTTGCAGCATGAGGCCCCTTGGGAGAGGCCCCTTGGGGGCCGACCTAGGGTAAAGGTTAGCTTCTGGAGGCCGTAGGCACAATCCGCAGTCTGGGGCGAATGGAGACGCGGTCGAAGATCAGGGCGCTGGCGAGCAGGAGAGTGGGCCCCAGCCTTTTGGCGCTGGGGGCCTTCGAAGGTCACCGGGGCAGGGAGGGCCCTGCCCATTCTCCAGCCCTGAATGATCGGCGGTACCCTAGTGGCCTGGGTGTGGGTGGGGCGGAACGGTGAGTCCAGCGTTGTGACTCAGGGGTCCCCAATCCCTGGCGTTCGGCGGCAGTCCCTTTGGGAGGGGCCCCTTGGAGGCCGACCTAGGGTTAGGGTTAGCCCCCAGGAGGCTGGCAGGCTCGATCCACCGGCTCCGTGGCAAATGGAGGGGTGGGCCAAGGTGAGGTCGCTGGCGAGCGGAAGCGTGGGCCCCAACATTTTGGCTCGGTGGGCCTTCGAATGTCGCAGGGGGCTCGGAGGGCCCTGCTCGTTCTCCCGCCATTAAGGACCGGCGACGCCCTTAGCTCCCTGGGTGGCAGCGGGGTGGCAGGGTCAGTCCTGCACTGGTGCTTGGGTTTCCCCAATCCCCAGCGTTGCGGCGCCAGGCCCCTTGGGAGGGGCCCCTCGGGGACTGTCCTAGGGTTAGGTTAACCCCCAGGAGGCCGCAGTCCAGATCCGCCGGCTGTGCAGTGAGCGGAGGGATTGACCGTGGTAGGGCGCAGTCGAGCGGTAGCGTGGTACCCAGCGTTTTGGCGTGGGGGCCTTCTTATTTTACCAGAGGCTCGGAGGGCCCTGCCGGTTATCCCGCCCTGAATGCCCGGCGGCACCCCTAGCGGCCCACGTGGCGGCGGGGCGGCAGGGTGAGCCCGGCGCTGGGGCTTGCAGGTCCCCAATCCCTGCCGTTGCGGCACCAAGCCTCTTGGGAGGGGCCACTCTGGGGCCCACCTAGGGTTATGGTTAGCCCCGAGGAGCCCGGGAGGCAGGATCTGCCAGCTGTGTGGCTAGAGGGGGGGCAGGCCAAGGTGAGGGCGCTGTAGAGCGGGAGCATGGGCCTCAGCGCTTTGGCATGGGGGACCTACGAATGTCGCCGGGGGCTCGGAGGGCCGTGCCCATTCCCCCACCCTGATTGGCCGGCGGCGCCCCAAGTGCCCCGGGTGGCGGCAGAGGGGCAGGTTGAGTACATCGCTGGGGCTTGTGGGTCCCCAATGTCTGGCGTCGCGGTGCCAGGCCCTTTGGGAGTGCCCTTCGGGGGCCGACCTAGGGTTAGGGTTAGCCCCCAGGAGGCCGGCAGTCCGGATATGATGGCTGTGGGGCGAGCGGAGGGGTGGGCCGAGGTGAGGGTGCTGGGGAGCGGGATTGTGGGCCCCTGCATTTTGGCGCTGGAGGCTTCAAATGAGGCTTGTTTCTCCAGGGCCCTGTCCCTTCTACCGCCCTGAATGACCAGCGGCGCCCCTAGCGGCCCGTGTGGCAGTGTTGTGGGAGGGTGAGTCTGGCTCTGGGGCTTGGAGTCCCAGATCCCAGGCTTAGTGGCACCAGGACCCTTGGGAGGGGCCCTAGGGTTAGGGTTAGCCCCAAGGAGACCGTCAGGCCCAATCCGCACACTGTGCGGCGAGCGGAGGTGCGGGCCCAGGTGAGGGCGCTGGCGAGCGGGAGCATGGGCCCAAGCGTTTTGGCGCGGGGCGCCTTCAAATGTCACCATGGGCTAGGAGGGCCCTGCCCGTTCTCATACCCTGTATGACCGGCGGCGCCCCTAGAAGCCCAGATGGTGGCGGAGCGGCAGGTTGAGTCCGACGCTAGGGCTCTGGGGTCCCCAATTACCAGCGTTGTGGCCCCAGACCCCTTGAGAGGGCCCCCTTGGGTGCCGACCTAGGGTTAGGGTTACCCCAGGAGGCCAGTAGGCCCGATCTGCCAGCTGTGCAGTGAGCAGAGGGGCGGGTTGAGATGACGGCGTTGGCGAGCGGGAACGTGGGCCCAAAGTTTTGGAGCGAGGGGCCTTCGAAGGTCACCAGGGGCTCAGAGGGTCCTGCCCGTTCTCCTGCCCTGAATGACCGGGGGTGCCCCTTGTGGCCCGGGTGGCGGTGGGGGGCATGGTGAGTCCGGCGCTGGGGCTCAGGAGTCCCCAATCCCCCTCGTTGCAGCGCCAGGCCCCTTGGGAGGGGCCACTAGGGGGCAGACCTAGGGTTTGGGTTAGCCCCCAGAAGGCCCCCAGGCCTGATCCGCCAGCTGTGTGGCGAGCGGGGGGGAGGGCCGAGGTAAGGGCGCTGGCGAGCAGGAGCGTGGGCCCTAGCGTTTTGGTGCGGGGGTCCTTCGAAGGTCGCCGTGGGCTCGGAGGGCCCTGCCCATTCTCCTGCACTGAATGACCAGCAGCACCCCTAGCGGCCCGGGTGGCGGCGGGGCAGCACGGTGATTCCGGTGCTGAGGCTCGGGGGTCCCTAATACCCGGCGTTGTGGCGCCAGGCCCCTTGGGACGGGCCCCTCGGGGGCTGACCTAGGGTTAGGGTTAGCCCCCAGGAGACTGGCAGGCTCGTTCCACCCATGTGCAGAGAATGGAGGTGTGGGTCCAGGTGAGGTAGCTGGCGAGCGGGAGCGTGGGCCAGAGCATTTGGCTTTGGCTCGGGGTGCCTTCGAAGGTCGTAGGTGGCTCAGAGGGTCCTGCCCGTTCTGTCGCCCTGAAGGACTGGCGACGCCCCTAGCACCCCTTGTGGCAGCGGGGCGGCAGGGTGCGTCCGGCGCTGGGACTTGGGGTCCCCAATCCCTGGCATGTGGCGCCAGGCCACTTGGGAGGGGCCCCTTGGGGGTGACCTAGGGATAGGGTTAGCCCCCAGGAAGCCAGCAGGCCCGATCCGCCAGCTCTTCAGCGAGCGGAGGGGTGAGCCGAGGTTAGGGCGCTGGCGAGCAGGAGCGTGGAAGCCAGAGTTTTTGTGCGGGGGGCCTTCGAAGGTCGCAGGGGGATCAGAGGGCCCTGCCCGTTCTCCCTTCCTGAATGACTTCCCACGCCCCTAGCGCCCTGGGTGATTGCGGGGTGGCAGAGTGAGTCCAGCACTGGGGCTCGGAGGTCCCAAACCCCTGGCATTGCGGTGCCAGGCTCCTTGGGAGGGGCCTCTCGGGGGCCGACCTAGGGTAAGTGTTAGCCTCCAGGATTCCAGCAGGCCCCTTCCGCCAGCTCTGCAGCAGGCAGAGGGGCAGGCCGAGGTGAGGGCACTAGCGAGAGGGAGTGTAGGCCCAAGCGTTTAGGCGCGGGGGGCTTCAAAGGTCGCCGGGGGCTTGGAGGGCCCTGCCTGTTCTCTCGCCCTGAAAGACTGGCGGCGCCCCTAGCAGCCCAGGTTGCTGGGGGGTGGCAGGGTGACTCCGGCTCTGGGCTCGGGTGTCCACAATCCCCGGCGTTGTGGCGCCGGGCCCCTTGGGAGGGGCCCCTCGGGGGCCGACCTAGGGTTAGGGTTCGTCCCCAGGAGGCCGGCAAGCCCAGCGCTAAGTGGCTCTGGCAATGTAACAAAAATGCCATACACTTATCTGTAAGAAATAACAGTGTACAGGAACCCTCTTAGCCCTAACATCATCCTTTGTGAATATGGAAGCCAGCCCCAAAGTGGTCGTGGAAGTCTGACGAAAAGGCTAAGCACTTTTCTCTGAGTCACCACACTATACAGGGAAAGACCAATGTACATCATCTTTCACGAGTAGGAAGCATTAATGAAAAGGTTCTGGAATTTCGAGGACTCTGACCCATCCTTATTGGTAATAAACCACCGTGTACAGGAAAACACCTTCAACTCTCATCAGCCTCCTCAATCCTGATTCCGATTCAACTTTGGGTGTGTAGGACTAGGGAAATGTCCACATCTTATTGCTAAGAAAGAACGATGTCAGGGTAATGCCCTTCAAGTCACCTCAGCCTTCCTGAAGACGGAAGCAGGAATCAAGGTGGTTATGTTACCATGAGGTAAGGAAGATGAGCATATAAGTGAGAAACAACAGTGGGCAGGACCTCTCTTCCAAGGAACAGTATCTTTGCTTAATATTGAATCCCTATGGTAAGTGGTTGTGGGCATTTGTGAGGTCAAAATCTTGAGTGTTTTGTAAAACCTCTTGGCCATTCACAGATGAGACTAAGGTAGTTGGGGACTCCTAGGCAGTGATTTGTCCACTGTCAAAAATATGAAAAGATAAAAGAGACAGATGAGTTCTCCTCAGGCATTGTCCTTTATCCTCATCCTCCGTGAGGATGGCCATCTCCGGACAGCTCAGTGGCAGGGTCTCATTCACAATGGGGGCATCTGTTCCTCACAGACATCAGGCAGGGAAATGGATTTAGTTCTCTGTGCCAGCCCAGCCACAGCTGAGTGTCACAGCACCCTCTCGTGGGCTCATAAGAGTTTCACTGTCACCAGGCAGGTCATTGTATTTGATAAACCACTGTGAGAGTTTGCAATTGCCTTCATCTACAACCTCCTAGAGGCAAATGCAGGTGTCTGGTACCATGTGAAGTCATGTGAAGGCATTGTGAGAAAGTGTCCTTTTGCTTAAGAAAAACATGGCTGGGGCTCCTGGCTGGCTCAGCCAGTTAAGCATGTGCCTTTGGTTCAGGTTATGATCCCAGGGTTCTGGGATCGAGCCCGGGCTCCCTGCTCAGCTGGAAAGGAGGTAGGGAAATAGCTTAGAACCCACATAGAATGTGAATAAAGGGGAGTGAAATGGAACTTGGTCTGTGTTTTGCTTTAGGGATTGGAAGTTAGTTTTTTCTCAATTGTGATTATTCTTGAAACAGAAAAGCTGTATTGTTTTTTTTTTACCTTTTTTTCTAATAACAATTTTTTATTATGATATGTTAGTCACTATACAGTATTTCCTTAGATTTTGATGTAGTGTTCCGTGATTCATTATTTGCATATAACACCCAGTGCTCCATGCAATATGTACCTTCCTGAATACCCATCACTGGCCCATCCCAATCCCCCACCCCTCTCCCCTCTGAAGCCCTCAGTTTGTTTCCCAGAGTCCATAGTCTCTCGTGGTTCATTCCCCCTTCTGTTTAGGGTCCATTGTCTAAAGGGACAGACAGTGGAAGTTCACCGAATATAAGATCGAAATTTCATTGTTCATTATAGATGCTGCCAAGTAGTTCCCAGACATTTCATTCTACTGTAGTAATTCATTATACCTGTGCAGGTGCATGTGGAAGATAACTGATGCATGTTTAGTGGTAATAAAACACGCCCCTCAGTAGTAAAATAGTAGAGGAGGCACATGTGTAAAATTATTCGACTGCAGCTTCCATGCTTTGCCTTTGGTTCCTTATTATCTATGAAATTGGACAATTTTTGTTCTCTAGGCTTAAAACTCATTGTCAGTATTTAGAGTTTTTCAATGCTGATCTTCTCCTGTATAAGTTACCAAAAACCTAAAATATGTATGAACTTTAAAAAACGCTATATTGAAAATGACAGCAGGGATGTTCCATTTTGTGAATATTGTGTCAATAGATCTCTATTTTGACATCAGTGTTCATTAGAAATGATGACATTTCATGTGAGTATAAATATCAATGTGAAAAAGAAAAGGTAGGAAGAACCTTGAATGTTTAAGTAATTGCTGAAATGACAGGTGTGTGTGTGTGTGTGTGTGTGTGTGTGTGTGTGTGTGTAATTGATTATCAGTGAATGGTTCACCTTCTTGTAGGGCCTCCGAGAGAGCCCAGGTGAACCTTTCAATGAGTTGGTATCTGTTTTCAGAACATGGGAATCTCTTAGTCCAATAGTCAATCAGGCAAGCTTTGAGGTCCTGAAGAGTTTCAGTCCTCAGAGATGGTGTTGCAGACCCTTGTGAGCAAACCCTAGGTATGCTCAGAGCCCTCATTAGCTGGTACCAACGTGTGACGATTTCAGACAACATTTCCCAAAGAAGTACCTCTTGAGTCTCTGTCCTTGTCAGTTCCCTACACTTCCTTACACTAGTTATGTGTTCAGTGTGTTTCAGGATAATCCCCACATGTGATTTTTGCTATTTCCTACTAGTCCTATCTGTTTCTCATCTTCTTCTTTTATGGTAGGGGTTGGGAAGCAACCTGTGTGGTGTAGGAAGGGGTGTGGTAGTTGTCTGCCTTCAGAGGACCGAATGCTGTCTAGAAATTGTACTGTAGTTTGAGGTCAATTGTCCATCCTCTGAGTGTCAGGAATTCCATCACTTTACTTTGATGCTAGTCTGTTCTTCAAGCTTTCCTCAGAAATAAGGACGTCATCCATCTAGGGAATACTGGTTTGTGTGTATGTTTTCATTTTAGGAAAGGCCTTGCTGCTCCTGAAAATAATACTGTAGAGCACCCTTTCCTGTTCTTATTGGCCATCAGTCAATCTTTTGTGAAGTATTTGTTTATAAATAGACTTTTTATGGTTGATGAGCAGGAATTCTTTATTGACAAGTCTTTGTCAGTATGTGTATTGCAAATCTTTACTTCCCAGCCTGCGGTTCACTTTTTCATTTTCATATGGTCATAAGATAAGGAGAAATGTCACATTTTTATGAAGTCCCACTGAATTCTTTTAAATGGTTAGTGCACCCTATGTCCTACCCCAAGATTGACAGTTTCTACATTTTCTTTCAGAAACTGTCCAATGGGAAGCTACAATCCATCTCAAATTTATAAATTGCATTTTTAATTCTAAGGGTATTTATAGACTGTTTTGGATTTTCTATGTACACAATCGTATTATCTGTGAATAGTCACAATTATCCCCTCAATTCTTATACTTTTTGTTTCTCTTGCCTTCTAACACTGGTAGACTCTCCGATGCCACGTTGAATAGAGCAGCATTGTTGAAGATTTTAATATACCTTTCTCAATATCTGACAGAAAAAGCAGACAAAACATTGGTAACAAATGTGACCTAATTGACATATAGGGAACATTCCATAATAAGTGCAGAATACATTATTTTCAAGTGGTCATAGACTCTTTACCCAAATAGATGATAGGTGGGGCCACGAATGAAGTCTACAAATGTTAAACCCTGAAATTAACTAGATTCCATTCTTAGACCACAGGCGAATTGAGCCACAGTCATAGCGAAAAGAAAACCAGGAAGTCCTTCAATGTTTAAAAATTAAATGGAACTTTGCTACATATCCTAAAGGTGAGAGAGGGAATCTCAATGGAAATTCTGAACCTTTTCTACGTGAGGGCTCACACACAATGGCACTTTCTTTGTGAAGAGCATAATAATAACCTAAACAGGAGTTGAGCCTTAAGTCAGAGTTCTGCCTGCCCCAGCCACACCTGGCAGCCTTGGCCTGTGGTCCGCCTCAGCTGTGCTTTCTGGTGGCCCTGAGCTAAGGGGTCAACATGGCCATATGGAAATGGGAAGCTCCCCACTCATAGTGATGGCGGTTCCCCCTCCCCAGCTAAACTTTCTGGTGGCTCTGAGCTAAGGGGGTCAACATGGCCGTATGGAAATTAGAAGCTCCCCACTCTTATTGATGACGTTGCTATCGTATCGTCCTCACCAGTCCAACAACATGATTTCTGAGTGAACTATGACACAAGCGTGACTTCTTGGCCTTCCTTCATGTTTGAAAATCATCTGGTGAGTCATCTATTAGAAATATGGATTCAACATGTGTTCTTTCTTCTGGAAAAGAAATAGAACCAATAGCAATTAGGGCTTCCTGAGCACCTGTACTTGAGAGACATCTTACTGGCTCTTTGTAGCATTCTGCCTCTTAAACTTCTCAACTAGGGTGTAGATATTTTTAGGCACATTTTCAGGTGGTTAGACAGGGACTCGGATGATATGAGTCACAGAGGATTTTAGTGTCAGAAACCTAAGTGGGATCCCCAAATTGACTCCAAATCCCTTGTTGTTCCATACAGGGTACTATTTCCCTCTTATCTCTGGTCTTCTCGATCTGGAAACCTATCAAGTATCAGGATTTTCGTGTCATGTGGACAACTGGAACGAATTCAGCGGGCCTTTCACCTCTGCCCATGGTGATTATTAAGATCATTATCTCAGTGGAGGACCTCTGGGTAAGATACTCAAAGATCCTTAGGAACAGAGACAGTATAATATTTTTCTGGTATTAAAGTTACTGAAACCAACTATCTTTTTTAGTCCATTCAGGCTCTGGTATGTTCAGAGGGTGCTGTAAAACAGGTCTGAAATAGTATTTAAAAACACTCAGCTCAGCCTCTTCTACAAAGTGAGCCAATGCTTATAAACATGGCTAAAATATTCCCTTACCTACGATGACTTCCCAGCCATCGTAGTGTTTATGTGGTATGACTGTGACTTACATTAGTCAACATTTGCAGAGAAAGAACTTAGTGCATCCAGTGGGCACTTCATGTTGAAATTAGTTTGTGACAACGAGCTACTGTGTTTTATTCTGCAGTACAAATGAATAGTGCCAGACATCTCTAAGGTGTCTAGCAGTTCTACAATTCTGATTTTAAGTGGTCTGTGTGCTTCAGAGATTTGGGCAGGAGAAGGGCAGGAGCCCAGAGACTGTGAACACTTCTGTTACCTGTGCTGACCATGGAGCAGGTAGCCTTCTGTGGGCATCATTTTGATTTCTTGGTACTCTTGTGAAAGGTGCTTTTGTCTCAAATTCCTCCATTTTAGAAGTAATTATAATGATGAAAGTAATTTTTATCTTATATCATCTGTGGGCGCTGATCCTGGGCTCCCAGGGAAGTTATCCCTTTACACTTTACCCGGCTCAAAATGACAAGGCAAAACCTCAAAGCATGGGCCTTGTTTCTGCCCCAAGCATGTTGTACATCTGCTTTGAGAAGAAAACAATAACCAAAAATGCCAACATAAAGATAAGAAAAAATAAAGAACCTCTTTGGCTCCCATAAGATTAAAGTCATACTGACATGTACATACTGAAAACATAAGAAAGAGTCTGTCACTTTCTGGAATCTAAGAAGATCCTCATTGTGGTGTGTAACTCTGTATGTAAAACAAAACAGAAAAAAATACATAAGCGTGCCCCAAAAGTTCCTTCCCCGGAGCACTCCCTTCTTGGTGAAGATTGTGTCTCCCAGGCAGCTGTCCTGACTTGGGTTTGAATAAAGGTCTCTTCCTTTCTCTCTAAAATGTTTTTAAAAGTTCATTCATGCAATGTCGACAATAACAGTGTTTTCTATTTAAGTGAGAAATAAATGTTCCACTCTAGTTGCATTGGGAATAGACGAATTGAGGGTTTCTTTAGAAGAGTAAGTCTGCTTTCCAGAAAAGGCAAGGACATTGGTCTATTGAGAATGAAGATAATTACTGCTAAACAACAAGTATGTGTTGCCCCTTCGCCCAGAAACCGAAGCAGATGTGCAGGCTTTAGGTTAGAGGTGGCTTCTTCTCCCCAGCTGACAGCATTTCTCTGCTCTGGCTCCAAGAAACCCGAGGTTTTGAATGTCACCATCTGAGTCAGCGAGGAAGCTTGTCACAGGACGCCAGTGTTCAGAGAAAGCACAGGTATGTTTGGCAAAATGTCCTATCTATGTCAGGGCTGGAGGTAAAACCTCTCATTATCCCAAAACCTCCTGGGCTTTTGTCTTTTCTCTAGTTGAGCCACAAAGTAAAATTGAAGTAGCTGTCAGCATTCTGGGTTTGGTGCAAGAATTACTTAGTTTCCGTGCAGGTAGAACTTTGCAGGGGATCACAATTTCTCTGTCCATTTATTGCTTACAAATGTATTTTGACCATCTGTTTCCTAGGAACCCTCTTTTATTAGAAAGGGAAGGTGAGATTCACTCTGTGCCTGTTTGTAACATCTAATTTGTTCCTTCATCTAACAGTGTTTATTCAATTGGGCCTAAGATATGGTTGAGTGGCCAGCATCTAGAGTTAGGTGGCTTTATTCATCTGATACAGACTTGGGTGATGTCATTTGACAAAGGTGATGTTTCATCATTGATTAGTTTATTCATCAGAAGAGTTAAAATTAGGGTGGAGGGAAAATTCAAAATTATCCAAAGCGGCCTGTTCCTGTTTAAAAGTTGAGCTTCACTTTCTAGTTTTACTAAATGTATTATCTCGATATTTTGAGGTGCCATATTCTCTCTGTAGTTTCTTTGGTGGTGGAGTCAGAAGGAGAGTCTGGGAATTCTTTTGGATAGTGGCATGCGGTGGCTTCAAGGGGCTTGGCGTCAGGAGCCTTGGGGTGAAGTCTGCAACTGCTTGCCTAACCCTGGGTGCATCTCCCAGAGGTTTTGTTTCCTCTTATGAAATTGCCGGCAGATAATGTTCTGCTTGAAGGGGAACTCTCCCATCCTGTTGGTGGGAATGCAAAGTGGTGCAACCAGTCTGGGAACCAGTGTGGGGGTTCCTCAAAAAGTTAAACATTGAGCAACCCCATGATCCAGCAATTACTCTCCTAGGTATTTACCCAAAGGATAAAAAAATGCGGATTCGAAGGGGGAACATGCACCATGATGTTTATAGCAGCATTGTCCACAGTAGACAAACTATGGAGAGAATCCCAAAGTCCATGCACTGATGAATGGATAAAGCAGATGTGGGATACATATATATAACGGAATATGACCCAGCTTCAAAAAGAATGAAATCTTACCATTTGCAAGGATGTGGATGGACCTAGAGTGTATTAAGCTAAGCAAAATCAGTGAGGAAAGACAAATATCCTATGCTCTCACGCTTGTGGAATTTCAGAAAGAAAACAGAGGAACAGAGTTGAGGGGTGGTGAGAGTGGCAAACAAGGAAATAGACTCAACCTTGGAGAACAAACTGAGTGTTGCTGCAGGACAGGGGCGTGGGGGGAAGAGTTAAATCGGTGAGGGGTATTAAGGAGGGCACTTGTGATGAGCACCGGGTACTCCTTGCAGTTGAGGAATCACTAAATCCTACCCCTGAAGTGAATATTCCATCGCATGTGAACTAACTGGAATTTAATAAAAGAAGAAAGGAAAAAGTGTTCTGCTTCATGAAGAGTGAGGTAAAATTGTAGTGATTTGAGCTGTAGTCTTCTATAGATGATATTTGTAAAACACCCTGTTGTAGGATACACTAGTTGCTTATCACATAAGGAGTCCTCAGAAAGCTGCAATGAAAGATTCAGGTCTCAGAGCATGTTCATGTTCCACTGATATGTTACAGTTTGCACAGGTAGGAAAGAAGGTGGAGAGAAAGGCAACAGAAGGGGAAAGTAGGTGTGAACCTTTCATTAGTTAGCGTTATAGCTTTCTCATGAAAGCCTTGCGCCAGTGTGATTTTGGAAGCAGAGAGGTAATCCGGGAGCTTTGCAGGAGATGGGGAGTTGCAGGTCTGGGTAAAGCTGACAGGGGTCCCAGAGGATAGCTGAATGCATTCTGCAGCAGGGTGTGTTCAGGGTGGGCTCCAGGGGTGGCTGTGGGTCTCCTGGGTGAGACTTGTGACAGGTGAGGGCTGTGTGCAAGTTCCTGGCTGAGGACAAGGGAGGCACAGGCGGAGAGCTGGCAGAGAACCTTCTTCTGGGCCACCAGCCTCACCCAACACACACAGCCTCATCTTCTGTCCCTGTCACTCCAATTCAGACTTCTCCGAAGGTGAGTGAGAACACATCAAGAGCATTCTGAACAAAACGGAAAGCATGTGCAATGGCTCTGGGGCAGGAGAATTCCAGGTATGTCCAGAAGCAGCAAGAAGGCCCTGTGGCCACAGGAGACAGCTTAGGACATGAGCTCAGAGAGGTGACAGAGGGTGACAGAAAGCCATTCCAGGGCTATAACCCCATGAGACCCTGTTTCACTGGGCCATCGTGGCTACAGTGTTGAGAACAGATGACAGAGGGTTGAAGATGGCAAGGCAGGTCAATGACGAAGCTTTTCCAGTTACTCAGCCACTGTGGACCAGACAAGTGGCCTTGGATGGAGTGGTTAGACCTATTCTGGGTCTATTTTGAAGATGGAGCTCACAGGATTTGCTGATGGGTTAGCTATTAGAAGCAGGAGAATGGAGGAATTGGGGTAACTCCCAGCTGTTGTGGGTTGTCCTGATTGAGGGGAAGGAGAGGGTTTCTGGGGGTAGGAGGTAGTCCGTCTTCTGCATGCTGAGGAAGGTGCCTTTCCCAGTGGATCTGCTGAGGTTTGTGTCTGGAAGAACCTTTCACATCTCCTCCCTCAGCATTGCTTAAGTACAATTATCCCCCACTTTTTGAACGTTCACAGTAAGACACTGGGCATTCTTGAAAGAACTACGTTTATTACCCAGCTTCAGTAAGAGGAAGATACCTGAAGAGGATTTTCCTCTTATGAAAAAAGGTGAACAGTGAGAATCGCGTTCAGCATCTGTTTTGGGGAAAAGCACAACAGATGTGGCATGCACCCTAACCAGCTCCTTCTGCTGGGAACCGCTCTCCGCATCCAGCCACCAGCACTTTGAATGGTGTCTGTGAGCCTCTGCTGTGCTTTATCTTCATTTATGCTTGGCCTCCGTTAGAAACTTGTGTCCTGAGGCCTAAGAAAAATCAAAGAGAAGGAATTTTGGAGTCTGAGCACACTAAATGTTCCGTGTAAATTAATGGCCATTCCTTCTTGACACCATTTCTGCTGTGCAAGGTTTGTCAGAAGTCCTGTACTTTTGAAGAGCAGGGAAACCTATACCCCATGCTGTGGGGTCAGTTTTAGTCTCCATGCTGGACAGAACATTCCATGACTGTCGGATTTTCTCACTCAAACATTGAGACTTGGACCACCTTCACCCGTTTCTACCACCCCATCCCCGAATCTGGCACCTACCAATATGCTCTCAGTATCTATGCGTTCAGTATTTGTTTATTCCACGTGGAATGTACATGAGAGCATCTGGTATTGGTCTTCCTGTGTCTGAGTTACTTGGAATAAGGCCCCCAAGGTCTGTGTTTCCATGTCTGGTTCTTGTGAATAATGCTGCAGTGAATGTGGGAGTGCATCTGTCTTTTTGAGGCAGTATTTTTGTGTTCTCTGAATCAATACTCATTAGAGCCATTACTGGGTCATGGGGAAGTTGTATTTATTTTTTCAGGAACCTCCATACCGTTTGTCACAGTGGCTGCACCAATTTCCATTCCCACCAACAGTGCACAGTGTCTCCTCGTCTGCACACCCATGACCCCACTTTTTGTCTGTCTCTGGGACAATTGCTGTTCCAACAGTTGTGAGGGGATAGCCGATTGTGGGTTTGACTGATGTTTCCCTGACGATGATTAGTGATGTCGAACAACTTTTTCTGTCTGTTGGCACCTGTGTGCCATCTTTGGAAAGTATGTATTCACATATACCCCCCATTTTTATACCTTTTTTTTGTTTGTTTGTTTTGATTTGTATGAGTGTTGTGTGTATTTTGGATATTAGCCTCTTCTCACACATATGATTCACAGATATTTTTTTCATATTGGGTCAGTGGCCTTTTAAGTTTTTGCTGGTTTCTTTTGCCGTGTGGAAGATTTCAGTTTGATGTTGTTCCACTGGTTTATTTTTGCTTTTGTTGTCTTTGCATTTGGTGTCCGATCTGAAGACTCTTTGCCAAAACCAATGTCGAGAGACTTAGTACCTGTGTCTTCTTGGAGGTTTATGGATTCAGATCTTATGTTCAAATCATTCATCCATTAAAAATTTTGTGTGTGGTGTAAGAAAGTGACCCAGCTATATTCTTCTGCATTTAGTGTCCAGTTTGCCTGTTACCGCTCACTGAAGAAACAGTCCTTCCCTCATGGCATATCTTCTGCTGCTGTGTCATAAGTTAGGATCATCTACGTGTGGGTAAGTTTCTGAGCTTTCTGTTCTGTTCCACTGACCTGGTGTCTGTGTTTCTGCCAGTACCATCCTGTTTTGATGACAACAGCTTTGTAATCTACCTTGAAATCCAGGAGTGTGTTGACTGCACCTTTCTTTCTCCAGGTTCCTTTGGGTATTTGGGGTCTTTAGTGACTCCATCCAAGTTTGAGGACTGTTTTCTATTTCCTCGAATAATGCCACTGGAATTCAGATAGGGATTTCATCACATCTGTCGATTGCTTTGGGTACGATGGACATGTTCACATAATTAACTCTTCCAGTTAAGGAGCATGGCGTATGCTTCCATTTGTTTGTGTTGCCTTCCAAATCTTTGACCCATACATTCCGCCCCCCTCGACAGATATGTTTTTCATTTCTTTTCTGCCATGTGTTGAGTGTACTATGTCTTTCTCATTTTTGGTTACTTTTATTCCTAGATTTTTTTGATGCAATTGTAAATGGCATTGCTTTTTTAATTTCTCTTTACGATATGTGTCATCAATATACAGAAATGCAAGAAGTTGGGTCATCTTGGTGGCCCCATAGGTGAAGCATCTGCCTTCAGCTCAGGTCATGATCCCAGAGTTCTGGGATTGAGCCCCGTGCTGGGCCCCCGCTTAGCAAGGGTCTGCTTCTCCCTCTTTCTGACACTCCCCCTGCTCGTGGTTTTTCTCTTCCTGTCAAATAAATAAATAAAATCTGAAAAAAAATAAAGACAACCGGTCTCTGTATATTGACATTATATCCTGCAGCTTTCTTGATTTTTTTTATTCTAACAGTTTTTTTTTTTTTTTGTGGAATCTTTCGGGATTTCATGTCATTTGCAAATAGTGACAGTTTTCCTGTATGGATTTCATATCTTTCTCTTTCTTTAAAATGATGTTAGTCACCCTACAGTACTTCATTTGTTTTTGATGTAGTGTTCCATGATTCATTGTTTGCATATAACACCTAGTGCTCATTATGACACGTGCCCTCCTTAATACCCATCACCAGGATAACCCATTCCCCTACCCCTCCCTTTCTGCAACCTTCAGTTTGTTTCCCAGTGTCAATAGTCTCTCATGGTTCATCTCCCCCTCTCATTCCCCCTCTTCACTTTTCCCTTCCTTCTCCTAATGTCCTCCATGCTATTCCTTCCATTCCACATAGGAGTGAAACCATATGATAATTGTCTTTCTCTGCTTGACTTAATTTCACTTAGCATAATCCCCTCCTGGTCCATCCACGTTGGTGCAAATGGTGGGTATTCATCCTTTCTGATGACTGAGTAATATTCCATTGTACAGATGACCACATCATCTTTGTCCATTCATCTGCTTAAGGACATCATGGCTCCTTCCACAGTTTGGCTGTTATGGACATTGCTGCTATGAACATTGGAATACAGGTGCCCCTTCTTTTCATTACTCTGTGTCTATGGGGTAAATACCCAGTAGTACAATTGGTGGGTCGTAGGATATCTCTGTGTTTAACGTCTTGAGGAGCCTCCATATTGTTTTCAAAAGTGGCTGTACCAGCTTGAATTCTCACGAGTAGTGTAAGAGGGTTCCCCTTTCTCCACATCCTCTCTGACTTTTTTTTATTTCCTGTCTTGTTAATTTTTTTCAAGATTTTATTTATTTATTCCACAGAGATAGAGACAGCCAGCGAGAGAGGGAACACAAGCAGGGGGAGTGGGAGAGGAAGAAGCAGGCTCATAACGGAGGAGCCTGATGTGGGGCTCGATCCCATAATGCCAGGATCACGCCCCTAGCCGAAGGCAGACACTTAACTGCTGTGCCACCCAGATGCCCCTGCCTTGTTAATTTTAACCATTCTATCTGGTGTAAGGTGGTATCTCATTGTCGTTTTGATTTGTATTTGCCTGATGGCAAGTGATGTGGAGCATTTTTTCATGTGTCTGTTGGCCATTTGTGTTTCCCCTCTGGAGAAGTATCTCTTTGTGTCTTCTGCCCATTTTTTGGGTGTCGAGTTAGAGGAGTTCTTTATAGATCTTGAATACCAGCCCTTTATCTGTAATATCATTTGCAGATATCTTCTTCGATTCCATAGATTGCCTTTTTGTTTTGTTGATCGTTTGCTTTGCCGAGCAGAAGCTTTTTATCCTGATGAAGTGCCAATAGTTCATTTTTGCTTTTATTTCCTTTGCCTTTAGAGACGTGGCTTGCAAGAAGTTGTTGTGTCCAAGGTTGAAGAGTGCTTTTGATTTTGATATGAGACAGGAATCCATTATCTTCCTTTCCTGATTGTATTGGAGTCCTCTTTCTTGGTGAGTCTAGCTAAGTTTGTCAGTTTTGTTTATCTTTCCAAAAAAGGCAGCTCTCATTTTCGTTGTTTTTTTTTTTTTTTTGTCTTTTTAGTCTCCTTTGGATTTATTTATGCATTCCTTTTTGTTATTTCCTTATTTCTACTAATTTGGGGCTTTGTTTGTTGTTTTTTTTCTACTTCTTTACCACATAAATCAGGTTGTTTATTGGAGAGCATTCTCATGGATTGATGAAGACTTGAATTTCTACGAATGTCCCCCATAAAGCTACTTTTGCTGCATCCCATAAGTTTTTGTAGGTTGTCTTTTGCATCAGTGTCAAGGTACTTCTAAAAATTTTTTGTTTTCTTCTTTGACTGTTGGTTGTTCAGTAGCATGTTGTTAAGTCTCCACATATTTTTTTAAGATTATTTGAGTATCTGACAGAGAGTGAGACTGTGAGAGAGGGAACGCAAGCAGGGTGGTGGGAGAGGGAGAAGCGGGCTTCCCACTGAGCAAGGAGCCTGATTCGGGGCTAGATCCCAGGATCCTGGGATCACGACCTGAGCTGAAAGCAGATCCTTAACGACTGAGCCACCCAGGCCCCCCAATCTCCACCTATTTTTGACTGTCCCATTTTTTTCTTGAGACTGATTTCTAGTTTCATATCATTGTGGTTGGACAAGATTTGAAGCAGAAGGTGAAGAGAGCATTCAGATGAAAGGTTTGTTTCCTGGAGGGTTTTTTGAGGCATACCATGAGTTCAGTGGGGATGGAGGAAGGTTTTGTGAGACGGGGGTTGGGGCTGTACCGGACTGCATTCGTATAGGGGTGTAAGAGGTTTCCCGTTTCTCCACATCCTCTCCAACATGTATAGTTTCATGTCTTCTTATTTTTAGATATTTGGCCTCGTGTGATATGGCATGTATAGGGGTTTAGATTTGCATTTCCCTGAAGCCAAGTGATATGAAGCATTTATGCATGTATCTTTTGGTCACCAGTACGTCGTCATCAGTGAAGTGACTTCCCATTTTAATCCATCTCAAGAGCTAAAGCTGGGTAAGGCACTGAAGCTGGATAATGCCATCAGTTGGAATTGTGGAGAATTTCAAAAGATCTCCGTGGAGAGCAAGTTCAGTGTGAAGCTACTAATTGGATCCGGGGACATCTCTGAAAGTGGGGTTGCCTGGGATGGGCTGAGGGGGACCCTCTGATTTTCCTATGAATCCTTGCTGCAGCCCCAAATGCACAGTTTCCTGCTGTGGGGCAGGCTGAGTCTTCTAGTCGTGCAGAGGTGAGCCCAATGCCTGGTGCCTTGGAGGCAGGCAAACGGGGAGGGACCCTCAGCAGAAGACCCAGGGTTAGGTTAGGCCTCAAGGACAGCAGGTCTGAACTGCCCAGTGCTCAGAGAGCTCCCAGGCCGAGTGAGATGAGGGCACAAGGGCGGGTGAGTGTGAGCCTTGGGGTTTCATCCAGAAGGGCCCACAAAGGTCGGGGTTCACCAGAAGGGGCTCTCAGGGGGTGCCCCAATTCTCTTGCCCTGACTGCTCTGTTGTGCACCAAAATGGTACAGTTTACTGTGGGCTGCAGGCTGAGTCCTACGGTGGGGCTTGGGTGTCCCCAGTCCCCCGGACTGTGGTGCCAGGACCCTGGGGAGGGGCCCCTCTGTGGCCAACCTAGGGTAAGGGTTAGGGTCCCGGAGCCCGGCAGGGACAATCTGCAGGCTGTGAGGTGAGCTTTGTGGAGGGCTGAGAGGAGGCCATTGGGGAGGGTGAGCATGGGCCTCAAGGTTGGGGCACGGGGGGCTGCCAAATGTGGGGACGGGCTCTGAGGGCCTCCCCAAGTTCTCGTGCCCTGTAGGCTCCATAGAGCCCCAAGGGGCAATGTTTCCTGTCAGGTGGCAAGCTGAGTCCTCTGGTGGGGTACAGGTATCCCAATTCCCCGGGGCTGCGGTGTAAGGCTCCTGGGGAGGCCCCCACACCTGCGGCCAACCTAGGGCTAGGGTTAGGCCCCAGGAGCCCCGCAGGCCCGATCTGCTGGCTGTATGGCTAGCTACACGGACTGAGGTGAGGGTGTGGCGAGGGTGAGCGTGGGACTCAGGGTTGGGGTGTGGGAGGCCGCCAAAGTTCGCTGGTGGCTCAGGAGTGCCCTCCTGGTTCTCCCGCCCTGAATGCTCTATGGCCTCCCAAGGCGCATGGTTTCCTGTGGGGTGGCAGACTGAGTCCTGCTGTGGGGCTCAGGTGTCCCGAATCCCCGTGGCTGCAGCTCCAGGCTCCTGGGGAGGGGCCCCTCCACAGATGAACTAGGGTTAGGGTTGGCGCCCAGGAACCCCGCAGGCCAGATCTGCCCACTATGTGGTGATCTCTGCCATGGGCTGAGGTGAGGGTGTGGGCTGGGGTGAGCATGGACTTCAAGGTTGGGTTTAGGGATCACCAAAGTTCGCCGGGGGCTCTGGGGGCCCTCCTGGTTCTCCCGCCCTGAATGCTCTATAGCCTCCCAAGGGGCACGGTTTCCTGCGGGCTGGCAGGCTTTGTCCTGCAGTGGGGCTCAGGTGTCCCCAGTCCCTGGGGCTACGGCACCGGGCCCCAGGGGAGGGGCCCTACCCAGCGGACCCAGGGTCAGGTGTAGGCCCCAGGAACCCGGCAGGCCTGATCTGCCGGCTCTGCGATGAGCTCGGTGGCAAGCTGAAGGGAAGGCGTGGGGTGGGATGAGCGTGGGCCTCAGGGTTGGGGTGTATGGGGCCGCTGAGGATCGCTGGGGGCTCAGGGGGGCACTACCAGTTCTCCTGCATGGGATGCTCTGTGGCGCCCCAAGGGGCATGGTTTTCTGAGGGCTGGCAGGTTGAGTCCCGTGGTGGTGCTCAGGTGTACCCAATCCCCGGGGTTAGGGTATGGATTAGGGTATGGGTTCAGGTTAGGGTATGGGTTACGGTTAGGGTATGGGTGAGGGTAGAGGTTAGAGTTAGGGGAAGGAGAGGGTACGGGTTAGGGTTGGGTTTAGGGGTTACAGGTTAGAGGTTATGGGTTAGGGTACAGATTAGGGTTTAGGGTACGGGTTAGGGTTTAGGGTTTGGGGTTAGGGTTGGGGTTAGGGTTGGAGTACGGGTTAGGTTTAGGGTATGGGTTAGGGTTAGGGTACGAGTTAGGGTACGCATTAGGGTATAGTTTAGGGTACGTGTTAGGGTACTGTTTAGGGTAAGTGTTGTCGTACGGATTTGGGTACGGTTTAGGGTATGGGTTAGGGTTAGGGTACGGGTTAGGGTTAGGTTACAGTTTAGGGTTATGGTACAGGTTAGGTTACGGTTTAGGGTTAGGGTTAGGGTACGGGTTAGGGAACGGGTTAGGGATAGGTATCGGGTACGGTTTAGGGTTAGGGTATGGGTTAGGGTACAGGTTAGGGTACAGGTTAGGGTTAGGTATGGGTTAGGGTATGGGTTAGGGTCCGGGTTTGGGATAGTGTACGGGTTAGGGTATGGGTTAGTGTACGGGTTAGGGTATGGGTTAAGATTAAGGTAAGGGTACTGGTTAGGGTAGGGTACGGGTTACGGTTTAGGGTTTAGGGTTACAGTTAGGGTACGGGTTAGGGTTAGGTTATGGGTTGGGTTAGGGTACAGGTTATGGTACGATTTAGGGTATGGGTTAGGGTCAGGGTTTAGGGGTTAGTGTTAAGGTTAGGGTACAGGTTAGGGTACGGGTTAGGTTTAGGTTTAGGGTTAGTTTACAGGTTAGGGGTAGGGTTAGCTGAAGGGGTAGCGTTAAGGGTAGGGTTAGGGTTTGGGGTTAGTGGTTAAGGTTAGGGTTTATTGTTTAGGGCTTCGGGATTAGGGTTAGGGTTTAGGGTTTAGTGTTAATGTTAGGGTTTAGGGTTTAAGGATTAGGGGTTATGGTTAGATTTTGGGTAGGGTTAGGGGTTAAGGTTTAGGGTTTAAGGTTAGGGGTTAGGGTTTAGAGTTAGGGTTAGATCTCAGTAGGCCAGCAGGACCAATGCGCCGGCTGTGCGGCGAGAAGAGGAGTGGGCCGAGGTGAGGGCGCTGGCTAGCGGGAGTATGGTATCCAGCGTTTTGGCGCAGGGGCCTTTGAACGTCGCTAGAGGCTCAGAGGGCCCTGCCCGTTCTAACACCCTGAATAACCGGCGTGCCCCTAGTGGCTCCGTTGGCGGTGGGGCAGCAGAGTGAGTCCCACGCTGCGGCTCGGGTAATCCCAATCCCCGGTGTTGCAGTGCCAGGCCCCTTGGGAAGGGCTCCTCGTGAGCCGACCTAGGGTTAGATTTAGACCCCATTAGGCCGGCAGGCATGATCCTCTGGCTAGGCGGCTAGAGGTGGGTGGGCTGAGGTAAAGGTGCTGGGGATCGGGATGGTGGGCCCCTGCATTTTGGCGCGGGAGGCTTCAAATGTCGCCAGTTTCTCCAGGGCCCTGTCTGTTCTCCCACCCTGAATGACCGGCGGCGCCCCTAGTGGCCCAGGTGGCAGCAATATGGGAGGTTGAGTCTGGCTCTGGGGCTTGGGGTACCAGATCCCCGGCGTAGTGGCACCAGGACCCTTGGGAGGGGCCCCTGGGGCGACGACCTAGGGTTAAGGTTAGCCCCAAAAAGACCATCAGGCCCAATCCGCACACTGTGCGGCGAGTGGAGGTGCGGGCCGAGGTGAGGGCGCTGGCGAGCAGGAAAGTGGGCCCAAGCGTTTTAGCGCAGGAGGTCTTCGAAGGTCGCAAGGGGCTCAGAGGGCCCTGCCCCTTCTCCCTCCTTGAATGATCGGCGGCGCCCTTACTGGCCCAGTTGGCGGCAGGGCGGCAGGTAGAGTCTGGCGCTGGGGCTCGGGTGTCCCCAATCCCCGGTGTTGCGGTGCAAGGCCCCTTGGGAGGGGCCCCTCCTGGGCCGACCAAATGTTAGAGTTAGCCCCCAGGATGCGGGCAGGCCTGATCTGCCGGGTGTGCGGCAAGCGGAAGGGCGGGCCGAGATGTGGGTGCTAGCGAGCAGGAGTGTGGGCCCAAGCGTATTCGCAAGTTGGACCTTCGAAGGTCTCCAGGGGCTCGAAGGGCCCTGCCTGTTCTCCCGCACTGAATGACCGGCAGCGCCCATAGCGGCTCTGGTGGCATCGGGGCGGCAGGGTGAGTCTGGCACTGGAGCTCAGGGGTCCCCAATCCCTGGCATTGCTGCGCCAGGCCCCTTGGGAGGTTCCCCTCGGGGGCCATCCTAGGGTTAGGGTTAGCCCCCAGGAGGCCCGCAGGCCCGATCCGCTGGCTGTGCGGCCAGCAGAGGGGCTGGCTGAGGTGAGGGCGCTGGTGAGCGGAAGCATGGGCCCAAGCATTCTGGCGCCTGGGGCCTTAGAAGTTCACTGGGACTGGGAGGGCCCTGTCCATTCTCCCACCCTGAATGACCGGCGGTGCCCTAGCTGCCTAGGTGCTGGCGGGGCAGCAGGGTGAGCCCGGCACTGGGGCTGGGGGTCATCAATCCCCATTGTTGCGTCGACAGTCCCCTTGGGAGGGGCCCCTGGGGGGCCAGCCTAGGGTTAGGGTTAGCTCCGACGAGGCCGGCAGGCCCGATCTGCCAGCTGTGTGGCGAGCGGAGGGGCAGGCCGATGTGAGGGCTCTGAAGAGCAGGAGCGTGGGCCCAAGCGTTTTGGCGCGGGAAGCCTTCGAAGGTCGCCGGGGGATCGGAGGACCCTGCCCGTTTTCCCGCCCTGAATGACCTGCGGCGCCCCTGGGGCCCGGGTGGCGGCAGGCTGACAGGGTGAGTCCGTCGCTGGGGTTGGGGGGTTCCCAATCCCCGGTGTTGCGGCACCAGGCCCCTTTGCAGGGGCCCCTCGGAGGCTGACCTAGGGTTATGGTTAGCCCCCAGGAGGCCGCAGGCCCAATCCACCGGCTGTGCGGTGAGCAGAGGGGAGGGCCGAGGTGAGGGCGCTGGCGAGCGGTAGCGTAGGCCCATGAGTTTTGGCGCGGGGGGCCTTCGAAGGTCGCCGGGGCTCAAGAAGCCCTGCCGTTCTCCCGCACTGAATGTCCGGCGGTGCCCCTAGCGGCTCAGTTGCCGGCGGGGGAGCATGGTGAGTCGGATGCTGGGGCTAGCGGTCCGCAAACCCAGGTGTTGCGGTGCCAGGCCCGTTGGGAGGGGCCTCTCGGGGGCCGACGAAGGGATAGGGTTAGCCCCCAGGAGGCTGGCGGGCCCTATCCGCCGGCTGTGCGGCGAGCGGAGGGGCGGGCCGAGGTGAGGGCACTGGCTACCGGGAGAGTGGGCGCAAGCTTTCTGGCGCGGGGGGCCTTCGAAAGAGGCCGGGGGCTCCAAGGGCCCTTCCCGTTCTCCCGCCCTGAATGACCGGTGGTGCCACTAGCGGCCTGTGTGGCGGCGGGGCAGCACGGTGAGTCCAGCACTGTGGCTCGTGGGTCTCCAATGCCCGGCATTGCCGCTCCAGGCACCTTGGGATGAGCCCCTCCGAGGGTGAGCTAGGGTTAGGGTTAGCCCCCAGGAGGCCGGCAGGCCCGATCTGCCAGCTGTGTGGCGAGCGGAGGGGCAGGCCGAGGTGAGGGCGCTGAAGAGCAGGAGCGTGGGCCCAAGCGTTTTGGTGCGGGGGCCTTTGAAGGTCACCAGGGGCTCGGAGGACCCTGCCCGTTCTCCCGCCCTGGATGACCGGCGGTGCCCCTAGAGGCCCGGGTGGCAGCGGGGCGGGAGGGTGAGTCTGGCGCTGGGGCTTGTGGGTCCGGAATCCCGGGCATTGTGGCACCAGGCCCCTTGGGAGGGGCCCCTCGAGGGATCGAGCTAGGGTTAGGTTTAGCCCCCAGGGGACCGTTAGGCCCAATCCGCCGGTTGTGCAGGGAGCGGAGGGTGGGCTGAAGTGATGGTGCTGGCGAGCGGGAGCGTGGGCCCAAGGGTTTTGGCGCGGAGGGCCTTCAAACGGCGCTGGGGGCTCCGAGGGCCCTGTCCGTTGTTCTGCCCTGAATGACCGACAGCTCTCCTACCGGCCCGGGTGGCGGCGGGGCGGCACAGTGCGTCCGGCGCTGGGACTCGGGGGTCACCAATCCCAGGCATTGCAGCGATAGGCCCCTTGGGAGGGGCCCCTTGGGGGCCGACCTAGGGTTCGGGTTAGCCCCCAGGAGGCTGGCAGGCCCGATCCGCCGGCTCTGCCACATGCGGAGGGGCTAGCCGAGGTGAGGGCGCTGGCGAGCGGGAGCATGGCCCCAAGCGTTTTGTCGCGGGGGACCTTCGAAGGTCGCCGGGGGCCCGGGGGGCCCTGCCCGTTCTAACGCCCTGAATGAGGACGGCGCCCCTAGCGGGCCGGGTGGTGAGGAGCGGCAGAGTGTGTCCGGCGGTGGGGTTCGGGTGTCCCCAATCCCCAGCGTGGCGGCGCCAGGCCCCTTGGGAGGGGCTCCTCTGGGGCCGACCTAGGTTTAGGGTTAGCCCAAAGGAGGCCGGCAGGCCCGAACCGCCGGCTGTGCGGCGAGCGGAGGGGCAGGCCGAGGTGAGGGCGCTGGCGAGATGGAGCGTGGGCCCAGGCGTTTTGGCACGGGGGGCCTTGGATTGTCGCTGGGGGCTTGGAGGGCCCTGCCCATTCTCACACACTAAATGACCGGTGGCGCCCCTAGCGGCCAGGGTGGCGGCGTGTCGGCAGGATGAGTCTGGAGCTGGGGCTCAGTGGTCCCCGATCCCCGACGCGGTGGCTCCAGGCACTTGGGAGGGGTCCCTCGGGGGCCAACATATGGTGAGTGTTAGCCCAAAGGAGGCCGGCGGGCCCAATCCGCCAGCTGTGCAGCGAGCGGAGGGGTGGGCCGACGTTAATGCGCTGGCAAGCGGGAGCGTGGGCCCAAGCGTTTTGGCATGGGGGGCCTTCGAAGCTCACCGGGGGCTCGGAGGGCCCAGCAAGTTCTCCCGCCCTGAATGCCCGGCGGCTCCCTAGCGGCCAGGGTGGCGGCGGGGAGGCAGGGTGAGTCCGGAGCTCGGGCTCGGGGGTCCCCAATACCCGGCGTGGCATTGCCAGGCCCCTTGGGAGGGGTCCCTCGGGGGCCGAGTTAGGGTTATCGTTAGCCCAAAGGAGGCCGGCAGGCCCGATTGGCCGGCTGTGCGGTGAGGGGAGGGGTGAGCCGAGGTGAGGGCGCTGGCGAGCGGGAGCTTAGGCCCAAGCGTTTTGGTGCGGGGGGCCTTCGAAGGTCATTGGGGGCTCGGAGGGCCCTGCCCGTACTCCCTCCCTGAATGACCGGTGGCGCCCCT
Organism: Ursus americanus; assembly: GCF_024610735.1. Classification (NCBI taxonomy): domain Eukaryota; kingdom Metazoa; phylum Chordata; class Mammalia; order Carnivora; family Ursidae; genus Ursus; species Ursus americanus. Next base: position 1,445,233 of record NW_028273634.1, read on the forward strand.
AGCGTCCCCGGTGGCGGCGGGGCGGCAGGGTGAGTCTGGAGTAGGGCTCAGGGGTCCAAATGCCCCAGCGTGGCGGCGCCTGGCCCCTTGGGAGGGGTCCCTCGGGAGCCGACCTAGGGTTGAGGTTAACCCAAAGGAGGCCGGGGCCCGATCCGCCGGCTGTGCAGAGAACAGAGGGGCGGGGCGAGGTGAGGGCGCTGGTGAGCGGGAGCGTGAGCCCAAGCCTTTTGGCGTGTCGGGCCTTAGAAGGTCACCGGGGGCTCAGAGGGCCCTGCCCATTCCCCAGCCCCGAATGAGGACGGTGCCCCTAGCGATCCGGGTCACAGCGGGGCGACAGGGTGAGTTCAGCCCTGGTGCTCGGGGGTCCCCAATCACCCGCGTGGCGGCGCCAGGCCCCTTGGGATGGGCCCCTCGGGAGCCGACCTAGGGTTAGGGTTAGCCCCAGGAGGCCTGCAGTCCCGATCTGCCGGCTGTGCGGCGAGCGGAGGGGCGGGCTGAGGAGAGGGTGCTGGCGAGCAGGAGCCTAGGCCCAAGCGTTTTGTCACGGGGGGCCTTCAAAGGTCACTGGGGGCTCGGAGGGCCCTGCCCGTTCTCCCGCCCTAAATAACCGGTGGCGCCCCTAGCAGCCCGGGTGGCGGCAGGGCGGCAGGGTAAGTAATGCGCTGGGGCTTGAGGGTCCCCAATCCCCGGCGTGGCATCGCCAGGCCCCTTGGGAGGGGCCCCTCGTGAGCAGACCTAGAGTTAGGGTTAGTTCCCAGGAGGCTGGCAGGCCCAATCCGCTGTCTGTGCGGCGAGAGGGGGGGCGGACCGAGGTGAGGGCGCTTGCTAGCGGGAGCGTGGGCCCAAGCGTTTTGGCGTGGGGGGCCTCAAAGGTCGCCAGGGGCTTGGAGGGCCCTGCCCATTCTCCCGCTCTGAATGACTGGTGGCGTCCCTACTGGCCCGGTAGCTGTGGGGCGGAAGGGTGACTCCGGCGCTGAGGCTTGGGGGTCATCAATCCCCGGCGTTGTGGCACCAGGCCTTTGGAAGTGGCCCCTTGGGGTCTGACCTAGGGTTAGTGTTAGCCCCCAGGAAACAGGCAGGCCTGATCCGCTAGCTGTTCATCGAGTGGAGGGGCGGGCCGAGAAGAGGGCGCTGGCGAGTGGGAGCGTGGGCCCAAGCATTTTGGCGCGAGGGGCCTACGAAGGTCGCGGGGGCTCAGAGGGCCCTGCCTGTTCTCCAGCACTGAATGACCGGCGGCGCCCCTAGCGGACTGGGTGGTGGTGGGGTGGCAGGGAGAGTCCAGCACTGGTGCTCGGGGGTCCCCAATCCCCGGCATTGCGATGCCAGGCCCCTTGGGAGGGGCCCCGTGGGGGCAGACCTAGGGTTAGGGTTACACCCAGGGGGCTGACAGGCCCGATCCTACGGCTGTGCGGCGAGCGGAGGGGCGGGCCGAGGTGAGGGCGCTGGCTAGCGGGAGCGTGGGTCAAGTGTTTTGGTGCGGGGGGCCCTTCGAAGGTCGTGGGGGGATCGGAGGACCCTGCCCGTTCTCCCGCACTGAATGACCGGTGGCGCTCCTAGTGGTGCAGGTGGCAGCGGGGCGGCCGGGTGAGTCCGGCACTGGGGTTCAGGGGTCCCCAATCCCCGGTGTTACGACTGCAGGCCCCTTGCTAGGGGCCCCTCGGGGGCCGACATATGGTAAGGGTTAGCCCCCAGGAGGCCCGCAGGCCCGATCCGCCAGCTCTGCGGTGAGTGGAGGGGTGGTCGGAGGTGAGGCCGCTGGCAATCTGGAGAGTGGGCCCAGTCATTTTGGCACGGGGGTCCTTCGAATGTCGCCAGGGGTTCGGACGGCCCTGCCCGTTCTCCCGCCCTGAATGACGGACAGCTCCCCTAAAAGCCCTGGTGGAGGAGGGGCGGTAGGGTGAGTCGGGCGCTGGGACTCAGGGGTTCCCAATCCCCGGCGTTTTGGCGCCATGCCCCTTGGGAGGGGCCCCTCGGGGACTCACCTAGGGTTAGGGTTAGCTCCGAGGAGGCCGGCAGGCTCGATCCGCCGGCTGTGTGGTGAGCAGAGGGGCAGGCCGAGGTGAGGGCGCTTGTGAGCAGGAGCGTGGGCCCAAGCGTTTTGGCGCGGGGGGCCTTCGAATGTGGCCAGAGGCTCTGAGGGCCCTGCCCCTTGTCCCGCCCTGAATGACCGGCAGCGCCCCTAGTGGCCCATGTGGCAGCGGGGCAGCCGGTTGTGTCCAGCGCTGGAGCTCGGGGTTCTCCAATCCCCGGTGTTGCGGCTCTAGGCCCCTTGCTGGGGCCCCTAGGGGACCGACCTATGGTTAGATTTAGCCCCCAGGAGGCCGGAAGCCCGATCCGCCAGCTCTGCGGCAAGCGGAGAGGCGGGTGGAGGTGAGGCCGCTGGCGAGCGGGAGCGTGGGCTCAGGCGTTTTGGGGCGGGGGTCCTTCGAAAGTCGCTGGAGGCTTGGAGGGCCCTGTACGTTCTTCTGCCCTGAATGACCGGTGGCTCCCCTAGCGGCCCGGGTGGAGGAGGGGTGTTAGGGTGACTTGGGCGGTGGGGCCTGGGGTCCCCAATCCTCGGCGTTGGGGCGCCAGGCCCCTTTGGAAGGGCTCTAGGGGGCCGACCAAGGGTTATTGTTAGCCCCCAGGGGGCCAGCAGGCCAGATCCGCCAGCTGTGAGGCGAGCGGAGGGGTGGACCCAGGTGAGGGCGCTTGAGAGCAAGAATGTGGACCCAAGCGTTTTGGCACGGGGGGCCTTCGAAGGTCATCGGGGGTTCGGAGGGCCCAACCCGTCCTCCTGCCCTGAATGACCAGCGGCGCTACTAGCGGCCCAGGGGGGCGGGGCGGCAGGGTGAGCCCGGCACTGGGGCTTGGGGGTCCCCAATCCCCGGCGTTGCGGGGGCAGACCCTTGGTAGTGGCCCCTCGGGGGCCGACCTAAGGTTACAGTTAGCCCCCAGGAGGCCGGCAGGCCCGATGTGCCAGCTGTGCGGCGAGCGGAGGGGAGGGCCGAGGTGAGGGCGCGGGCGAGCGGGAGCTTGGCCGAAGCGTTTTGGCGCGGGAAGCCTTCGAAGGTCGCCGGGGGATCGGAGGACCCTGCCCTTTTTCCCGCCCTGAATGACCTGCGGCGCCCCTGGGGCCCGGGTGGCGGCAGGGCGACAGGGTGAGTCCGTCGCTGGGGTTGGGGGGTTCCCAATCCCCGGTGTTGCGGCACCAGGCCCCTTTGCAGGGGCCCCTCGGAGGCTGACCTAGGGTTATGGTTAGCCCCCAGGAGGCCGCAGGCCCAATCCACCGGCTGTGCGGTGAGCAGAGGGGAGGGCCAAGGTGAGGGCGCTGGCGAGCGGTAGCGTAGGCCCATGAGTTTTGGCGCGGGGGGCCTTCGAAGGTCGCCAGGGCTCAAGAAGCCCTGCCCGTTCTCCCGCACTGAATGTCCGGCGGTGCCCCTACCGGCTCAGTTGCCGGTGGGGGAGCATGGTGAGTCCGGCGCTGGGGCTCAGGAGTCCCCAATCCCCGTCGTTGTGGCGCCAGGCCCCTTGGGAGGGACCACTAGCGGGCCGACCTAGGGTTTGGGTTAGCCTCCAGAAGGCCCACAGGCCCGATTCACCATCTGTGTGGTGAGCGGAGGGGAGGGCCGAGGTAAGGGCGCTGGCGAGCGGGAGCGTGGGCCCAAGCGTTTTGGTGCAGGGGGCCTTCGAAGGTTGCCGGTGGCTTGGAGGGCCCTGGCCATTCTCCCTCCCTGAATGAACAGCGGCGCCCCTAGTGGCCCAGGTGGCGGTAGGGCGGGAGGGTCAGCTGGGCGCTGGGCTCAGGAGTCCCCAGTCCCCAGTGTTGAGGCAATAGGAACCTGGGATGGGCCCCTCGGGGCCCACCAAAGGTTAGGGTAACACCCAGGAGGCTGGCAGTCCTGATCCACCGGCTGTGCAGCGAGCGGAGGGGCGGAACGAGGTGAGGGCGCAGGCGAGTGGGAGCATGGGCCAAAGCATTTTGGCACAGGGGGCCTTTGAAGGTCGCCAGGGGCTCGGAGGGATCTGCCCGTACTCCCTCCCTGAATGACCGACGGTGTTCCTAGTGGCCTGGGTGGTGGCGGAGCAACACGGTGAGTCCGGCGCTGGGGTTCGGGGGTCCCCAATCCCAGGCATTGCGGTGCCAGGCCCCTTTGGAGGGGCCCCTCAGGGGCCAACCTAGGGTTATGGGTAGCCCCAGGAGGCGGGCAGGCCTCATCCACCAGCTCTGCAGCAAGTGGAGGGACGGGCCGAGGTGAGGGCACTGAGGAGCAGGAGTGTGGGCTCAAGCGTTTTGGATGGGGGGGCCTTGGAAGGTCGCCGTGGGCTCGGAGGGCCCTGCCTGTTCTCCCACACTGAATGACCAGCGACACCCCTAGCAGCCCAGGTGGTGGAGGGGCAGCAGGGTGAGTCCGGCGCTGGGGCTCGGGGGTCCCCAACCTGGCGTTGCGGTCCCAGGCCCCTTGGGAGGGGCCCCTCAGCGGCCGACCTAGGGTTAGGGTTAGCCCCCTGGAGGCCGGGAGGCCCGATCTGCCAGCTGTGTGGGGAGCGGAGGGGCCGGCCGAGGTGAGGGCGCTGACTAGCGGGAGCGTGGGCGCAAGCGTTGTGGCGCAGGGGGCCTTCGAAGGTCGCCAGTGGCTCAGAGGGCCCTGTCCTTTGTTCCGGCCTGAATGACCTACAGCGCTCCTAGCGGCACGGGTGGTGGCGGAGCGGAAGTGTGAGTCCGGCGCTGAGGCTTGCGGGTCCAGAATCCCTGGCTTGTGGCGCCAGGCCCCTTGGGAGAGGCCCCTCGGGGGCCGACCTAGGGTTAGGGTTAGCTCCTAGGAATCCGGCAGGCCCGTATGCCGGCTGTGCAGCGAGCGGAGGGGCGGGACTTGGCGAGGGCGCTGGTGAGCAGGAGCATGGGCCCAAGCATTTTGGCGCAGGGGGCCTCTAATGGTCGCCGTGGCTCGGAGGGCCCTCCCCGTTCTCCCGCCCTGACTGACCGGCAGTGGCCCTAGAGGCCCGGGTGGCGGTGGGGTGGCAATGTGAGTCTGGCGCTGCGGCTCAGGGGTGACCAATTTCCGGCGTTGCAGCGCCAAGCCCCTTGGCAGGAATGACTCGGGGGCTGACCTAGGGTTAGGGTTAGACCTCAGAAGGCCAGCAGGCCTGAAACGCCAGCTGTGCGTAAAGCAGATGGGCGGGCCGAGGTGAGGGCGCTGGTGAGCGGGAGCGTGGGCCCACGCGTTTTGGCATGGGAGGCCTACGAAGGCCGCAGGGGCCTGGGAGGTCCCTGCCTGTTCTCCCTCCCTGAATGACCGGCGTCACCTGCAGCGGCCCTGGTGGCGGCGGGGCTACAGGTTGAGTCCGGTGCTGGGGGTCGGGGGTTCCCAATCCCCAGCATTGTGCCACCAGGCCCCTTGGAAGGGGCCCCTCGGGGGCTGACCTAGGGTTAGGGTCAGCCCCCAGGAGGCCGGCAGGCCCGGGAGGCTGGGCCCAAACGTTTTGGCGCAGGGGGCCTTTGAATGTCGCCGGGGGCTAGGAGGGCCCTGCCTGTTCTCCCGCCCTGAATGACCGGCTGCACCCCTAGCGGCCAGAATGGCAGCGGGGCGGCAGGGTGACTCCGGCACTGCAGCTTGGTCCCCAATCCCCGGCGTTGCAGCGCCAGGCCCCTTGGCAGGGGCCCCTCGGGTCTGACCTAGGGTTAGGGTTAGCCCCCAGGAGGCCTGCAGGCCCAATCCTCCAGCTGTGCAGGAGCAGAGGGGTGGGATGAGATGAGGGCACTGGCGAGCGGGAAGGTGGGGCCAAGCATTTTGGCGCGAGGGGCCTTCAAAGGTTGCCAGGGGCTCGGAGGGCCCTGCCTGTTCTCCTGCCCTGAATGACTGACGGTGCCCTTCGTGGCCCGTTTAGCAGCGGGGCGGCAGGGAGAGTCTGGTGCTGGGGCTCGGGGGTCCCCAATCCCCGGCGTTGCAGCGCCAGACCCTTTGGGATGGGCCCCTAGGGGGCCTACCTAGGGTAGGGTTAGCCGCCAGGAGGCTAGGATGCCTGATCTGCCGGCTGTGCGGCGAGCGGAGGGGCAGGCTGAGGTAAGGGCGATGGCAAGCGGGACCATGGGCCCTAGTGCTTTGGTGCAGGGGGCCTTCGAAGGTCGTTGGGGGCTCGGAGGGCCCTGCCCATTCTCCCGCACTGAATGACCGGCAGTGCCCCTAGTGGCCCGGGTGGCGGCGGGGGGCATGGTGAGTCCGGCGCTGGGGCTCGGGAGTCCCCTTTCCCCGTCGTTGTGGCACCAGGCCCCTTGGGAGGGGCCACTAGGGCCGACCTAGGTTTAGGGTTAGCCCCCAGAAGGCCCACAGGCCCGATCCGCCAGCTGTGAGGCGAGCGGAGGGGAGGGCCGAGGTAAGGGCGCTGGCCAGCGGGAGCGTGGGGCCAAGCATTTTGGTGCGGGGGGCCTTCAAAGGTCACTGGTCGCTCGGAGGGCCCTGCCCGTTCTCCCTCCCTGAATGAATGGCGGCGCCCCTAGCAGCCCAGGTGGCGGTAGGGCAGGAGGGTGAGTCCGGCACTGAGGCTCGGGAGTCCCCAATCCCAGGCATTGCGGTGCCAGGCCCCTTCGGAGGGGCATCTCAGGGGACAACCTAGGGTTCTGGAGGAGTGCAGGCCTCATCTGCTGGCTCTGTGGCGAGCGGAGGGGCGGGCCGAGGTGAGGGCACTGAGGAGCAGGAGCGTGGTCTCAAGTGTTTTGGATGCGGGGGCCTTCGACGTTCGCCAGGGGCTCGGAGGGCCCTGCCCATTCTCCCGCCCTGAATGACCAGCGGCACCCCTAGCGGCCCGGGTGGTGATGGGGTGGCAGGGAGACTCCGGCGCTGGGGATCGGGGCTCCTTAATACCCGGCGTTGTGGCCTCAGGTCCCTTGGGACGGGACCCTCGGGGGCCGACCTAGGGTTAGGGTTAGCCCCCAGGAGGCTGGCAGGCTCGTTCCGCCCATGTGCGGTGAATGGAGGTGTGGGTTGAGGTGAGGTAGCTGGCGAGTGGGGGCGTGGGCCAGAGCATTTAGGCTTTGGCTTGGGGTGCCTTCGAAGGTTGCAGGAGGCTTAGAGGGTCCTGCCCGTTCTGTCGCCCTGAAGGACTGGTGATGCCCCTAGTGCCCCATGTGGCGGCAGGGCGGCAGGGTGCATCCGGTGGTGGGACTCGGGGGTCCCCAATCCCTGGCATGCGGCGCCAGGCCACTTGGGAGGGGCCCCTCGGGTGCGACCTAGGCATAGGGTTAGCCCCCAGGAAGCCAGCAGGCCCGATCCGCCAGCTCTGCAGCGAGAGGAGGGGTGGGCCGAGGTTAGGGCGCTGGGGAGCAGGAGCGAGGGAGCCAGAGTTTTTGCGCGGGGGGCCTTTGAAGGTCGCAGGGGGATCGGAGGGCCTTGCCCGTTCTCCCTTCTTGAATGACTGGCAACGCCCGAAGCGCCCTGGGTGCTTGCGGGGTGGCAGAGTGAGTCCAGCAATGGGGCTCGGGGGTCCCAAATCCCCAGCATTGTGGTGCCAGGCTCCTTGGGAGGGGCCCCTCGGGGGCCGACCTCGGGTTAGGGTTCTTCCACAGGAGGCCGGCAAGCCCGGCGCTAAGTGGCTCTGACAATGTAACAAAAATGCCATACACTTATCTGAAAGAAATAACCGTGTACAGGAACCCTCTTAGCCCTAACATCATCCTTTGTGAATATGGAAGCCAACCCCAAAGTGGTCGTGGAAGTCTGACGAAAGGGCTAAGCACTTTTCTCTGAGTCACCACACTGTACAGGGAAAGAGCAATGTACATCATCATTCACGAGTAGGAAGCATGAATGGAAGGTTCTGGAATTTCGAGGACTCTGACCCATCCTTATTGGTAATAAACCACCGTGTACAGGAAAACACCTTCAACTCTCATCAGCCTCCTCAATCCTGATTCCGATTCAACTTTTGGTGTGTAGGACTAGGGAAATGTCCACATCTTATTGCTAAGAAAGAACGTTGTCAGGGTAATGCCCGACAAGTCACCTCAGTCTTCCTGAAGACGGAAGCAGGAATCAAGCTGGTTATGTTACCATGAGGTAAGGAAAATGAGCATATAAGTGAGAAACAACAGTGGGCAGGACCTCTCTTCCAACGAACAGTATCTTTGCTTAATGTTGAATCCCTATGGTAAGTGGTTGTGGGCATTTGTGAGGTCAAAATCTGAAGTGTTTTGTAAAACCTCTTGGTCATTCACAGATGAGACTAAGGTAGTTGGGGACTCCTAGGCAGTGATTTGTCCACTGTCAAAAATATGAAAAGATAAAAGAGACAGATGAGGTCTTCTCAGGCATTGTCCTTTATCCTCATCCTCCGTGAGGATGGCCATCTCTGGACAGCTCAGTGTCAGAGTCTCATTCACATTGGGGGCATCTGTTCCTCACAGACATCAGGCAGGGAAATGGATTTGGTTCTCTGTGCCAGCCCAGCCACAGCTGAGTGTCACAGCACCCTCTCGTGGGCTCATAAGAGTTTCACTGTCACCAGGCAGGTCATTGTATTTGATAAACCACTGTGAGAGTTTGCAATTGCCTTCACCTGCAACCTCCAGAGGCAAATGCAGGTGTCTGGTACCATGTGAAGTCATGTGAAGGCTTTGTGAGAAAGTGTCCTTTTGCTTAAGAAAAACATGGCTGGGGCTCCTGGCTGGCTCAGCCAGTTAAGCATGTGCCTTTGGCTCAGGTTATAATCCCAGGGTTCTGGAATCGAGCCGAGGGTCCCTGCTCAGCAGGAAAGGAGTAGGGAAATAGCTTAGAACCCACAGAGAATGTGAATAAAGGGGAGTGAAATGGAACTTGGTCTGTGTTTTGCTTTAGGGATTGGAAGTTAGTTTTTTCTCAATTGTGATTGTTCTTGAAACAGAACAGCTGTATTGTTTTTTTTTTACCTTTAATTTTTTTCTAGTAACAATTTTTTATTATTATATGTTAGTCACTATACAGTATTTCCTTAGTTTTTGATGTAGTGTTCCGTGATTCATTATTTGCATATAACACCCAGTGCTCCATGCAATATGTACCTTCCTTAATACCCATCACTGGACCATCCCAATCCCCCACCCCTCTCCCCTCTGAAGCCCTCAGTTTGTTTCCCAGGGTCCATAGTCTCTCCTGGTTCATTCCCCCTTCTGTTTAGGGTCCATTGTCTAAAGGGACAGACAGTGGAAGTTCACCAAATATAAGATCGAAATTTCATTGTTCATTATAGATGCCGCCAAGTAGTTCCCAGACATTTCATTCTACTCTAGTAATTGATTATACCTGTGCAGGTGCACGTGAAAGATAACTGATGAATGTATACTGGTAATAAAACACGCCCCACAGTAGTAGAATAATAGAGAATGCACATGTGTAAAATTATTCGGCTACGGCTTCCATGCTTTCCCTTTGGTTCCTTGTTATCTGTGAAATTGGACAATTTTTGTTCTCTAGGCTTAAAACTCATTGTCAGTATTCAGAGTTTTTCAATGCTGATCTTCTCCTGTATAAGTTACCAAAAACCTAAAATATGTATGAACTTTAAAAAATGCTATATTGAAAATTATAGCAGGGAAGTTCCATTTTGTGAATATTGTGTCAATGGATCTCTATTTTGCCATCAGTGTTCATTAGAAATGATGACATTTCATGTGAGTATAAATATCAATGTGAAAACAAAAGGTAGGAAGAACCTTGAATGTTTAAGTAATTGGTGAAATGACAGGTGTGTGTGTGTGTGTGTGTGTGTGTGTGTGTGTGTGTGTGTGTAATTGATTTTCAGTGAATGGTTTAGGTCCTTGTAGGGCCTCTGAGAGAGCCCAGGTGAACCTTTCAATTAGTTGGTATCTGTTTTCAGAACATGGGAATCTCTTAGTCCAATAGTCAATCCGGCAAGCTTCGAGGTCTTGAAGAGTTTCAGTCCTCAGCGATGGTGTTGCAGACCCTTGTGAGGAAACCCTAGGTATGCTCAGAGCCCTCATTAGCTGGTACCAACGTGTGACGATTTCAGACAGCATTTCCCAAAGAAGTACCTCTTGAGTCTCTGTTCTTGTCAGTTCCCTACACTTCCTTACACTAGTTATGTGATCAGTGTGTTTCAGGATAATCCCCACATGTGATTTTTGCTATTTCCTACTAGTTCTATCTGTTTCTCATCTTCTTCTTTTATGGTAGGGGTTGGGAAGCAACCTGTGTGGTGTAGGAAGGGGTGTGGTAGTTGTCTGCCTTCAGAGGACCAAATGATGCCTAGAAATTGTACTGTAGTTTGAGGTCAATTGTCCATCCTCTGAGTGTCAGGAATTCCATCACTTTACTTTGATGCTAGTCTGTTCTTCAAGCTGTCCTCAGAAATAAGGACGTCATCCATCTAGGGAATACTGGTTTGTGTGTATGTTTTCATTTTAGGAAAGGCTTTGCTGTTCCTGAAAATAATACTGTAGAGCACCCTTTCCTGTTCTTATTGGCCATCAGTCAATCTTTTGTGAAGTATTCGTTTATAAATAGACTTTCTATGGTTGATGAGCAGGAATTCTTAATTGACAAGTCTTTGTCAGTGTGTGTATTGCAAATCTTTACTTCCCAGCCTGCGGTTCACTTTTTCATTTTCTTATGGTCATAAGATAAGGAGAAATGTCACATTTTTATGAAGTCCCACTGAATTCTTTTAAATGGTTTGTGCACCCTATGTCCTACCCCAAGATTGACAGGTTCTACGTTTTCTTTCAGAAACTGTCCAGTGGGAAGCTACAATCCATTTTCTCTGTCCATTTATTGCTTACAAATTTCACATTTTTATGAAGTCCCACTGAATTCTTTTAAATGGTTAGTGCACCCTATGTCCTACCCCAAGATTGACAGGTTCTACGTTTTCTTTCAGAAACTGTCCAATGGGAAGCTACAATCCAATTTCTCTGTCCATTTATTGCTTACAAATGTATTTTGACCATCTGCTTCCTAGGAAACCTCTTTTGCTGTTATTATTATTATTATTATTATTATTATTATTATTATTATTATTTTAAATTGCATTTTTAATTCTAAAGGGTATTTATAGACTGTTTTGAATTTTCTATGTACACAATCGCGTTATCTGTGAATAGTCACTATTATCCCCTCAATTCTTATACTTTTTGTTTCTCTTGCCTTAAAACACTGGTAGATTCTCCGATGCCACGTTGAATAGAGCAGCATTGTTTAAAGATTTTCATATACCTTTCTCAATATCTGACAGAAAAAGCAGACAAAACATTGGTAACAAATGTGACCAAATTGACATATAGGGAACATTCCATAATAAGTGCAGAATACGTTATTTTCAAGTGATCATAGACTCTTTACCCAAATAGATGATAGGTGGGGCCACGAATCAAGGCTACAAATGTTAAACCCTGAAATTAACTAGATTCTATTCTTAGACCACAGGGGAATTGAGCCACAGTCATAGCGAAAAGAAAACCAGGAAGTCCTTCAATGTTTAAAAATTAAATGGAACTTTGCTACATATCCTAAAGGTCAGAGAAGGAATCTCATTGGAAATTCTGAACCTTTTATACATGAGGGCTCACACACAATGGCACTTTCTTTGTGAAGAGCATAATAATAACCTAGACAGGAGTTGAGCCTTAAGTCAGAGTTCTGCCTGCCCCAGCCACACCTGGCAGGCTTGGCCTGTGGTCCCCCTCAGCTGTCCTTTCTGGTGGCCCTGAGCTAAGGGGGTCAACATGGCCATATGGAAATGGGAAGCTCCCCTCTCATAGTGATGGCAGTGCCCCCTCCCCAGCTGCCCTTTCTGGTGGCTCTGAGCTAAGGAGGTCAACATGGCCATATGGAAATTAGAAGCTCCCCACTCTTAGTGATGACATTGCTATCGTATCGTCCTCACCAGTCCAACAACATGATTTCTGAGTGAACTATGACACAAGAGCGACTTCTTGGCCTTCCTTCAGGTTTGAAAATCATCTGGTGAGTCATCTATTAGAAATAGGATTCAACATGTGTTCTTTCTTCTGGAAAAGAAATAGACCCAATAGCAATTATGGCTTCCTGAGCACCTGTTCTTGAGAGACATCATACTGGCTCTTTGTAGCATTCTGCCTCTTAAACTTCTCAACTAGGGTGTAGATATTTGTAGGCACATTTTCAGGTGGTTAGACAGGGACTCGGATGATATGAGTCACAGCGGATTTTAGTGTCAGAAACCTAAGTGGGATCCCCAAATTGACTCCAAATCCCTTGTTGTTCCATACAGGGTACTATTTCCCTCTTATCTCTGGTCTTCTCGATCTGGAAACCTATCAAGTATCAGGATTTTCTTGTCATGTGGACAACTGGAACGAATTCAGCGGGCCTTTTCACCTCTGCCCATGGTGATCATTAAGATCATTATCTCAGTGGAGGACCTCTGGGTAAGATACTCAAAGATCCTTAGGGATACAGACAGTATAATATTTTTCTGGTATTAAAGTTCCTGAAACCAACTATCTTTTTTAGTCCATTCAGGCTCTGGTATGTTCAGAGGGTGCTGTAAAACAGGTCTGAAATAGTATTTAAAAACACTCAGCTCAGCCTCTTCTACAAAGTGAGCCAATGCTTATAAACATGGCTAAAATATTGCCTTACCTACGATGACTTCCCAGCCATCATAGTGTTTATATGGTATGACTGTGACTTACATTAGTCAACATTTGCAGAGAAAGAACTTAGTGCATCCAGGGGGCACTTCATGTTGAAATTAGTTTGTGACAACGAGCTACTGTGTTTTCTTCTGCAGTCCAAGGGAATGGTGCCAGACATCTCTAAGGTGTCTAGCAGTTTTACAATTCTGATTTTAAGTGGTCTGTGTGCTTCAGCGATTTGGGCAGGAGAAGGGCAGGAGTCCAGAGACTGTGAACACTTCTGTTACCTGTGCTGACCATGGAGCAGGTAGCCTTCTGTGGGCATCATTTTGATTTCTTGGTACTCTTGTGAAAGGTGCTTTTGTCTCAAATTCCTCCTTTTTAGGAGTAATTATAATGATGAAAGTAATTTTTATCTTATATCGTCTGTGGGCCCTGATCCTGGGCTCCCAGGGAAGCTATCCTTTAACATTTTAACTGGCTCAAAATGATTGGGCAAAAACTCAAAGCATGAGCCCTATTTCTGCCCCAAGTACATGTTGTACATCTGCTTCATGAATAAAACAATAACCAAAAATGACAACATGAAAATAAGAAAAAATAAAGAACCTCTTTGGCTCCCATAAGATTAAAGTCATACTGACATGTACATACTGAAAATGCATGAAATCATTGCATTTCCTAAAGCCCAAGCCTTGGAGGGTCTGAGAACCACTGACATTGCCCAGAACCAGGCACACCCCAGCAGGGAGGGGTGGTGCAGAAAGGGAAGGGGCAGGACTCTGAGGGAGGTCTGCAGCTAGAGGGGTCCCTGGAAGGGGCCAGGTGTGTGTGGGGAGCCCGGCCCAGGACCCCAACCATGCCTGTGCTGGGTGTTGGGTAGAGGAGGCGCCTCTTGGACTCCCTGCACTTTCAGGGTTCCAGGGGCTTGAGGGCGGGTTGCCTGGCATCCCAGGGGCTGGGGCACCACCCTCCCTGACCAATCACCCCTTGGGGGTGGAGCTACATCTCTGTGGGCTGTTCCAGAGTTGCAGTGGGGTGCAGACCTGGGGCAGAAGAAGGGGCACTGGGAGAGAGAGAGTTGCCCTGTGGAGGTCCCAGCTGCTGAGTGAGCAGAATGCACCAGGGGCGGGGGGGTTCGGGGGTAGGGTGCGACCCAGGTGGGAGGCAGGGTTCTCGAAGGGCACTTGGAGAGGGTTCATTGTGGGGACTCAGGTGAGTTTTCTTTTCCTCTTTAAAGTCTCTTCTGCCCCATGTCCTCAACTGGCCTTATTCCCCATACCCGTGAACTCCAGGGCGCCCAATCACCTGCGCTTTTGTGGGATGGGTTGCAGAATTTCAGGGTTTCCCCTGTTCCCTGGAAAAGTGTGGGTAAGGACCTCACAGAGTCCCCACCTTCAGTGATGTGTCCCCCTGTTCTCTGACACAGTGCAGGTGATGCATCTTGAGCAGTACCCCGAGTTCAGCAGGGTGTGCCCTGGTCCCCCAGGCACAGGTGTGGCAGTAGCAAGCCCCAGAGCCATACCCAACTTCAGCATTATGCCCCGTGTGCCCCCAGGTTAGTGGTCATTGGCTGTTGGAATCATACAGGAAAATTCTCCAGGTGGGGGCCTGGAAGTGGGTGTAAACCAGACCCCACTCTAGTTGCACTGGGAATAGACAAATTGAGGGTTTCCTTAGAAGAGTAAGTCTGCTTTCCAGAAAAGGCAAGGTCATTGGTCTATTGAGAATGAAGATAATTACTGCTAAACAAGAAGTATGTGTTGCCCCTTTGCCCAGAAACCGAAGCAGGTGTGCAGGCTTTAGGTCAGAGGTGCCTTCTTCTCCACAGCTGACAGCACTTCTCTGCTCTGGCTCCAAGACACCCGAGGTTTTGAACGTCAGTATCGGAGTCAGCGAGGCAGCTTGTCACAGGACGCCAGTGTTCAGAGAAAGCACAGGTATGTTTGGCAAAATGTCCTATCTATGTCAGGGCTGGAGGTAAAACCTCTCATTATCCCAAAACCTCCTGGGCTTTTCTCTTTTCTCTAGTTGAGCCACAAAGTAAAATTGAAGTAACTGTCAGCATTCTGGGTTTGGTGCAAGAATTACAATTTCCCCTGCTGGTAGAACATTGCAGGGGATCACAATTTCTCTGTCCATTTATTGCTTACAAATGTATTTTGACCATCTGTTTCCTAGGAACCCTCTTTTATTAGAAACGGAAGGTGAGATTCACTCTGTGCCTGTTTGTAACATCTAATTTGTTCCTTCATCTAACAATGTTTATTCAATTGGGCCTAAGACATGTTTGAGTGGCCAGCATCTAGAGTTAGGTGGCTTTTTTCATCTGATACAGCCTTGGATGATGTCATTTGACAAAGGTGATGTTTCATCATTGATTAGTTTATTCATCAAAAGAGTTAAAATTAGGGTGGAGGGAAAATTGAAAATTATCCAAAGCGGCCTGTTCCTGTTTAAAAGTTGAGCTTGACTTTCTAGTTTTACTAAATGTATTATCTCGATATTTTGAGGTGCCATATTCTCTCTGTAGTTTCTTTGGTGGTGGAGTCAGAAGGAGAGTCTGGGAATTCTTTTGGATAGTGGCATGCTGGTGGCTTCAAGGGGCTTGGCGTCAGGAGCCTTGGGTGAAGTCTGCAACTGCTTGTCTGACCCTAGGAGCATCTCCCAGAGGTTTTGTTTCCTCTTATGAAATTGCCGGCAGATAATGTTCTGATTAAAGGGGAACCCTCCCATCCTGTTGGTGGGAATGCAAAGTGGTGCAGCCAGTCTGGGAAACAGTGTGGGGGTTCCTCAAAAAGTTAAACATTGAACAACCCCATGATCCAGCAATTGCTCTCCTAGGTATTTACCCAAAGGATACAAAAATGCAGATTTAAAGGGGGAACCTGAACCATGATGTTTATAGCAGAAATGTCCACAGTAGCCAAACTATGGAGAGAATCCCAACATCCATGCCCTGATGAATGGATAAAGCAGATGTGGGATACATATATATAATGGAATATGACCCAGATTCAAAAAGAATGAAATCTTACCATTTGCAAGGATGCGGATGGATCTAGAGTGTATTAAGCTAAGCAAAATCAGTGAGGAAAGACAAATATCCTATGCTCTTACGCTTGTGGAACTTCGGAAAGAAAACAGATGAACAGAGTGGAGGGGCGATGATAGAGGCAAACAAGGAAATAGACTCAACCTTGGAGAACAAACTGAGTGTTACTGCAGGACAGGGGCATGGGGGGAAGAGTTAAATGGGTGAGAGGTATTAAGGAGGGCATTTGTGATGAGCATCGGGTACTGTATGCAGGTGAGGAATCGCTAAATCCTACCCCTGAAGCAAATGTTCCATGGCATGTGACTAACTGGAATTTAAGTAAGAGAAGAAAGGAAAAAGTGTTCTGCTTCATGAAGAGTGAGGTAAACTTGTAGTAATTTGGGCTGTACTATTCTATAGATGAGAGTTGTTAAACACCCTGTTGTAGGATACACTAGTTGCTTATCACATAAGGAGTCTTCAGAAAGCTGCAATGAAAGATTCAGGTGTCAGAGTATGTTCATGTTCCACTGATATGTTACAGTTTGCACAGGTAGGAAAGAAGATGGAGAGAAAGGCAACAGAAGGGGAAAGTAGGTGTGAACCTTTCATTACTTAGCATTATAGCTTTCTCATGAAAGCCTTGCGCCAGTGTGATTATGGAAGCAGAGGGGAATCCGGGAAATTTGCAGGAGACGGGGGAGTTCCAGATCTGGGTAAAGCTGCCAAAGGTCCCAGAGGAGAGCCTAATGCATTCTGCAGCAGGGTGTGGGCGGGGTGGGCTCCAGGGGTGGCTGTGGGTCTCCTGGGTGAGAGTTGTAACAGGTGAGGGCTGTGTGCAAGTTCCTGGCTGAGGACAAGTGAGGCACAGGTGGAGAGCTGGCAGAGAACCTTCTTCTGGGCCACCAGCCTCACCCAACACACAGCTTCATCTTCTGTCCCTTTCACTCCAATTCAGACTTCTCCGAAGGTGAGTGAGAACACATCAAGAGCATTCGAAACAGAAGGGAAAGCATGTGGAAAGGCTCTGGGGCAGGAGAATTCCAGGTATGTCCAGGAGCAGCAAGAAGGCCCTGTGGCCACAGGAGACAGCTTAGGACATGAGCTCAGAGAGGTGACAGAGGGTGACAGAAAGCCATTCCAGGGCTATAACCCTTGAGACCCTGTTTCACTGGGCCATCCTGGCTACAGTGTTGAGAACAGATGACAGAGGGTTGAAGATGGCAAGGCAGGTCAATGACGAAACTTTTCCAGGAACTCAGGCACTGTGGTCCAGACAGGTGGCCTTGGATGGAGTGGTTAGACCTATTCTGGGTCCATTTTGAAGATGGAGCTCACAGGATTTGCTGATGGGTTAGCTATTAGGAGCAGGAGAACAGAGGAATTGGGGTAACTCCCAGCTGTTGTGGGTTGTCCTGATCGAGGGGAAGGAGTGGGTTTTTCGGGTGGTAGGAGGTAGTCCGTGTTCTGCATGCTGAGGAAGGTGCCTTTCCCAGTGGATCTGCTGAGGTTTGTGTCTGAGAGAACCTTTCACTTCTCCTCCCTCAGCAATGCTCAAGTACAAGTATCCCCCACTTTTTAAACGTTCACAGTAAGACACTTGGTTTTCTTGAAATAACTACGTAATTACCCATCTTCAGTAAGAGGAAGAGACCTGAAGAGGATTTTCCTCTTATGAAAAAAGGTGAACTGTGAGAATCGCGTTCATCATCTGTTTTGGGGAGAAGCTCCTTCCGTTGGGAACCGCTCTCCGCATCCAGCCACCAGCACTTTGAATGGTGTCTGTGAGCCTCTATTGTGCTTTATCTTCATTTATGCTGGGCCTCCGTTAGGTACTTGTTTCCTGAGGCCTAAGAAAAGCCAAAAGAAGGAATTTTGGGGTCTGAGCACACTGTCTAATTGTTCCGTGTAAATTAATGGCCATTCCTTCTTGTCACCATTTCTGCTGTGCAAGGTTTCTCAGAAGCCCTGCACTTTCAAAGAGCAGGGAAACCTATACCCCATGCTGCGGGGTTAGTTTTAGTCTCCATGCTGGACAGAACATTTCATGACTGTCAGATTTTCTCACTCAAACATTGAGACTTTGACCACCTTCACCCATTTCTACCACCCCATCCCCGAATCTGGCACCTACCAATCTGCTATCAGTATCTATGCATTCAGTATTTGTTTATTCCACGTGGAATGTACATGAGAGCATCTGGGATTGGTCTTTCTGTGTCTGAGTTACTTGGAATAAGGTCCCCAAGGTCTGTGTTTCCAGGTCTGATTCTTGTGAATAATGCTGCAGTGAACGTGGGAGTGCATCTGTCTTTTTGAGGCAGTATTTTTGTGTTCTCCGAATAAATACTCAGTAGAGCCATTACTGTGCCATGTGGTAGTTGCATTTATTTTTTCAGGAACCTCCATACCATTTGTCACAGTGGCTGCACCAATTTCCATTCCCACCAACAGTGCACAGTGTCTCCTCCTCTGCAAACCCTTGACCCCAACTGGTGTCTGTCTCTGGACAATTGGTGATCCAACTGTTGTGAGGGGATAGCCGATTGTGGGTTTGACTGATGTTTCCCTGACGATTTTTAGTGATGTCTAACAACTTTCTCTGTCTGTTGGCACCTGTGTGCCATCTTTGGAAAGTATCTATTCACATATTCCCCACGTTTTTTTATACAGTTTTTTTTGTTTCTTTTGATTTGTATGAGTGTTGTGTGTATTTTTGATATTAGCCTCTTCTCACACATATGATTCGCAGATATTTTTTTCTTATTGGGTCAGTGGCCTTTTAAGTTTTTGCTGGTTTCTTTTGCCGTGTGGAAGATTTCAGTTTGATATTGTTCCACTTGTTTATTTTTGCTTTTGTTGCCTTTGCATTTGGTGTCCGATCTGAAGACTCTTTGCCAAAACCAATGTCGAGAGACTTAGTACCTGTGTCTTCTTGGAGGTTTATGGATTCTGGTCTTATGTTCAAATCATTCATCCATTAAAAATTTTGTGTGTGGTGTAAGAAAGTGGACCAGTTATATTCTTCTGCATTTACTGTCAAGTTTGCATGTTACCGCTCACTGAAGAGACGGTCCTTCCCTCATGGCATATCTTCTGCTGCTGTGTCGTAAGTTAGGATCATCTACGTGTGGGTAAGTTTCTGAGCTTTCTGTTCTGTTCCACTGAACTGGTGTCTGTGTTTATGCCAGTACCATCCTGTTTTGATGACAACAGCTCTATAATCTAGCTTGAAATCCAGGAGTGTGTTGACTGCACCTTTCTTTCTCCAGGTTGCTTTGGGTATTTGGGGTCTTTTGTGATTCCATACAAGTTTGAGGACTGTTTTCTATTTGCTCGAATAATGCCAGTGGAATTCAGATAGGGATTTCATCACATCTGTCGATTGCTTTGGGTACGATGGACATGTTCACATAATTAAATCTTCCAGTTAAGGAGTATGGCGTATGCTTCCATTTGTTTGTGTTGCCTTCCAAATCTTTGACCCATACATTCTGCCCCCCCTCGACACACATGTTTTTCATTTCTTTTCTGCCATGTGTTGAGTGTACTATGTCTTTCGCATTTTTGGTTACTTTTATTCCTAGATTTTTTTTGATGCAATTGTAAATGGCATTGCTTTTTTAATTTCTCTTTGCGAACGTGTGTCATCAGTATACAGAAATGCAAGAACTTGGGTCATCTGGGTGGCCCCATAGGTGAAGCGTCTGCCTTCAGCTCAGGTCATGATCCCAGAGTCCTGGATCGAGCCCCATGTTGGGCTCCCCGCTTATCGAGGGTCTGCTTCTCCCTCTTTCCTACACTCCCCCTGCATGTGCTTTTTCTCTTCCTCTCAAATAAATAAATAAAATCTGAAAAAAATAAAGACAACAGGTCTCTGTATATTGACTTTATATCCTGCAGCTTTCTTGCATTTGTTTAAACTAACTGTTTTTTTTGTGTGTGTGTGTGTGTAATCTTTCGGGATTTCATGTCATTTGCAAATAGTGACAGTTTTCCTGTATGGATTTCATATCTTTCTCTTTTTTTAAAATGATGTTAGTCACCCTACAGTACTTCATTTGTTTTTGATGAAGTGTTCCATGATTCATTGTTTGTATATAACACCTAGTGCTCATTATGACACGTGCCCTCCTTAATACCCATCACCAGGATAACCCATTCCCCTACCCCTCCCTTACTGCAACCTTCAGTTTGTTTCCCAGTGTCAACAGTCTCTCATGGTTCCTCTCCCCCTCTCATTCCCCCCCTTCACTTTTCCCTTCCTTCTTCTAATGTCCTCCATGCTATTCCTTCCATTCCACATAGGAGTCAAACCTTATGATAATTCTCTTTCTGTGCTTGCCTTAATTTCACTTAGCATAATCCCCTCCTGGTCAATTCACATTGGTGCAAATGGTGGGTATTCATCCTTTCTGATGACTGAGTAATATTCCATTGTATAGATGAACCACATCTTCTTTGTCCATTCATCTGCTGAAGGACATCTTGGCTCCTTCCACAGTTTGGCTATTATGGACATTGCTGCTATGAACATTGAGATACAGGTGCCCCTTCTTTTCATTACTCTGTGTCTATGGGGTAAATACCCAGTAGTGCAATTGTTGGGTCATAGGATAGCTCTGTGTTTAATGTCTTGCGGAACATCCATATTGTTCAAAAGTGGTTATACCAGTTGAATTCTCACGAGTAGTGTAAGAGGGCTCCCCTTTCTCCACATCATCTCTGACTTTTTGTAATTTCCTGTCTTGTTAATTTTTTTCTCAAGATTTTATTTATTTATTTGATAGAGATAGAGACAGCCAGCGAGAGAGGGAACACAAGCAGGGGGAGTGGGAGAGGAAGAAGCAGGCTCATAGCGGAGGAGCCTGATGTGGGGCTCGATCCCATAATGCCAGGATCACGCCCTTAGCCGAAGGCAGATCCTTAACCTCTGTGCCACCCAGGTGCCCCCTGCCTTGTTAATTTTAACCATTCTAACTGGTGTAAGGTGGTATCTCATTGTCGTTTTGATTTGTATTTGCCTGATGGCAAGTGATGTGGAGCATTTTTTCATGTGTCTGTTGGCCATTTGTATGTCTTCTCTAGAAGTATCTCTTTGTGTCTTCTGCCCATTTTTTGTGTGTCGAGTTTGAGGAGTTCTTTATAGATCTTGGATACCAGCCCTTTATCTGTAATATCATTTGCAGATATCTTCTTCTTTTCCATAGGTTGCCTTTGTGTTTTGTTGATCGTTTGCTTTGCTGTGCAGAAGGTTTTTATCTTGATGAAGTGCCAATAGTTCATTTTTGCTTTTATTTCCTTTGCCTTTAGAGACATGGCTTGCAAGAAGTTGTTGTGTCCAAGGTTGAAGAGTTCTTTTGATTTGGATATGATACAGGAATCCATTATCTTTCTTTCCTGATTGTATTCGATTCCTCTGTCTTTCTTGGTGAGTCTAGCTAAGTTTGTCAGTTTTATTTATCTTTCCAAAAAAGGCACCTTTCAATTTCATTGTTTTTGTTGTTTTTTTTTTTTTTTTGGTCTTTTTAGTCTCTGTTGGATTTATTTATGCATTCCTTTTTGTTATTTCCTTATTTCTACTATATTGGGTCTTTGTTGTTTTATTTTTTACTTCTTTACCACATAAATCAGGTTGTTAATGGAGACCCTTCTCATGGATTGATGAAGACTTGAGTTTCTATGAATGTCCCCCATAGAGCTACTTTTGCTGCATCCCATAAGTTTTTGTAAGTTGTCTTTTTCATCAGTGTCAAGGTACTTCTAAAATCTTTTTTGATTTCTTCTTTGACTGTTGGTTGTTCGGTAGCATGTTTTTAATTCTCCACATATTTTTTTGAGATTATTTAAGTATCTGACAGAGAGTGAGACAGTGAGAGAGGGAATGCAAGCAGGGGGGGTGAGAGAGGGAGAAGCGGGCTTCCCACTGAGCAAGGAGCCTGATTCCAACCTAAATCCCAGGATCCTGGGATCAGGACCTGAGCTGAAGGCAGATCCTTAACAACTGATCCACCCAGGCTCCCCAATCTCCACCTATTTTTGACTGTCCCATTTTTTTCTTGAGACTGATTTCTAGTTTCATATCTTTGTGGTTGGACAAGATTTGAAGCAGAAGGTGAAGAGCATTCAGATTAAAAGTTTGTTTCCTGGAGGGATTTCTGAGGGCAGACCATGAGTTCTGTGGGGACGGAGGAAGGTTTTGTGAGACGGGGGTGGGGTTAACCCTTGTTAGAATTACTGACTACTACCATGCAGGCTGTGTGCTACTGTTCACACCGTAGTCCTGATGGACTTGTACTTCATTAGGAACATTTTCTAGGAGGTTTAGGCATAGCCTTCTCTTAAAGAAAGGTGCCATGTGAGTTCATGGCATGACCCCAGGTCAGCAACCAGGATGTATGGTATTGTGGGGGATGAGAAACAGGCTTTCTGTGGGAAGTGACAGAAATAGTTTATGGTGAGCTCCATGACCATAGGTGAGGTCCTGAGTGACCCACTGGGTGTTGGGTTCTGTGGATCTGTCTCATCAGGTGCTGTGGAATTCAGGGACACCCTCCTGTCTGTGGATTTGTGTGGAGACAGGTAGACATCAGTGTTTGGCCAGGCACAAGGGTCGCACTGGACCACCACCAGAGGTGCAGCGTGTGCGGGAGCCACTGCTTGCTTTCCACGAAAGCTGACCAGGGTCTTTGACCGTGATTTCTAGCAGCTGCAAGGGGAGAGGAGGCCGGGGGTGGTGCACACTTCCTAGAGTTGTGGTCAGGACTAGTCTGGAACCCACTGAAGTCAGCCACACTGGGCACAGAAGGCCCCCAGTCAGTGTAGCTGTGGGCACTGCTCCCATGGTACTTTCGGGCCGGCTCCATGCTGCCACCTCCTGCTTTTCATCATCATCTTCAAAGTCATGTGCCTCTGCTCTTGCCCCATGGCCTCCGGGGTATTGTCAGTCCTCCATCTGGCGCTCGTCCCTGTTGCCCTGTGCAGTCCGATGCCAGGATAGCCTTCTCGAGACAATCATCTGGCCCTGATGGAACACTTCCATGGATCTCGTGTGATGCAAGGATGAAGCCCTGCCCTGGAAGGGGGCTGCAGGACCCCAATCAGGAGAGCCATGTCTCCCTTTTCAGCATGGCCTGCCCTCCCCTCAGTCTTCTTCAGGGAAGCTCTCCCCACTTCCTGAGATGACAGCTCTGAACTTAAAAATGAATGTTATTTTACATATCTCTATGCCTTAGTTCATCCATGGCATGTCTTTCAACCCCGTTAGTGGGGTTTTTTTTTTAGCAGTTCTGAAGGGCTGTCTGCTCAAGGAGGGGATGACCTGGGTGGGGCAGCTTTCCCTCTCATCTCCCTCAGCATGTCTCTGAGCCCTGGGGCCAACTGTGCCACTGAGGATTGAGGGACCCGAGCCAGCTCATCCTGAGCCCAGGCTGTGTCAGCTGTGTAGACGGATGCGTGTCAGAGTGGTGGGCAGCGGAATGGGCCAGGGGCAGGCAGTGTCTCCTCATTCCTTCCCTCCCTTCCTCACAGATATAGCTCAGAGCAGCCTTCAACCCCTGCATCTCCAGATCCCTTGACCTGTGCCTCCTGTGTTCAGCTGGTGACCTTGGAGTTTTGCATTGATTCTACCTCCCATACCCTCTCCTGTAGCAGTTCCTGGATCAGGGGAGTGGTGGGATCTTGTCTGCTTTTGATCTTCTTCCTGTCCCGCACCAAGCCCACCCACCTTTGCATCTTCCATGTATGTGCTTGGAAGCAAGCCCATCCACAGGGAACCTATTAGCCAAATGGATCCAGGCAAAGAACATTGAAGTAGAGATCCAGGATCCATAATAAACCTGCTCGGAAACTTGTCCCAAAGTCTGTGACTCTCTCACAATGTAACAGAAACAATAATAGCTTTCTGGACTGTGAAGTGACATGTGTCTCTACTTCTAATCTTAAATGCATAGGTGCTGAGCCTGGACTGAAAAGGACCATGGCTCCCGTGGGCTGGGATCCACAGTAAGAACTCAGTGAAATCTGAATTCAAGGCATAGAGTGAATAATTATTGTAGAGTGAATCCTCCCAAGTAGGGCTTATGAACAATGCACAGGAAAAGCTTTTTCAAAGAGGTTTCTGAAAGAAAAATCTTTTTTAAAAATTTATTTTAATTCCAGTAGAGCTAACCTACAGTGTTACATTCGTTTCAGGTGTACAATAGAGTGATTCAGTAATTCTATATATTACTCAGTGGTCATCAAGAAAAGTGTCCTCTTAATCCGCTTCATCTATTTGACTCATCCCTCTATCATCCTCCTCTCTGGTATCCATCCGTTTGTTCTCTATTGTTAAGAGTTTGTATTTTGCCACACCCATACTCAGGCAACCCTGTTTGGGTAGAGTTGCCCTGTCCCCTGCGAGGGGGGATGGGTGTGGGAACGCTGTGAGCCAGTATTTCCAGGCTTTTGTTCCCTGGCATCTTTCTCTGGCGGTCTGCTGTGCCTCTTCTGAGAATCAGAGCAGCAGAGGCTGAATTGTCACAGAACAGAGGGATTGCAGCATGTTCTTCACGGATGTTCTGGCCACTTTAACTCCGTTACTGTTGGTGCTGCTCAACCCCATAGCGTCCCTGGATGTGTGCCCCACACCTGGTGTCCCTGTCCTCACTTCCAGGGCAGGTGCATCTCTGTCCTTTGTGTTTCTAAGGCCACCAGCCACCAGCCGCCCCCTGGAGCTCCCAGATCTCCAGGTCTCAGTCTGGATCCCGTGAGCACACCAGGATTACGGAGTTTCCTGAGAAGCCTGGTGGCATACCACCTCCTTCAGGGTCTCAGTCTGCTGTTTCCTGGGTGCCAACCACGAGTTCGCCCGCTGCCCCATGCAGGTGGCCCACCAGCCGCCAGCCGCCCCGCGTGCTCCCGGGTCTCTGGGTCTGTCTATTCCCGGTGAGCACACTGGGATTCCGCAGTTCCGTGAGAAGCCTGGTGGTGGGCGCACCTGGTTCAGGGTCTCAGTCTGCTGTTTCCTGGGTTCTGACCATGAATCTGCCCTCTCCCCTGTGCAGGTGGCCTGCCAGCCTCCAGTGGACCCGCACGCGCTCCAGGAGCTCTCATTCTCATTCTGGATCCCATGAGCACACTGGGATTCCTGTGTTCTGGGAGATGCCTAGTGGTGTGCTCTCTGGGCTCACCAGTCTCAGTCCTCTCTCTAGGGGTGCCTTCTGTGAATCTGCCAGCTCCCCTGTGCAGGTGGCTGCTACTTCCTGGCGCCCAAATGCGGTGGCTCCCTCCCCCTTCCTTTTATCTTCCAGTATCTGTGCCAGGTTTCAGGACTCCCCGCTTCCTACCTCAATACACAGCGCTGGAGATGTTCATTTGTAGAGATCCAGATATATCTTCCTGCCTCTCAGGCTGATTCCGTGGTTGTTTAGGCTGGCCTGCTACCTATCCAGCAGGACTCAGGGGATCTGCGGAAAAAGGAGTCCCCTACTCCTCCACCATCTTAACTCCTCTCTTGTACCTGAAATAGTATTTAAAAACACTCAGCTCAGCCTCTTCTACAAAGTGAGCCAATGCTTATAAACCTGGCTAAAATATTGCCTTACCTACGTTGACTTCCCAGCCATCCTAGTGTTTAAATGGTGTGACTGTGACTTACATTAGTCAACATTTGCAGAGAAAGAACTTAGTGCATCCAGGGGGCACTTCATGTTGAAATTAGTTTGTGACAACGAGCTACTGTGTTTTATTCTGCAGTCCAAGGGAATGGTGCCAGACATCTCTAAGGTGTCTAGCAGTTCTACAATTCTGATTTTAAGTGGTCTGTGTGCTTCAGCGATTTGGGCAGGAGAAGGGCAGGAGTCCAGAGACTGTGAACACTTCTGTTACCTGTGCTGACCATGGAGCAGGTAGCCTTCTGTGGGCATCATTTTTATTTCTTGGTACTCTTGTGAAAGGTGCTTTTGTCTCAAATTCCTCCATTTAGTAGTCATTATAATGATGAAAGTAATTTTTATCTTATATCATCTGTGGGCCCTGATCCTGGGCTCCCAGGGAAGCTATCCTTTAACATTTTAACTGGCTCAAAATGATTGGGCAAAAACTCAAAGCATGGGCCCTATTTCTGCCCCAAGCACATGTTGTACATCTGCTTTGAGAAGAAAACAACCAAAAATGCCAACATGAAGATAAGAAAAAATAAAGAACCTCTTTGGCTCCCATAAGATTAAAGTCATACTGACATGTACATACTGAAAATGCATGAAACCATTGCATTTCCTAAAGCCAAAGCCTTGGAGGGTCTGAGAGCCACTGACCTTGCCCAGAACCAGGCACACCCCAGCAGGGAGGGCTGGTGCAGAAAGGGAAGGGGCAGGACTCTGAGGGTGGTCTGCAGCTAGAGGGGTCCCTAGAAGGGGCCAGGTGTGTGTGGGTGCCCTGGCCCACGACCCCACCCATTCCTGTGCCGGGTGTTGGGTAGAGGAGGCACCTCTTGGGCCCCCTGCACTTTCAGGGTTCCAGGGGATTGAGGGCGGGTTGCCCAGCATCCAAGGGGCTCAGGCACAAACCTCCCCAACCATTCACTGCTTGGGGGTGGAGATGTCTCTGTGGGCAGTCCCAGATTTGCAGTGGGTTGCAGAGTTGGGGCAGAAGAAGGGGCACAGAGAGAGAGAGAGTTGCCCTGTGGAGATCCCTGCTGGTGAATGAGCAGCTTGCACTGGGGTGGGGGTCTGGGGGTAGGGTGTGCCCCAGGTGGGAGGCAAGGTTTTGGAAGGGCACGTGGAGAGGGTTCATTGTGGGTACTCAGGTGAGTTTTCTTTTTCCCTTTAAAGTCTCTTCTGCCCCATGTCCTCAACTGACCTTATTCCCCATACCCGGGAACTCCAGGGCACCCACTCACCTGAGCTTTTGTGGGATGGGTTGCAGAATTTCAGTGTTTCCCCTGTTCCCCTGGAAGAGTGCGGGTAACGACCTCACACAATCCCCACTTTCAGTTCTCTGACACAGTGCAGGCGATGCATCTTGAGCAGTACCTTGAGTTCAGCAGGGTGTGTCCTGGTCCCCCAGGCACAGGTGTGGCAGTAGCAAGCCCCAGAGCCATCCCCCAACTTCAGCATTATGCCCCGTGTGCCCCTGGGTAGTGGTAATTGGCTATTAGAATCATGCAGGAATATCCTCCAGGTGGGGGCCTGGAGGCGTGCGTAAACCAGACCCCACTCTAGTTGCATTGGGAATAGACGAATTGAGGGTTTCTTTAGAAGAGTAAGTCTGCTTTCCAGAAAAGGCAAGGTCATTGGTCTATTGAGAATGAAGATAATTACTGATAAACAACAAGTATGTGTTGCCCCTTCGCCCAGAAACCGAAGCAGGTGTGCAGGCTTTAGGTCAGAGGTGCCTTCTTCTCCCCACCTGACAGCAATTCTCTGCTCTGGCTCCAAGAAACCCGAGGTTTTGAACGTCAGCATCAGAGTCAGCGAGGCAGCTTGTCACAGGACGCCAGTGTTCACAGAAAGCAAAGGTATGTTTGGCAAAATGTCCTATCTATGTCAGGGCTGGAGGTAAAACCTCTCATTATCCCAAAACCTCCTGGGCTTTTCTCTTTTCTCTAGTTGAGCCACAAAGTAAAATTGAAGTAGCTGTCAGCATTCTGGGTTTGGTGCAGGAATTACTTAGTTTCCCTGGAGGTAGAACGTTGCAGGGGATCACAATTTCTCTGTCCATTTACTGCTTACAAATGTATTTTGACCATCTGTTTCCTAGGAACCCTCTTTTATTAGAAAGGGAAGGTGAGATTCACTCTGTGCCTGTTTGTAACATCTAATTTGTTCCTTCATCTAACAGTGTTTATTCAATTGGGCCTAAGATATGATTGAGTGGCCAACATCTAGAGTTAGGTGGCTTTTTTCATCTGATACAGACTTGGATGATGTCATTTGACAAAGGTGATGTTTCATCATTGATTAGTTTATTCATCAGAAGAGTTAAAATTAGGGTGGAGGGAAAATTGAAAATTTTCCAAAGCGGCCTGTTCCTGTTTAAAAGTTGAGCTTGACTTTCTAGTTTTACTAAAAGTATTATCTCGATATTTTGAGGTGCCATATTCTCTCTGTAGTTTCTTTGGTGGTGGAGTCAGAAGGAGAGTCTGGGAATTCTTTTGGATAGTGGCATGCTGGTGGCTTCAAGGGGCTTGGCATCAGGAGCCTTGGGGTGAACTCTGCAACTACTTGTCTGACCCTAGGTGCATCTCCTAGAGGTTTTGTTTCCTCTTATGAAATTGCTGGCAGATAATGTTCTGCTTAAAGGGGAAGCCTCCCATCCTGTTGGTGGGAATGCAAAGTGGTGCAGCCAGTCTGGGAAACAGTGTGGGGGTTCCTCAAAAAGTTAAAAATTGAACAACCCCATGATCCAGCAATTGCTCTCCTAGGTATTTACCCAAAGGATACAAAAATGTGGATTCGAAATGGGTACATGCACCATGATGTTTATAGCAGAAATGTCCACAGTAGCCAAACTATAGAGAGAATCCCAACGTCCATGCACTGATGAATGGGTAAAACAGATGTGGGATACATATATATACACTGGAATATGACCCAGATTCAAAAAGAATGAAAACTTACCATTTGCAAGGATGTGGATGGACCTAGAGTGTATTAAGCTAAGCAAAATCATTGAGGAAAGACAAATATCCTATGCTCTCATGCCTGTGGAACTTCAGAAAGAAAACAGATGAACAGAGTTGAGGAGTGATGAGAGAGGCAAACAAGGAAATAGACTCAACCTTGGAGAACAAACTGAGTGTTGCTGCAGGACAGGGGCATGGGGGGAAGAGTTAAATGGGTGAGGGGTATTAAGGAGGGCACTTGTGATGAGCACCGAGTTCTGTATGCAGGTGAGGAATCACTAAATCCTACCCCTGAAGCGAATATTCCATGGCATGTGAACTAACTGGAATTTAAGTAAGAGGAGAAAGGTAAAAGTGTTCTGCTTCATGAAGAGTGAGGTAAAATTGTAGTGATTTGGGCTGTACTATTCTATAGATGAGAGTTGTAAATCACCCTGTTGTAGGATACACTAGTTTCTTATCACATAAGGAGTCCTCAGAAAGCTGCAATGAAAGATTCAGGTCTCAGAGCATGTTCATGTTCCACTGATATGTTACAGTTTGCACAGGTAGGAAAGAAGGTGGAGAGAAAGGCAACAGAAGGGGAAAGTAGGTGTGAACCTTTCATTAGTTAGCGTTATAGCTTTCTCATGAAAGCCTTGCGCCAGTGTGATTTTGGAAGCAGAGGTAATCCGGGAGCTTTGCAGGAGATGGGGTAGTTCCAGGACTGGGTAAAGCTGACAGGGGTTCCAGAGGAGAGCTGAATGCATTCTGCAGCAGGGTGTGGGCAGGGTGGGCTCCAGGGGTGGCTGTGGGTCTCCTGGGTGAGAGTTGTAACAGGTGAGGGCTGTGTGCAAGTTCCTGGCTGAGGACAAGTGAGGCACAGGCGGAGAGCTGGCAGAGAACCTTCTTCTGGGCCACCAGCCTCACCCAACACACACAGCCTCATCTTCTGTCCCTGTCACTCCAATTCAGACTTCTCCGAAGGTGAGTGAGAACACATCAGGAGCATTCTGAACAGAAGGGAAAACATGTGCATAGCTCTGGGGCAGGAAAATTCCAGCTATGTCCTGGAGTAGCAAGATGGCCCTGTGGCCACAGGAGACAGCTTAGGACATGACCTCAGAGAGGTGACAGAAAGCCATTCCAGGGCTATAACCCCATGAGACCCTGTTTCACTGGGCCATCCTGGCTACAGTGTTGAGAACAGATGACAGAGGGTTGAAGATGGCAAGGCAGGTCAATGACGAAGCTTTTCCAGGAACTCAGGCACTGTGGTCCAGACAGGTGGCCTTGGATGGAGTGGTTAGACCTATTCTGGGTCCATTTTGAAGATGGAGCTCACAGGATTTGCTGATGGGTTAGCTATTAGGAGCAGGAGAACAGAGGAACTGGGGTAACTCCCAGCTGTTGTGGGTTGTCCTGATCGAGGGGAAGGAGAGGGTTTCTCGGGTGGTAGGAGGTAGTCCGTGTTCCACATGCTGAGGAAGGTGCCTTTCCCAGTGGATCTGCTGAGGTTTGTGTCTGGGAGAACCTTTCACATCTCCTCCCTCAGCAATGCTCAAGTACAAGTATCCCCCACTTTTTAAACGTTCACAGTAAGACACTGGGCTTTCTTGAAAGAACTACGTTATTACCCAGCTTCAGTAAGAGGAATAGACTTGAAGAGGATTTCCCTCTTATGAAAAAAGGTGAACAGTGAGAATCGCGTTCAGCATCTGTTTTGGGGAGAAGCACGACAGAGGCGTCGTGCACCCCAACCTGCTCCTTCCGCTGGGAACTGCTCTCCGCATCCAGCCACCAGCACTTTGAATGGTGTCTGTGAGCCTCTGCTGTGCTTTGTCTTCATTTATGCTGGGCCTCCATTAGAAACTTGTGTCCTGAGGCCTAAGAAAAGCCAAAGAGAAGGAATTTTGGAGTCTGAGGACACTATCTAATTGTGCCGTGTAAATTAATGGCCATTCCTTCTTGAACACCATTTCTGCTGTGCAAGGTTTCTCAGAAGCCCTGTACTTTCAAAGAGCAGGGAAACCTATACCCCATGCTGCGGGTTTAGTTTTAGTCTCCATACTGGACGGAACATTTCATGACTGTCGGATTTTCTCACTCAAACATTGAGACTTTGACCACCTTCACCCATTTCTAACACCCCATCCCCGAATCTGGCACCTACCAATCTGCTATCAGTATCTATGCATTCAGTAATTGTTTATTACACGTGGAATGTACATGAGAGCATCTGAGATTGGTCTTTCTGTGTCTGAGTTACTTGGCATAAGGCCCCCAAGGTCTGTTTCCATGTCTGGTTCTTGTGAATAATGCTGCAGTGAACGTGGAAGTGCATCTGTCTTTTTTAGGCAGTATTTTTGTGTTCTCCAAATCAATACTCAGTAGAGCCATTAATGGGTCATGTGGTAGTCGCATTTATTTTTTCGGGAACCTCCATACCGTTTGTCACAGTGGCTGCACCAATTTCCATTCCCATCAACACTGCACAGTGTCTCCTCGTCTGCACACCCTTGACCCCACCTGGTGTCTGTCTCTGGGACAATTGCTGTTCCAACTGTTGTGAGTGGATAGCCGATTGTGGGTTTGACTGATGTTTCCCTGATGATGATGAGTGATGTCTAACAACTTTCTCTGTCTGTTGGCACCTGTGTGCCATCTTTAGAAAGTATCTATTCACATATTCCCCACATTTTTTATGCAATTTTTTTGTTTTGATTTGTATAAGTGTTGTGTGTATTTTGGATATTAGCCTCTTCTCACACATATGATTCGCAGATATTTTTTTTCTTATTGGGTCAGTGGCCTTTTAAGTTTTTGCTGGTTTCTTTTGCCGTGTGGAAGATTTCAGTTTGATGTTGTTCCACTTGTTTATTTTTGCTTTTGTTGCCTTCGCATTTGGTGTCCGATCTGAAGACACTTTGCCAAAACTAATGTCGAGAGACTTAGTACCTGTGTCTTCTTGGAGGTTTATGGATTCTGGTCTTATGTTCAAATCATTCATCCATTAAAAATTTTGTGTGTGGTGTAAGAAAGTGGACCAGTTATATTCTTCTGCATTTAGTGTCCAGTTTGCCTGTTACCGCTCACTGAAGAAACAGTCCTTCCCTCATGGCATATCTTCTGCTGCTGTGTCGTAAGTTAGGATCATCTACGTGTGGGTAAGTTTCTGAGCTTTCTGTTCTGTTCCACTGACCTGGTGTCTGTGTTTCTGCCAGTACCATCCTGTTTTGATGACAACAGCTTTGTAATCTAGCTTGAAATCTAGGAGTGTGTTGACTGCACCTTTCTTTCTCCAGGTTGCTTTGGGTATTTGGGGTCTTTTGTGATTCCATACAAGTTTGAGGACTGTTTTCTATTTGCTCGAATAATGCCGCTGGAATTCAGATAGGGATTTCATCATATCTGTCGATTGCTTTGGGTACGATGGACATGTTCACATAATTAAATCTTCCAGTTAAGGAGCATGGCGTAAGCTTCCATTTGTTTGTGTTGCCTTCCAAATCTTTGACCCATACATCCTGCCCCCCTCGACACACATGTTTTTCATTTCTTTTCTGCCATGTGTTGAGTGTACTATGTCTTTCTCATTTTTGGTTACTTTTATTCCTAGATTTTTTTTTGATGCAATTATAAATGGCATTGCTTTTTTAATTTCTCTTTGCAAAAGTGCGTCATCAGTATGCAGAAATGCAAGAAGTTGGGACACCTGGGTGGCCCCATAGGTGAAGCTTCTGCCTTCATCTCAGGTCATGAACTCAGAGTTCTGACATTGAGCCCTGTGTTGGGCTCCCCGTTTAGCGAGGGTCTGCTTCTCCCTCTTTGGACTCCCCCTGCCCTTGCTTTTTCTCTTCCTCTCAAATAAATAAATAAAATATGAAAAAAAAAGAGAACAGGTCTCTGTATATTGACTTTATATCCTGCAGCTTTCTAGAATTTGTTTATTCTAACAGTTTTTGTGTGTGTGTGTGTGTGTGTAATCTTTCAGGATTTCATGTCATTTGCAAATAGTGACAGTTTTCCTGTATGAATTTCATATCCTTCTATTTTTTTAAAATGATGTTAATCACCCTACAGTACTTCATTTGTTTTTGATGAAGTGTTCCATGATTCATTGTTTGCATATAACACCTAGTGCTCATTATGACACGTGCCCTCCTTCTTTTTAAAAAGAATTTATTTATTTATTCGACAGATAGAGACAGCCAGCGAGAGAGGGAACTCAAGCAGGGGGAGTGGGAGAGGAAGAAGCAGGCTCACAGCGGAGGAGCCTGTTGTGGAGTTCGATCCCCTAATGCCGGGATCACGCCCTGAGCCGAAGGCAGATGCTTAACCGCTGTGCCACCCAGGTGCCCCAACACGTGCCCTCCTTAATACCCATCACCAGGATAACCCATTCCCCTACCCTCCCTTTCTGCAACCTTCAGTTTGTTTCCCAGTGTCAGTAGTCTCTCATGTTTCATTTCCCCTCTCATTACCTCACTTCACTTTTCCCTTCCTTCTTCTAATGTCCTCCATGCTATTCCTTCCATTCCACATAGGAGCGAAACCATATGATAATTGTCTTTCTCTGCTTGCTTTAATTTCACTTAGCATAATCCCCTCCTGGTCCATGCACGTTTGTGCAAGTGGTGGGTATTCATCCTTCTGACGACTGAGTAATAGTCCATTGTATAGATGAACCACATCTTCTTTGTCCATTCATCTGCTGAAGGACATCTTGGCTCCTTCCACAGTTTGGCTATTATGGACATTGCAGCTATGAACATTGGGATACAGGTGCCGCTTCTTTTCATTACTCTGTGTCTATGGGGTAAATACCCAGTAGTGCAATTGGTGGGTCGTAGGATATCTCTGTGGTTAACGTCGTGAGGAACATCCATATTGTTTTCAAAAGTGGCTGTACCAGCTTGAATTCTCACGAGTAGTGTAAGAGGGCTCCCCTTTCTCCACATCCTCTCTGACATTTTTTTATTTCTGTCTTGTTAATTTTTTTTCAAGATTTTATTTATTTATTCCACAGAGATAGAGACAGCCAGCGAGAGAGGGAACACAAGCAGGGGGAGTGGGAGAGGAAGAAGCAGCATCATAACGGAGGAGCCTGATGTGGGGCTCGATCCCATAATGCCAGGATCATGCCCTGAGCCGAAGTCAGACGCTTAACTGCTGTGCCACCCAGGTGCCCCCTGCCTGGTTAATTTTAACCATTCTATCTGGTGTAAGGTGGTATCTCATTGTCGTTTTGATTTGTATTTGCCTGATGGCAAGTGATGTGGAGTATTTTTTCATGTGTCTGTTGGCCATTTGTATGTCTTCTCTGGAGAAGTATCTCTTTGTGCCTTCTGCCCATTTTTTGGGTGTCGAGTTTGAGGAGTTCTTTATAGATCTTGGAAACCAGCCCTTTATCTGTAATATCATTTGCAGATATCTTCTTCGATTCCATAGGTTGCCTTTTTGTTTTTTGATCATTTGCTTTGCCAAGCAGAAGCTTTTTATCCTGATGAAGTGCCAATAGTTCATTTTTGCTTTTATTTCCTTTGCCTTTAGAGACGTGGCTTGCAAGAAGTTGTTGTGTCCAAGGTTGAAGAGTTCTTTTGATTTTGATATGAGACAGGAATCCATTATCTTATTTTCCTGATTGTATTCGAGTCCTCTGTCTTTCTTGGTGAGTCTAGCTAAGTTTGTCAGTTTTGTTTATCTTTCCAAAAAAGGCCGCTCTCATTTTCATTGTTTTTTTTTTTTTTTGTCTTTTAGTATCCATTGGATTTATTTATGCATTCCTTTTTGTTATTTCCTTATTTCTACTAATTTGGGGCTTTGTTTGTTTTTTTTTTTTCTACTTCTTTACCACATAAATCAGGTTGTTTATTGGAGACCATTCTCATGGAATGAAGAAGACTTGAATTGCTATGAATGTCCCCCATAAAGCTACTTCTGCTGCATCCCATAAGTTTTTGTAGGTTGTCTTTTTCATCAGTGTCAAGGTACTTCTAAAATTTTTTTGATTTCTTCTTTGACTGTTTGTTGTTCAGTAGCATGTTGTTAAATCTCCACATATTTTTTTAAGATTATTTAAGTATCTGACAGAGAGTGAGACAGCGAGAGAGTGAACACAAGCAAGGGGGTGGGAGAGGGAAAAGTGGGCTTCCCACTGAGCAAGGAGCCTGATATGGGGCTAGATCCCAGGATCCTGGGATCAAGACCAGAGCTGAAAGCAGATCCTTAACGATTGAGCCACCCAGGCCCCCCAATCTCCACCTATTTTTGACTGTCCCATTTTTTTCTTGAGACTGATTTCTAGTTTCATATCATTGTGGTTGGACAAGATTTGAAGCAGAAGGTGAAAAGAGCATTCAGATGAAAGGTTTGTTTCCTGGAGGGTTTTCTGAGAGCAGACCATGAGTTCAGTGGGGATGGAGGAAGGTTTTGTGAGACAGGGGGTGGGGTTAACCCTTGTTAGAATTACTGACTACTACCATAAAAGCTGTGTGCTACCGTTCACACCATAGTCCTGATGGACTTGTACTTCATTAGAAATATTTTCTAGGAGGTGTAGGCATAGCCTTCACTTAAAGAAAGGTGCTATGTGGGTTCATGGCATGACCCCAGGTCAGCAACCAGGATGTATGGTATTGTGGGGGATCATAACCAGGCTTTCTGTAGTAAGTGACAGAAATAGGGTATGGTGAGCTCCATGACCATAGGTGAGGTCCCGAGTGATCCACTGGGTGTTGGTTTCTGTGGATCTGTCTCATCAGGTCCTGTGGAATTCAGGGACACCCTCCTGTCTGTGGATTTGTATGGAGACAGGTAGACATCAGTGTCTTGCCAGGCACAAGGGTCGCACTGGACCAACACCAGAGGTGCAGCGTGTGCGGGAGCCACTGCTTGCTTTCCACGAAAGCTGACCATTGTCTGTGAACGTGATTCCTAGCAGCTGCAAGGGGAGAGGAGGACGGGGGTGGCGCACACTTCCTAGAGTTGTGGTCAGGACTAGTCTGGAGCCCACCGACGTCAGCCACACCTGGCACAGAAGACACCCATTCAGTGAAGCTGTGGGCGCTGCTCCCATGATACTTTCGGGACGGCTCCATGCTGCCACCTCCTGCTTTTCATCATCATCTTCAAGGTCCTGTGCCTCTGCTCTTACCCATGGCCTCCGGGGTATTGTCCGTCCTCCATCTGGCCCTCGTCCCTGGTGCCCTGTGCAGTCCAATGCCAGGGTAGCCTTCTCGAGACAAACATCTGGCCCTGATGGAACACTTCCATGGATCTCTTTTGATGTGAGGATGATGCCCTGCCCTGGAAGGGGGCTGCAGGTCCCCAATCAGGAGAGCCATGTCTCCCTTTTCAGCATGGCCTCCCCTCCCCTCAGTCTTCTTCAGGGAAGCTCTCCCCACTTCCTGAGATGACAGCTCTGAACTTAAAAATGAATGTTATTTTACATATCTCTATGCTTTAGTTCATCCATGGCAAGTCTTTCAACCCCGTTAGTGGGTTTTTTTAGCAGTTCTGAAGGGCTGTTTGCTCAAAGAGGGGGTGACCAGGGTGGGGCAGCTTTCCCTCTCATCTCCCTCAGCATGTCTCTGAGCCCTGGGGGACAGCTGTCCCACTGAGGATTGAGGGACGCGAGCCAGCCCATCCTGAGCCCAGGCTGTGTCAGCTGTGTAGACGGATGCGTGTCGGAGCGGTGGGCAGCTGGCATGGGCCAGGAGCAGGCAGTGTCTCCTTCTCATTCCATCCCTCCCTTCCTCCCAGAGGTAGCTCAGAGCAGCCTTCAACCGCTGCATCTCCAGATCCCTTGACCTGTGCCTCCTGTGTTCAGCTGGTGACCTTGGAGTTTCGCATGAATTCTCCCACCTGTACCCTCTCCCATAGCAGTTCCTGGATCAGGGGAGGGGTCGGACCCTTGTCTGTTTTTGGTCTTCTTCCTGTCCCGCACCAAGCCCACCCACCTTTGCATCTTCCATGTAAGTGCTTGGAAGCAAGCCCATCCACAGGGAACCTATTAGCCAAATGGATCCAGGCAATGAACATTGAAGTAGAGATCCAGGATCCATAATAAACCTGCTCTGAAACCTGTCCCAAAGTCTGTGACTCTCTCACACTGAAACAGAAACAATAGTAGCTTTCTGGACTGTGATGTGACATGTGTCTCTACTTCCAATCTTGAATGCATAGGTGCTGAGCCTTGACAGAAAAGGACCATGGCTCCCGTGGGCTGGAATCCACGGTAAGAACTCAGTGAAATATGAATTTGAGGCATGGAGTGAATAATTACTGTAGAGTGAATCCTCCCAAGTAGGGCTTATGCACAGTGCACAGGAAAAGCTTTTTCAAAGAGGTTCCTGAAAGAAAAATCTTTTTTTAAAATTTATTTTAATCCCAGTAGAGCTAACATACAGTGTTACATTCATTTCAGGTGTACAAGAGAGTGATTTAGTAATTCTATATATTACTCAGTGGTCATCAAGAAAAGCGTCCTCTTAATCCCCTTCATCTATTTCACTCATCCCTCTATCCACCTCCTCTCTGGTAACCATCCGTTTGTTCTCTATTGTTAAGAGTTTGTATTTCGGTGTGTCTCCTTTTTCTCTTTTAGTTACTTATTTTGTTTGTTTTGTAAATTCCCCATTAGAATGACATCGTATGGGATTTGTCTTTCTCTGACTGACTGATTTTAGTTAGGATAATACTCTCTAGCTCCATCCATGTGTCTGCAAATAGCAAGGTTTCATTCTTTTTCAAGCCGAGTAATACTCCATTGTGTGTGTGTGTGTGTGTGTGTGTGTGTGTGTGTGTGTGAATACACACACCTATCATCGCATTTGTCAATTTTTCTACAGACACTTGGGTTGCTTCCATATGGTGATATTGTAAATAATGGTGCAAGAAACATAGGGGTGCACGTATCCTTTTATGTTACTGTTTTCCTATTCTTTGGGTAAATACGAGTAGTGTGATTGTTGGATCATAGGGTAGTTCTATATTTAATTTTTTGAGGAACCTTCATACTGTTTTCCACGGTGGCCAACACAGTTTGCATTCCCACCCACAGTTCGCTAGGATTCCCCTTTATCCACATCCTCCCAACACCTGCTCTTTGTTGTGCTTTTGATGTTAGCCATTCTGACAGGTTTGAGGTATTACCTCATTGTCCTTTGGATTTACATTTTCCTGATGATGGGTGATGGTGAACATCTTTTCACGGGACTGTTGGCCATTTGTATTTCTTCTTTGGAGAAATGTCTGTCCATGGCTTCTGCCTATTTTTTAACTGGAGTATTTGTTTTTTGGGGGGTCGAGTAGTATCAGTTGTATATGTTTTGGACACTATCCCTTTATTGCATATGATCTTTGCAAATATCTTCTCCCTTTGAGTAAGTTGTCTTATTATTTTTACATTTTCATTGTTCTTCTGCCATGTGGAAACTTTTTATTTTGCTGTATTCCCAATAGTTTATTTTTGCTTTCATTTCCTTTGCCTCAGGACACAGTCTAGAAAAACGTTGGTATGGTCCATGTCAAGAAGTTACTGTCTTCCCTCCTGTAGGATTTTTATGGATTCAGGTCTCATATTGAGGTCTTGAAACTGTTTTCTGTTTGTCTGTATTGTGTAAGAAAGCAGTCTAATTTCATTCTTTTGTGCATAGCTGTCTACTTTTCCCAACACCATTTGCTGTAGAGACTGTCCATTTCCCTTTTGATATCGTTGCTTGCTTTGTGGAAGATTCACGAACCACATAATTGTGGGTTTCTGTCTGAACTTGTATCCTGTTCCTTTGGTCGCTGTGTCTATTTTTGTGCCGTACTGTCTTGTTAGGATGACTGCAGCTTTGTAGTATAACCTGAAATCTGAAATTGTGAGTCCTCCAGCTTTGTTTTTCTTTTCCACATTGCACTGGCTGTTTGGAATCTTTAGTGGTTCCATACAAATGTGTAGGATTGTTTATTCGAGGTCTTTTGTTCTTTAATTTAAATTCAATTAGCCAACTTACAGTACATCATTCGTTTCAGATGTAGTCTTCAATAAATTTTCAGTCATGTGTAACACCCAGTGCTCATTGTATCGTGTGACCTCCTTAATGCTACTCACCCAGTTACCCCCCCAACTTCTCCTCCAACAATCATCAGTTTCTTGTGATAGTTAAGCGTCCATTATGGGTTTTCTCCCTCTCTGATGACTTCCCATTCTATTTTCCCTTCCTTGTCCTATGGTCTTCTTCCTTGTTTCTGATATTCCACATAGGAGTGAAAGCATATGATCATTGTCTTTCTTTCATTGGCTTATTCCACTCAGCATAATACCCTCCAGCTCCACCCAGGTAGGTGTGATGGTAAGTACTCATCCTTTCTGATGGCTGAGTAATATTCCATTATATATATGATCCACATCTTCTTTATCCATTCATCTATCCATGGTCATCTGCACTTCTTCCACAGCTTGTCTATTATGGTTATTGCTGCTATGAACACTGGGGTGCATGTGTCCCGTCTTCACTACCTCTGTCTCTTTGGGGGTAAATAGCCAGTAGTGCAATTGCTGGGACATAGGGTAACTTTATTTATAACTTCTTGAGGAAACTCCGTACCATTTTCAAGAGTGGCTGTACCGGACTGCATTCGTACAGGGGTGTAAGAGGGTTCCTGTTTCACCACATCCTCTCCAACATGTATAGTTTCATGTCTTCTTATTTTTAGATATTCAGCCTCGTGTGATATGGCATGTATAGGGGTTTAGATTTGCATTTCCCTAAAGCCAAGTGATATGAAGCATTTATGCATGTATCTTTTGGTCACCAGTACGTTGTCATCAGTGAAGTGACTTCCCATTTTAATCCATCTCAAGACCTAAAGCTGGGTAAGGCACTGAAGCTGGATGGTGCCATCGGTTGGAAGTGTGGAGAATTTCAAAAGATCTCTGTGGAGAGCAAGTTTAAAGGTCATTGTGAAGCTACTAATTGGATCCGGGGAGATCTCTGAAAGTGGGGGTTGCCTGGGATGGGCTGAAGGGGGCCCTCCTATTTTCCTATGAATTCTTGCTGCAGCCCCAAATGGACAGTTTCCTGCTGTGGGGCAGGCTGAGTCCTCTAGTCGTGCTGTGGTGAGCCCAATGCCTGGTGCCTTGGAGGCAGGCAAACGGGGAGGGACCCTCAGCAGAAGACCCAGGGTTAGGTTAGGCCTCAAGAGACAGCAGATCTGAACTGCCCAGTGCTCAGAGAACTCTCATGCCGAGTGAGATGAGGGCACAAGGGCGGGTGAGTGTGAGCCTTGGGGTTTCATCTGGAAGGGCCCACAAAGGTCGGGGTTCACCAGAAGGGGCTCTCAGGGGGTGCCCCAAATCTCTTGCCCTGAATGCTCTGTTGTGTCCCAAAATGGTACAGTTTACTGTGGGTTGCAGGCTGAGTCCTGCGGTGGGGCTTTGGTGTCCCCATCCCCTGGAGTTGGTTGCCAGGACCCTGGGGAGGGGCCCCTCTCTGCCCAACCTAGGGTAAGGGTTAGGGTCCCGGAGCCCAGCAGGGACAATCTGCAGGCTGTTAGGCGAGCTCTGTGGAGGGCTGAGAGGAGGCCATGGGGGAGGGTGAGCATGGGCCTCAGGGTTGGGGCATGGGGGGCTGCCAAAGGATGGGGATGGGCTCTGGGGGCCTCCCCAAGTTCTCGTGCCCTGTAGGCTCCTTAGAGCCCCAAGGGGCAATGTTTCCTGTCGGGTGGCAAGCTGAGTCCTGCAGTGGGGCACAGGTATCCCAATTCCCCGGGGCTGCGGTGTAAGGCTCCTGGGGAGGCCCCCATACCCACGGCCAACCTAGGGCTAGGGTTAGGCCCAGGAGCCCCGCAGGCTGGATCTGCTGGCTGTATGGCGAGCTACACGGGCTGAGGTGAGGGTGTGGGGAGGGTGAGCATGGGCCTCAGGGTTCCGGTGCGGGAGGCCGCCGAAGTTCGCTGGTGGCTCAGGAGGGCCCTCCTGGTTCTCCCGCCCTGAATGCTCTATGGCCTCCCAAGGGGCACGGTTTCCTGCGGGGTGGCAGACTGAGTGCTGCTGTGGGGCTCAGGTGTCCCAAATGCCCACAGCTGCGGCTCCAGGCTCCTGGGGAGGGGCCCCTCCACAGATGAACGAGGGTTAGGGTTGGCGCCCAGGAACCCCGCAGGCCAGATCTGCCCACTATGTGGCGAGCTCCGCCATGGGCTGAGGTGACGGTGTGGGGTGGGGTGAGCATGGGCTTCAAGGTTGGGTTTAGGGATTGCCGATGTTCGCTGGGGGCTCTGGGGGCCCTCCTGGTTCTCCCGCCCTGAATGCTCTACAGCCTCCCAAGGGGCACGGTTTCCTGCGGGCTGGCAGGCTTTGTCCTGCAGTGGGGCTCAGGTGTCCCCAGTCCCTGGGGCTGCGGCACCGGGCCCCAGGGGAGGGGCCCTACCCAGCTGACCTAGGGTCAGTTCTAGGCCCCAGGAACCCGGCAGGCCTGAGCTGCTGGCTCTGCGACGAGCTCGGTGGCAAGCTGAAGGGAAGGTGTGGGGCGGGATGAGCGTGGGCCTCAGGGTTGGGGTGTATGGGGCCGCCGAGGATCGCTGGGGGTTCAGGGGGGCCCTACCAGTTTTCCTGCACGGGATGCTCTGTGGCGCCCCAAGGGGCATGGTTTCCTGAGGGGTGGCAGGCTGAGTCCCATGGTGGGGCTCAGGTTTTCTAATCCCCGGGGTTAGGGTACGGTTTAGGGTATGGGTTAAGGTTAGGGTATGGGTTACGGTTAGGGTATGATTGAGGGTAAGGGTTAGGGTTAGGGTAAGGAGAGGGTACGGGTTAGGGTTGGGTTTAGGGGTTACAGTTTAGAGGTTACGAGTTAGGGTACAGATTAGGGTTTAGGGTAAGGGTTAGGGTTTAGGGTTAGGGTTAGGGTTGGAGTACGGGTTAGGTTTAGAATACGTGTTAGGGTTAGGGTATGGGTTAGGGTACACATTAGGGTACAGTTTAGGGTACGGGTTAGGGTACGGTTTAGGGTAAGTGTTGGTGTACGGTTGGGTACGGCTTAGGGTACGGGTTAGGGTTAGGGTTAGGGTACGGGTTAAGGTACAGATTAGAGTATGTGTTAGGGTTACGTTTAGGGTTAGGGTACAGGTTAGGGTAGGATTAGGGTTAGGTTTAGGGTTAGGTTATGGTTTAGGGGTAGGGTTAGGGGTATGGTAAGGCCGGGTAGGGTTAGGGTTTAGGGTTAGGGTTTGGGGTTTGGAGTTAGTGGTTAAGGTTAGGGTTTAGAGTTTAAGGTTTCGTGATTAGGGTTAGGGGTTAGGGTTTAGGGTTTAGTGTTAATGTTAGGGTTTAGGGTTTAAGGATTAGGGTTTATTGTTAGGTTTAGAGTAGGGTTATGGTTAGGGTAAGGGTTAGAAGTTAGAGTTAGGGTTAGGTTTAGGGGTTAAGGTTTAGGGTTTAAGGTTAGGGGTTAGGGTTTAGGGTTAGGGTTAGACCCAGTAGGCCAGCAGGACCCATGTGCCAGTTGTGCGGGGAGTGGAGGAGTGGGATGAGGTGAGTGCGCTGGCGAGCAGGAGTATGGTATCTAGCGTTTTGGCACAGGGGGCCTTTGAAAGTCGCTAGAGGCTCGGAGGGCCCTGTCCGTTCTCCCGCCCTGAATGAGCGGCGGCGCCCCTAGCGCCTGGGTGGTGGCAGGTTGGCAGTGTGAGTCTGGCTTTGCGGTTTGGGGGTCCCCAATGCCATGCATTGCAGCGCAAGGCCCCTTGGGAGGGGCCCCTCTGGGGCCATCCTAGGGTTACTGTTAGCACCCAGGATTCCAGTAGACATTATCTGCCAGCTGTGCGGTAGCGGAGGGCCAGGCCGAGGTGAGGGCGCCGGCGAACTGGAGCATGGGCCCAAGCATTTTGTCACGGGGGGCCTTGGAAGGTCGCTGGGGTCTCGAGGGCCCTGCCTGTTCTCCCACCCTGAATGAACAGTA
Source organism: Ursus americanus (assembly GCF_024610735.1). NCBI lineage: Eukaryota > Metazoa > Chordata > Mammalia > Carnivora > Ursidae > Ursus > Ursus americanus. Next base: position 1,487,385 of record NW_028273634.1, read on the forward strand.
ATGCCCCAGCGTGCCCGGTGTCAGCGGGGCGGCACGGAGAGTATGGTGCTGGGGCTCGGGGGTCCCCAAACCCTGGCGTTGCTGTGCCAGGCCCCTTGGGAGGTTCCCCTTGGTGGCCAACCTAAGGTTAGGGTTAGCCCCCAGGAGGCTGGCAGACCTGATCAGCTGGCTGTGCGTTGAGCAGAGGGGCGGGTCGAAGTGAGGGCGCTGCTTAGCGGGAGCATGGGCCCAAGCATTTTGGAACATGGGCCCTTAGAAGTTCACCAGGACTCAGAGGGCCCTGCCCATTCTCCCGCCCTGAATGACCAGTGGCGCCCCTAGTGGCCTGGGTGCCAGCGGGGCAGCAGGGTGAGTCCAGCGCTGGGGCTTAGGGGTCATCAATCCCCGGTGTTGCGGCGACAGGCCCCTTGGGAGGGGCCCCTTGGGGGCCAACCTAGGGTTAGGTTTAGCCCCCAGTAGCCCGGCAGGCCCAATCCACCTGCTGAGTGGCGAGCAGTGGGGCGGGCCGAGGTGAGTGCGCTGGCGAGCGGGAGCGTGGTCCCAAGCGTTTTGGAGCAGGGGGCCTTCGAAAGTCACTGGGGGCTCGGAGGGCCCTGCTCGTTCCCTCACCTGGATGACCGGCGGCGCCCCTAGCGGCCCGGGTGATGGCGGGGCGGCAGGGTGAGTCCAGTGCTGAGGCTCGGGCTTCCCTATACCCGACGTTGCAGTGCGAGGCCCCTTGGGAAGGGCCCCTCTGGGGCCAAGGTAGGGTTAGAGTTAGCCCTCAGGAGGCCGTCAGGCTCAATCCACCATCTTGAGGTGAATGGAGTCGCGGTCCGAGGTGAGGCCGCTGGCAAGCGGAGCGTGGGCCCCAGCGTTTTGGTGCTGGGGCCTTCAAAGTTCACCGAGGCTCAGAGGGCCCTGCCCGTTCTCCCGCCCAAAACGATCTGTGGCGCCCTAGCACCACTGGTGTCAGCGGGGCAGCAGGGTGAGTCCGGCATTACGACTCGAGGGTCCCCAATCCCCGGCGTTGTGGCGGCAGGCCCCTTCAGAGGGGCCCCTCTGGGGCCAACCTAGGATTAGAGTTAGCCCCCAGGAGGCCGGCAGGCCTGATCTGCCAGCTGTGCAGAGGGCGGAGGGGCAGGCTGAGGTGAAGGCGCTGGCGAGCTCCAGCGTGGGCCCCAGCATTTTGGCGCGGATGGCCTTCAAAATTCACCGGAGTCTCGAGGGCCCTGCCCATTCTCCCACCCTGAAGGACCAGTGATGCCCCAGAGAGCCTGATGTCGACAGGACGGCAGGGTGAGTCCAGCGCTGCGGCTCGGCTGTCCCCAATCCCCAGCTTTGGTCACAAGTCCCCTTGGGAGGGGCCCCTCTGGGCCAACCTAGGGTTAGGGTTAGCCCCCAGGAGGCCGGCAGGCCCGATATGCCAGCTAGACTGTGAGAGGAGGGGCGGGCCAAAGTAAAGGTGCTGGCGAGCAGGAGCCTGGGCACCAGCGTTTTGACTTGGGGCTTTCAAAGGTCGCCGGGGTCTCGAGGGCCCTGCCTGTTCTCCCACCCTGCATGAACGGCGGTGCCCCTAGCGGCCCGGGTGGTGAGGGGTGGCAGGGTGAGTCAGGCCCTGAGGCTCAGGTATCTCCAATCCCCAGCGATGCGGCACCAGGCCCCTTGGGAGGGGCCCCTCGGATGACAACTTAGGGTTAGGTTTAGCCCCTAGGAACTCGGCAGTTCCTATTCGCCAGCTGTGTGGAGAGTGGAGTGGCGGACCTAGGTGAGGGTGCTGGTGTTTGGGAGCGTGGGCCCAGGCATTTTGGCGCGGGGGGGATTCAAAGGACACCGTGTATCGGAGGGCCCTGCCCGTTCTCCCGCCCTGAATGAACGGCAGCACCCCAAGCCCCTGGGTGGCGGCTGGGTGGCAGGGTGAGTCAGGTGCTGAGGCTCAGGGTCCCCAATCCCCTGTGTTGCAGCGCCAGGCCCCTTGGGAGGGGCCCCTCAAGGGTCGATCTAGGGTTACGGTTAGCCCCCCGGATGCCACTGGACCCGATCAGCGTCTGTGCGGAACGCAGCAGGGTGGGCCGAGGTGAGGGCGCTGGCGAGCCTGAGCATGAGCCCAAGCGTTTTAGCGTGGGGGGCTTTCGAAGGTCAGTGGGGGCTCGGAGGGACCTGCCCGTTCTCCCGCTCTGAATGACCAGCAGGGTCCCTAGTGGCTCAGGTGGCTGAAGGGCAGCAGGGTGAGTCTGGCACTTGGGCTCGGTTGCCCCATCCCCGGCGTTGGGGCGCCAGGCCACTTGAGAAGGGCCCCTCAGGGGCCGACCTACAGTTAGGGTTAGCCCCCAGGAGGCCGGCAGGCCCTATACACCGCCTGTGCGTGGAGCGGAGAGTTGGGCCGAGGTGAGGGTGCTGGTGAACATGAGCCTGGGCACAAGCATGTTGGTTCTGGGAGCCATTGAAGGTGGGTGGGGGTTCGGAGGCCCCTGCCAGTTCTCCCGCCGAGAATGAATGGCGGCGCCCCTAGCAGCATGTGTGGGGCGGGCGGCAGCATGCATCTGGCGCTGGGGCTTGGGGGTCCCCAATCCCTGGTGTTGCGTCGCCAGGCCCCTTAGGAAGGGACCTTCAAGGGCTGTCCTAGGGTTAGGGTTAGCGCCCAGGAGGCCGGCAGGCCCGAGTCGCTGGCTCTGCGAAGAGCGGAGGTGCGGGCCAAGTTGAGGGTGATGCAGAGTGGGAGCGTGGTCCCCAGCGTTTTTGCACCCTGGGCTTTTGAATGTTGCCATGTCTCAGAGGGCCCTGCCCATTCTCCTGCCCTGAATAACCAGCGGCGCGCTTTGCGGCTCCGTTGGAGGTGGGGCGGCAGCGTGAGTTCCGCACTGCAGCTCAGGGATCCCCAATCCCCAGCATTGAGGGGCCAGGCCCCTTGGGAGGGGCTCCTCATGGGCGGACCTAGGGTTAGAGTTAGCACCCAGGAGGCCGGCAGGCCCAATCCTCTGGCTGGACGGCGAGAGGTGCATGGGCCGAGGTAAAGGCTCTGGCGAGCAGGAGCGTGGGCCCCTGCATTTAGGCGCAGGAGGCTTCAAATGTCGATGGTTTCTCCAGGGCCCTGTCCGTTCTCCCACCCTGAATGAGCGGCGGCGCCCCTAGCGGCCTGGGTGGGAACAGTGCGGCAGGGTGAGTCTGGCTCTGGGGCTCTGAGTCACCAATCCCCAGCGTTGCAGAGCTAGGCCCCTTGGGTTGTGCCCCACGGGGCCGACCTAGGATTTCAGTTAGCCCCCAGGATCCTGGCAGGCACTATCCACTGGCTCTGCAGCAAGCGGAGGGGCGGGCTGAGGTGAGGGCGCTGGCGAGCAGGAGGATGGGAACCAATGTTTTTGCACGGGGGGGGGGGCTTCGAAGGTCAGCGGGGGCTCCGAGGGCCCTGCCCATTCTCCCGCCCTGATTGACCAGTGGTCTCTAGCAGCTCAGGTGGCTGAAGGGCAGCAGGGTGAGTCTGGCACTTGGACTCGGGGTCCCCATCCCCAGCGTTGTGATGCCAGGCCCCTGGGAAGTGCCCCTCGGGGGCGGAACTATGGTTAGGGTTAGCCCCCAGGAGGCCGGCAGGCCCGATACACCACCTGGGCGTTGAGCGGAGAGTTGGGCTGAGGTGAGGGTTCTGGTGAATATGAGCCTGGGCCCAAGCATTTTGGTTCGGGGTGCCTTCGAAAGTTGGCGGGGATTCGGAGGGCCCTGTCCATCCTCCCATGGTGAATGAATGGCGGCGCCCCTAGCGGCCTGGGTGGGGAGGGGCGGCAGGGTGCATCAGGCACTGGGGCTTGGGGGTCCCCAATCCCCGGCGTTGTGGCACCAGGCCCCTTGGGAGGGGCCCTTCGGGTCCCAACCTAGGGTTAGGTTTAGCCCCTAGGAGGCCAGCAGGCCCTATTCGCCAGCTGTGTGAAGAGAGGAGTGGCAGACCTACGTGAGGGCGCTGGTGAGTGGGAGGGTGGGCCTGGGCGTTTTGGCGCAGGAGGCCTTCGAAGTTCACCGTGTCTCTGAGGGCCCTGCCCGTTCTCCCGCCCTGAATGAACGGCAGCGCCCCAAGCCTCCAAGTGGCGGCTGGGCGGCAGGTGAGTCAGGTGCTGGCGCTCGGGGTCCCCAATCCCCGGCGTTGTGGCGCGAGGCCCCTTGGGAGGGCCCCCTCAGGTGCTGACCTAGGGTTAGGGTTACCCCCAGGAGGCCAGGAGACCCAATCTCCCGGCTGTGCGGTGAGCGGAGGGGAGGGTTGAGATGAGGGTATTGGAGAGCGGGAAAGTGGGCCCAAAGTTTTGGAGCGAGGGGCCATCGAAGGTCACCAGGGGCTCAGAGGGTCCTGCCTGTTCTCCCGCCCTGAATGACCGGGGGTGCCCCTTGTGGCCCAGGCGGCGGTGGGGGGCATGGTGAGTCCGGCGCTGGGGCTCAGGAGTCCCCAATCCCCGTCGTTGAGGCTCCAGGCACCTTGGGAGGGGCCACTAGGGGGCCGACCTAGGGTTTGGGTTAGCCCCCAGAAGGCCCGCAGGCCCAATCAGCCAGCTGTGCGGCGAGCGGGGGGGAGGGCCGAGGTAAGGGCGCTGGCCAGCGGGAGCGTGGGCCCAAGCGTTTTGGTCGGGGGGCCTTCGAAAGTCGCCGGTGACTTGGAGGGCCCTTGCCATTCTCCCTCCCTGAATGAAAGCGGCGCCCCTAGCGGCCCAGGTGGCAGTAGGGCAGGAGGGTGAGTTGGGCGCTGGGGCTCGGGAGTCCCCAATCCCCGGTGTTGCGGCAATAGGAACCTGGGATGGGCCCCTCGGGGGCCCACCAACGGTTAGGGTAACACCCAGGAGGCTGGCAGTCCAGATCCACCGGCTGTGCAGCGAGCGGAGGGGTAGACCGAGGTGAGGGTGCAGGCGAGCGGGAGCATGGGCCCAAGCGCTTTGGCACGGGGGGGCCTTCGAAGGTCGCCAGGGGCTCAGAGGGATCTGCCCATTCTCCCTCCCTGAATGACCGACGGTGCTCCTAGGGGCCCGGGTGGTGGTGGGGCAACATAGTGAGTCTGGCACTGGGGCTCGAGGGTCCCCAATCCCAGGCATTGCGGTGCCAGGCCCCTTCAGAGGGGCCCCTCAGGGGCCAACCTAGGGTTATGTGTAGCCCCAGGAGGAGGGCAGTCCTCATCCCCCAGCTCTGCAGGGAGTGGAGGAGTGGGCCAAGGTGAGGGTGCTGAGGATGGGGAGCATAGGCTCAAGCGTTTTGGATGTGGGGGCCTTCGAAGGTCGCCGTGGGCTCGGAGGGCCCTGCCATTCTCCTGCACTGAATGACCAGGGACACCCTAGCGGCCCGGGTGGTGGTGGGGCAGCACGGTGAGTCCGGCGCTGGGGCTCGGCAGTCCCTGATACCCAGCGCTGCGGCGCCAGGCCCCTTGGGACGGGCCCCTCGGGGACTGACCTAGGGTTAGGGTTAGCCCCCAGGAGACTGGCATGCTCGTTCCGCCCATGTGCAGTGAATGGAGGTGTGGGTCGAGGTGAGGTAGCTGGTTATCGGGAGCGTAGGCCATAGCATTTGGCTTTGGCTCGGGGTGCCTTCGAAGATTGCAGGTGGCTCAGAGGGTCCTGCCCATTCTGTCGCCCTGAAGGACTGGCGACGCCCCTAGCACCCCAGGTGGCGGCGGGGTGGCAGGGTGCGTCTGGCGCTGGGACGTGGGGGTCCCCAATCAATGGCATGCAGCGCCAGGCCACTTGGGAGGGGCCCCTCGGGGGCGACCTAGGGATAGGGTTAGCCCCCAGCAAGCCAGCAGGCCTGATCCGCCAGCTCTGCAGCAAGCTTAGGCATGGGCCGAGGTTAGGGCGCTGGCGAGCAGGAGCATGGGAGCCATAGTTTTTGCACGGGGGGCCTTCGAAGGTCGCAGGGGGATCGGAGGGCCCTGCCCGTTCTCCCTTCCTGAATGACTGGCAACGCCCCTAGCGCCCTGGGTGCTTGCGAGGTGGCAGAGTGAGTCCAGCACTGGGGCTCGGGGGTCCCAAATCCCCGGCATTGCGGTGCCAGGCCCCTTCGGAGGGGCCCCTCAGGGGACAACCTAGGCCCCTCAGGGGACACCCTAGGAGGGCAGGCCTCATCCGCCGGCTCTGAGGCGAGCGGAGGGGAGGGCCGAGGTGAGGGCGCTGAGGAGCCGGAGCGAGGGCTCAAGTGTTTAGGATGGGGGGCCTTCGAAGATTGCCATGGGCTCGGAGGGCCCTGCCCATTCTCCCGCCCTGAATGACCAGCGGCGCCCCCAGCGGCCGGGTTGGCGGCGGGGCAGCAGGGTGAGTCCGGCGCTGGGGCTTGGGTGTCAGCAATCCCAGGCGTTGTGGCACCAGGCCCCATCGGACGGGCCCCTCGGGGGCCGACCTACGGTTAGGGTTAGCCCCCAGGAGGCTGGCAGGCCTGATCCACCAGCTGTGAGGTGAGTGGAGGGGCGGGCCGAGGTAAGGGCACTGGCAAGCGGGAGCGTGGGCCGAAGCATTTTGTCGCTGGGGGCCTTCAAAGGTCTCCGGGGGCTCAGAGGGCCCTGCCCATTCTCCCACACTGAATGACTGGCGGTGCCCCTAGCGGCCCGGGTACAGTGGGGCAGCAAGGTGAGTCCGGCGCTGCGGCTCGGGGGTCACCAATCTCCAGCGTGCAGTGCCAGGCCCCTTGGGATGTACGCCTCGGGGGCTGTCCTAGGGTTAGGGTTAGACCGCAGGAGGCTGGCAATCCCGAAATGTCAGTTGTGCGGCGAGCGGATCGGTGTTCTGAGGTGAGGGCGCTGGCGAGGGGGACCATGGGAGCATTTTGGGGCGGGGCACTTTCGAATGTCGCCTTGGGCTCGAAGGGCCCTGCCTGTTCTCCCACACTGAATGAACTGCGGCTCCCCTAGCAGCCCGGGTGGCGACGGGACGACAAAATGAGTCCTGGCTGGGGCTCTGGGGTCCCCAATCCCCGGCGTTGTGGGGCCAGGCCCCTTAGTAGGCTATCACTAACCTAGGGTTAGTGTTAGCCCCCAGGAGGCCGGCAGGCCCGGGAGCCTGGGCCCAAATGTTTTGGTGCAGGGGGACTTCGAATGTCGCCGGGGGCTAGGAGGGCCCTGCCCATTCTCCCGCCCTGAATGACAGGCTGTACCCCTAGCGGCCCGAATGGCGGCAGGGCGGCAGGGTGAGTCCAGCGCTGCAGCTTGGGTGTCCCCAATCCCCGCGTTGCGGCGCCAGGCCCCTTGACAGGGGCCCCTTGGGTCTGACCTAGGATTAGGGTTAGCCCCCAGGAGGCCGGCAGGCCCGATCCTCCGGCTGTGCACGAGCGGACGGGTGGGATGAGATGAGGGCGCTGGCGAGCGGGAAGGTGGGCCCAAGCATTTTGGCGTAAGGGGACTTCAAAGGTTGCCAGGGGCTCGGAGGGCCCTGCCTGTTCTCCTGCCCTGAATGACCGACAGCGCCCCTCGCGGCCCGTTTAGCAGCGGGGCGGCAGGGAGAGTCTGGCGTTGGGGCTCGGGGGTCCCCAATCCCCGGTGTTGCAGCGCCAGGCCCTTTGGGATGGGCCCCTAGGGGGCCTACCTAGGGTTAGGGTTAGCCACAAGGAGGCTAGGATGCCTGATTCGCCGGCTGTGTGGCGAGCGGAGGGGCAGGCCGAGGTAAGGGTGATGGGAGCGGGAGCATGGGCCCTAGTGCTTTGGTGCAGGGGGCCTTCGAAGGTCGCCGTTCGCTGGGAGGGTCTTGCGCGTTCTCCCGCCCTGAATGACCGGCGGTGCCCCTAGTGGCCCGGGTGGCGGCGGGGGGCATGGTGAGTCCAGCGCTGGGGCTCAGGAGTCCCCTTTCCCCGTCGTTGCAGCGCCAGGCCCCTTGGGAGGGGCCACGAGGGGGCCAACCTAGCTTTAGGGTTAGCCCCCAGAAGGCCCCCAGGCCCGATCCGTCAGCTGTGCGGCGAGCGGAGGGGAGGGCCGAGGTAAGGGCGCTGGCCAGCGGGAGCATGGGCCCAAGCATTTTGGTGCGGGGGGCCATCGAAGTCGCCGGTCGCTGGGAGGGCCCTGCCCGTTCTCCCTTCCTGAATGAACGGCGGTGCCCCTAGCGGCCCAGGTGGCGGTAGGGCGGGAGGATGAGTCTGGCGCTGAGGCTCCGGAGTCCCCAATCCCCAGCGTTGCGGCAATAGGAACCTGGGATGGGCCCCTTGGGGGCCCACCAAAAGTTAGGGTAACACCCAGGAAGCCTGCAGTCCCGATCCACTGGCTCTACAGTGAGCGGAGGGGCGGACCGAGATGAGGGCGCAGGTGAGCGGGAGCATGGGCCCAAGCGTTTTGGCGCGGGGGGCCTTCGATGGTCACCAGGGGCTTGGAGGGATCTGCCCATTCTCCCTCCCTGAATGACCGACGGTGCTCCTGGCGGCCCGGGTGGCGGTGGGGCGATAAGGTGAGTCCGGCGCTGGGGCTCGGGGGTCCCCAATCCCAGGCATTGCAGTGCCAGGCCCCTTCGGAGGGGCCCCTCAGGGGACAACCTAGGGTTCTGGGTAGCCCCCAGGAGGAGGGCAGGCCTCATCCGCAGGCTCTGCGGCGAGTGGAGGGGCGGGCCGAGGTGAGGGTGCTGAGGAGCGGGAGCATGGGATCAAGCATTTTGGATGGGGGGGGCCTTCGAAGGTCCCGCGGGCTCGGAGGCCCCTGCCCGTTCTCCCGCCCTGAATGACCAGTGGCACCCCTAGCATCCCGGGTGGCGGCGGGGCGGCAGGGTGAGTACGGCGCTGGGGATCGGGGCTCCCTAATACCCGGTGTTGCGGCCTCAGGCCCGTTGGGACGGGCCCCTTGGGGGCCGACTTAGGGTTAGGGTTAGCCCCCAGTAGGCTGGCAGGCTCGTGCCGCCCATGTGCAGTGAATGGAGGTGTGGGTCGAGGTGAGATAGCTGGCAAGCAGGGGCGTGGGCCAGAATATTTTGGCTTTGGCTCGGGGTGCATTTGAAGGTCGCAGGTGGCTTGGAGCGTCCTGCCAGTTCTGTCGCCCTGAAGGACTGGTGACGCCCCTAGCGCCCCATGTGGCGGCCGGGCGGCAGGGTGCTTCCAGTGCTGGGACTTGGGGGTCCCCAATCCCTGGCATGCGGCGCCAGGCCACTTGGGAGAGTCCCCTTAGGGGCGACCTAGGGATAGTTTTAGCCCCCAGGAAGGCAGCAGGCCCGATCCACCAGCTCTGCAGCGAGAGGAGGGGTGGGCCGAGGTTAGGGCGCTGGGGAGCAGGAGCGTGGGAGCCAGAGTTTTTGCGCGGGGGGCCTTTGAAGGTAGCAGGGGAATCAGAGGGCCCTGCCTGTTCTCCCTTCTTGAATGACTGGCAACACCCCTAGCACCCTGGGTGCTTGTGGGGTGGCAGAGTGAGTCCAGCACTGGGGCACGGGGGTTCAAAATTCCCCGGCATTGCGCTGCCAGGATCCTTGGGAGGGGCCCCTCGGGGGCCGACCTAGGTTAAGTTTTAGGCCCCAGGAGTCCAGCAGGCCCCTTCTGCCAGCTCTGCGGCAGGCGGAGGGGCAGGCCGAGGTGAGGGCGCTGGCGAGAGGGAGTGTGGGCCCAAGCATTTTGGCGCGGGGGGCCTTCGAAGGTCACCGGGGGCTTGGAGGGCCCGGCCAATTCTCTCGCCCTGAAAGACTGGCGGCGCCCCTAGCAGCCTGGGTTGCTGCGGGGCGGCAGGGTGACTCCGGCGCTGGGCTCGGGGGTCCCCAATCCCCGGCGTTGTGGCACCAGGCCCCTTGGAGGGGCCCCTCGGGGGCCGACTAGGGTTAGGGTTCGTTCCCAGGAGGCCGGCAAGCCCAACGCTAAGTGGTTCTGGCAATGTAACAAAAATGCCATACACTTATCTGTAAGAAATAACAGTGTACAGGAACCCTCATAGCCCTAACATCATCCTTTGTGAATATGGAAGCCAGCCCCAAAGTGGTCGTGGAAGTCTGACGAAAGGGTTAAGCACTTTTCTCTGAGTCACCACACTATACAGGGAAAGACCAATGTACATCATCTTTCACGAGTAGGAAGCATTAATGAAAAGGTTCTGGAATTTCGAGGACTCTGACCCATCCTTATTGGTAATAAACCACCGTGTACAGGAAAACACCTTCAACTCTCATCACCTCCTCAATCCTGATTGCGATTCAACTTTGGGTGTGTAGGACTAGGGAAATGTCCACATCTTATTGCTAAGAAAGAACGATGTCAGGGTAATGCCCTTCAAGTCACCTCAGCCTTCCTGAAGACGGAAGCAGGAATCAAGGTGGTTATGTTACCATGAGGTAAGGAAGATGAGCATATAAGTGAGAAACAACAGTGGGCAGGACCTCTCTTCCAAGGAATATTATCTTTGCTTAATGTTGAATCCCTATGGTAAGTGGTAGTGGGCATTTGTGAGGTCAAAATCTTAAGTGTTTTGTAAAACTTCTTGGCCATTCACAGATAAGACTAAGGTAGTTGGGGACTCCTAGGCAGTGATTTGTCCACTGTCAAAAATATGAAAAGATAAAAGAGACAGATGAGGTCTCCTCAGGCATTGTCCTTTATCCTCATCCTCCGTGAGGATGGCCATCTCTGGACAGCTCAGTGGCAGGGTCTCATTCACAGTGGGGGCATCTGTTCCTCACAGACATCAGGCAGGGAAATGGATTTGGTTCTCTGTGCCAGCCCAGCCACAGCTGAGTGTCACAGCACCCTCTCGTGGGCTCATAAGAGTTTCACTGTCACCAGGCAGGTCATTGTATTTGATAAACCACTGTGAGAGTTTGCAATTGCCTTCATCTGCAACCTCCTAGAGGCAAATTCAGATCTCTGGTACCATGTGAAGTCATGTGAAGGCATTGTGAGAAAGTGTCCTTTTGCTTAAGAAAAACATGGCTGGGGCTCCTGGCTGTCTCACCAGTTAAACATGTGCCTTTGGCTCAGGTTATGATCCCAGGGTTCTGGGATCGAGCCCGGGCTCCCTGCTCAGCAGGAAAGGAGGTTGGGAAATAGCTTAGAACCCACAGAGAATGTGAATAAAGGGGAGTGAAATGGAACTTGGTTTGTGTTTGGCTTTAGGGATTGGAAGTTAGTTTTTTCTCAATTGTGATTGTTCTTGAAACAGAACAGCTGTATTTTTTTTACCTTTAATTTTTTTCTAATAATTTTTTATTATGATATGTTAGTCACTATACAGTATTTCCTTAGTTTTTGATGTAGTGTTCCGTGATTCATTATTTGCATATAATACCCAGTTCTCCATGCAATATGTACCTTCCTTAATACCCATCACTGGCCCATCCCAAGCCCCCACCCCTCTCCCCTCTGAAGCCCTCAGTTTGTTTCCCAGAGTCCATAGTCTCTCGTGGTTCATTCCCCCTTCTGTTTAGGGTCCATTGTCTAAAGGGACAAACAGTGGAAGTTCACCAAATATAAGATCGAAATTGAATTGTTCATTATAGATGCCACCACGTAGTTCCCAGACATTTCATTCTACTGTAGTAATTCATTATACCTGTGCAGGTGCACGTGGAAGACAATTGATGCATGCAGAGTGGTAATAAAACACGCCCTCAGTAGTAGAATAATAGGGGATGCATATGTGTAAAATTATTCGACTACAGCTTCCATGCTTTCCCTTTGGTTCCTTATTATCTATGAAATTGGACAATTCTTGTTCTCTAGGCTTAAACCTCATTGTCAGTATTTAGAGTTTTTCAATGCTGATCTTCTCCTGTATAAGTTACCAAAAACCTAAAATATGTATGAACTTTAAAAAACGCTATATTGAAAATGACAGCAGGGAAGTTCCATTTTGTGAATATTGTGTCAATGGATCTCTATTTTGCCATCAGTGTTCATTAGAAATGATGACATTTCATGTGAGTATAAATATCAATGTGAAAAAGAAAAGGTAGGAAGAACCTTGAATGTTTAAGTAATTGGTGAAATGACAGGTGTGTGTGTGTGTGTGTGTGTGTGTGTGTGTGTGTGTGTGTGTAATTGATTTTCAGTGAATGGTTCAGCTACTTGTAGGGCCTCCGAGAGAGCCCAGGTGAACCTTTCAATGAGTTGGTATCTGTTTTCAGAACATGGGAATCTCTTAGTCCAATAGTCAATCAGGCAAGCTTTGAGGTCTTGAAGAGTTTCAGTCCTCAGCGATGGTGTTGCAGACCCTTGTGAGCAAACCCTAGGATATGCTCAGAGCCCTCATTAGCTGGTACCAACGTGGGACGATTTCAGACAACATTTCCCAAAGAAGTACCTCTTGAGTCTCTGTCCTTCTCAGTTCCTTACACTTCCTTACACTAGTTATGTGATCAGTGTGTTTCAGGATAATCCCCACATGTGATTTTTGCTATTTCCTACTAGTCCTATCTGTTTCTCATCTTCTTCTTTTATGATAGGGGTTGGGAAGCAACCTGTGTGGTGGAGGAAGGGGTGTGGTAGTTGTCTGCCTTCAGAGGACCGAATGATGCCTAGAAATTGTACTGTAGGTTGAGGTCAATTGTCCATCCATCCTCTGAGTGTCAGGAATTCCATCACTTTACTTTGATGCTAGTCTGTTCTTCAAGCTGTCCTCAGAAATAAGGACGTCATCCATCTAGGGAATACTGGTTTCTGTGTATGTTTTCATTTTAGGAAAGGCCTTGCTGTTCCTGAAAATAATACTGTAGAGCACCCTTTCCTGTTCATATTGGCCATCAGTCGATCTTTTGTGAAGTATTTGTTTATAAATAGACTTTTTATGGTTGATGAGCAGGAATTCTTTATTGACAAGTCTTTGTCAGTGTGTGTATTGCAAATCTGTACTTCCCAGCCTGCGGTTCACCTTTTCATTTTCTTGTGGTCATAAGATAAGGAGAAATGTCACATTTTTATGAAGTACCACTGAATTCTTTTAAATGGTTAGTGCACCCTATGTCCTACCCCAAGATTGACAGGTTCTACATTTTCTTTCAGAAACTGTCCAATGGGAAGCACAATCCATCTCAAATTTATAAATTGCATTTTTAATTCTAATAGGGTATATAGACTGTTTTGGATTTTCTATGTATACAATCGTATTATCTGTGAATAGTCACAATTATCCCCTCAATTCTTATACTTTTTGTTTCTCTTGCCTTCTAACACTGGTAGACTCTCCGATGCCACGATGAATAGAGCAGCATTGTTTGAAGATTTTAATATACCTTTCTCAATATCTGACAGAAAAAGCAGACAAAACATTGGTAACAAATGTGACCTAATTGACATATAGGGAACATTCCATAATAAGTGCAGAATATATTATTTTCAAGTGGTCATAGACTCTTTACCCAAATAGGTGGGGCCATGAATCAAGTCTACAAATGTTAAACCCTGAAATTAACTAGGTTCTATTCCTAGACCACAGGGGAATTGAGCCACAGTCTTAGCGAAAAGAAAACCAGGAAGTCTTTCAATGTTTAAAAATTAAATGGAACTTTGCTACATATCCTAAAGGTCAGAGAGGGAATCTCAATGGAAATTCTGAACCTTTTCTACATGAGGGCTCACACACAATGGCACTTTCTTTGTGAAGAGCATAATAATAACCTAGACAGGAGTTGAGCCTTAAGTCAGAGTTCTGCCTGCCCCAGCCACACCTGGCAGCCTTGGCCTGTGGTCCCCCTCAGCTGTCCTTTCTGGTGGCCCTGAGCTAAGGGGGTCAACATGGCCATATGGAAATGGGAAGCTCCCCACTCATAGTGATGGCAGTGCCCCCTCCCCAGCTGCCCTTTCTGGTGGCTCTGAGCTAATGGGGTCAACATGGCCGTATGGAAATTAGAAGCTCCCCACTCTTAGTGATGACGTTGCTATTGTATCGTCCTCACCAGTCCAACAACATGATTTCTGAGTGAACTATGACACAAGAGCGACTTCTTGGCCTTCCTTCAGGTTTGAAAATCATCTGGTGAGTCATCTATTAGAAATATGGATTCAACATGTGTTCTTTCTTCTGGAAAAGAAATAGACCCAATAGCAATTATGGCTTCCTGAGCACCTGTTCTTGAGAGACATCATACTGGCTCTTTGTAGCATTCTGCCTCTTAAACTTCTCAACTAGGGTGTAGATATTTGTAGGCACATTTTCAGGTGGTTAGACAGGGACTCGGATGATATGAGTCACAGAGGATTTTAGTGTCAGAAACCTAAGTGGGATCCCCAAATTGACTCCAAATCCCTTGTTGTTCCATACAGGGTACTATTTCCCTCTTATCTCTGGTCTTCTCAATCTGGAAACCTATCAAGTATCAGGATTTTCTTGTCATGTGGACAACTGGAACGAATTCAGGGGGCCTTTTCACCTCTGCCCATGGTGATCATTAAGATCATTATCTCAGTGGAGGACCTCTGGGTAAGATACTCAAAGATCCTTAGGAATAGAGACAGTATAATATTTTTCTGGTATTAAAGTTACTGAAACCAACTATCTTTCTTAGTCCATTCAGGCTCTGGTATGTTCAGAGGGTGCTGTAAAACAGGTCTGAAATAGTATTTAAAAACACTCAGCTCAGCCTCTTCTACAACGTGAGCCAATGCTTATAAACATGGCTAAAATATTCCCTTACCTACGATGACTTCCCAGCCATCGTAGTGTTTATGTGGTATGACTGTGACTTACATTAGTCAACATTTGCAGAGAAAGAACTTAGTGCATCCAGGGGGCACTTCATGTTGAAATTAGTTTGTGACAACGAGCTACTGTGTTTTCTTCTGCAGTCCAAGGGAATGGTGCCAGACATCTCTAAGGTGTCTAGCAGTTCTACAATTCCGATTTTAAGTGTTCTATGTGCTTCAGAGATTTGGGCAGGAAAAGGGCAGGAGTCCAGAGACTGTGAACACTTCTGTTACCTGTGCTGACCATGGAGCAGGTAGCCTTCTGTGGGCATCATTTTTATTTCTTGGTACTCTTGTGAAAGGTGTTTTGTCTCAAATTCCTCCTTTTTAGGAGTAATTATAATGATGAAAGTAATTTTTATCTTATATCATCTGTGGGCCCTGATCCTGGGCTTCCAGGGAAGCTATCCTTTAACATTTTACCTGGCTCAAAATGACTAGGCAACACCTCAAAGCATGGGCCTTGTTTCTGCCCCAAGCACGTTGTACATCTGCTTTGAGAAGAAAACAATAACCAAAAATGCCAACATAAAGATAAGAAAAAATAAAGAACCTCTCTGGCTCCCATAAGATTAAAGTCATACTGACATGTACATAGTGAAAACATAAGAAAGAGTCTGTCACTTTCTGGAATCTAAGAAGATCCTCATTGTGGTGTGTAACTCTGTATGTAAAACAAAACAGAAAAAAATATATAAGCCTGCCCCAAAAGTTCCTTCCCCGGAGCACTCCCTTCTTGGTGAAGATTGTGTCTGCCAGGCAGCTGTCCTGACTTGGGTTTGAATAAAAGTCTCTTCCTTTCTCTCTAAAATGTTTTTAAAAGTTCATTCACGCAATGTCGACAATAACAGTGTTTTCTATTTAAGTGAGAAATAAATGTTCCACTCTAGTTGCATTGGGAATAGATGAATTGAGGGTTTCCTTAGAAGAGTAAGTCTGCTTTCCAGAAAAGGCAAGGTCATTGGTCTATTGAGAATGAAGATAATTACTGCTAAACAACATATATGTGTTACCCCTTCGCCCAGAAACCGAAGCAGATGTGCAGGCTTTAGGTCAGAGGTGCCTTCTTCTCCCCACCTGACAGCAATTCTCTGCTCTGGCTCCAAGAAACCCGAGGTTTTGAACATCACCATCGGAGTCAGCGAGGCAGCTTGTCACAGGACGCCAGTGTTCAGAGAAAGCACAGGTATGTTTGGCAAAATGTCCTATCTATGTCAGGGCTGGAGGTAAAACCTCTCATTATCCCAAAACCTCCTGGGCTTTTCTCTTTTCTCTAGTTGAGCCACAAAGTAAAATTGAAGTAGCTGTCAGCATTCTGGGTTTGGTGCAAGAATTACTTAGTTTCCCTGCAGGTAGAACTTTGCAGGGGATCACAATTTCTCTGTCCATTTATTGCTTACAAATGTATTTTGACAATCTGTTTCCTAGGAACCCTCTTTTATTAGAAACGGAAGGTGAGATTCACTCTGTGCCTGTTTGTAACATCTAATTTGTTCCTTCATCTAACAGTGTTTATTCAATTGGGCCTACGATATGGTTGAGTGGCCAGCATCTAGAGTTAGGTGGCTTTATTCATCTGATACAGACTTGGGTGATGTAATTTGACAATGGTGATGTTTCATCATTGATTAGTTTATCCATCAGAAGAGTTAAAATTAGGGTGGAGGGAAAATTAAAAATTATGCAAAGCGGCCTGTTCCTGTTTAAAAGTTGAGCTTGTCTTTCTAGTTTTACTAAATGTATTATCTCGATATTTTGAGGTGCCATATTCTCTCTGTAGTTTCTTTGGTGGTGGAGTAAGAAGAAGAGTCTGGGAATTCTTTGGGATAGTTAAATGCTGGTGGCTTCAAGGGGCTTGGCGTCAGGAGCCTTGGGGTGAAGTCTGCAACTGCTTGCCTGACCCTGGGTGCATCTCCCAGAGGTTTTGTTTCCTCTTATGAAATTGCCGGCAGATAATGTTCTGCTTGAAGGGGAACCCTCCCATCCTGTTGGTGGGAATGCAAAGTGGTGCAGCCAGTCTGGGAACCAGTTGGGGGTTCCTCAAAAAGTTAAACATTGAACAACCCCATGATCCAGCAATTGCTCTCCTAGGTATTTACCCAAAGGATACTAAATTGCAGATTCAAAGGGGGAACATGCACCATGATGTTTATAGCAGCAATGTCCACAGTAGCCAAACTATGGAGAGAATCCCAAAGTCCATGCACTGATGAATGGATAAAGCAAATGTGGGATACATATATATATATATATATATATAATGGAATATGACCCAGCTTCAAAAAGAATGAAATCTTACCATTTGCAAGGATGTGGATGGATCTAGAGTGTATTAAGCTAAGCAAAATCACTGAGGAAAGACAAATATCCTATGCTCTCACGCTTGTGGAATTTCAGAAAGAAAACAGAGGAACAGAGTTGAAGCGTGATGAGAGAGGCAAACAAGGCAATAGACTCAACCTTGGAGAACAAACTGAGTGTTGCTGCAGGACAGGGGCATAGGGTAAGAGTTAAATGGGTGAGGGGTATTAAGGAGGGCACTTGTGATGAGCACCGGGTACTCGATGCAGGTGAGGAATCACTAAATCCTACCCCTGAAGCGAATATTCCATCGCATGTGAACTAACTGGAATTTAATAAAAGAAGAATGGAAAAAGTGTTCTGCTTCATGAAGAGTGAGGTAAAATTGTAGTGATTTGGGCTGTAGTCTTCTCTAGATGATAGTTGTAAAACACCCTGTTGTAGGATACACTAGTTTCTTATCACATAAGGAGTCCTCAGAAAGCTGCAATGAAAGATTCAGGTCTCAGAGCATGTTCATGTTCCACTGATATGTTACAGTTTGCACAGGTAGGAAAGAAGGTGGAGAGAAAGGCAACAGAAGGGGAAAGGAGGTGTGAACCTTTCATTAGTTAGTGTTATAGCTTTCTCATGAAAGCCTTGCGCCAGTGTGATTTTCGAAGCAGAGAGGTAATCCGGGAGCTTTGCAGGAGACGGGGGAGTTCCAGGTCTGGGTAAAGCTGACAGGGGTCCCAGAGGAGAGATGAAAGCATTCTACAGTAGGGTGTGGGCAGGGTGGGCTCCAGGGGTGGCTGTGGGTCTCCTGGGTGAGAGTTGTGACAGGTGAGGGCTGTGTGCAAGTTCCTGGCTGAGGACAAGTGAGGCACAGGCGGAGAGCTGGCAGAGAACCCTCTTCTGGGCCACCAGCCTCACCCAACACACACAGCCTCAACTTCTGTCTCTGTCACTCCAATTCAGACTTCTCCGAAGGTGAGTGAGAACACATCAAGAGCATTCTGAACAGAAGGGAAAGCATGTGCAAAGGCTCTGGGGCAGGAGAATTCCAGGTATGTCCAGGAGCAGCAAGAAGGCCCTGTGGCCACAGGAGACAGCTTAGGACATGAGCTCAGAAAGGTGACAGAGGGTGACAGAAAGCCATTCCAGGGCTATAACCCCATAAGACCCTGTTTCACTGGGCCATCCTGGCGACAGTGTTGAGAACAGATGACAGAGGGTTGAAGATGGCAAGGCAGGTCAATGACGAAGCTTTTCCAGGTTCTCAGGCACTGTGGACCAGACAGGTGGCCTTGGATGGAGTGGTTAGACCTATTCTGGGTCCATTTTGAAGATACAGCTCACAGGATTTGCTGATGGGTTAGTTATTAGGAGCAGGAGAATGGAGGAATTGGGGTAACTCCCAGCTGTTGTGGGTTGTCCTGATCTAGGGGAAGGAGAGGGTTTCTGGGGGTAGGAGGTAGTCCGTGTTCCGCATGCTGAGGAAGGTGCCTTTCCCGGTGGATCTGCTGAGGTTTTTGTCTGGGAGAACCTTTCACATATCCTCCCTCAGCAATGCTTAAGTACAAGTATCCCCCACTTTTTAAACGTTTACAGTAAGACACTGGGCATTCTTGAAAGAACTATATTTATTACCCAGCGTCAGTAAGAGGAAGATACCTGAAGAGGATTTCCCTCTTATGAAAAAAGGTGAACAGTGAGAATCGCGTTCAGCATCTGTTTGGGGGAGAAGCAGGACAGAGGAGGCTTGCACCCTAACCAGCTCCTTCCGCTTGGAACCGCACTCCGCATCCAGCCACCAGCACTTTGAATTGTGTCTGTGAGCCTCTGCTGTGCTTTATCTTCATTTATGCTGGTCCTCCGTTAGAAACTTGTGTCGTGAGGCCTAAGAAAAGCCAAAGAGAAGGAATTTTGGAGTCTGAGGACACTGTCTAATTGTTCCGTGTAAATTAATGGCCATTCCTTCTTGACACCATTTCTGCTGTGCAAGGTTTCTCAGAAGCCCTGTACTTTCAAAGAGCAGGGAAACCTATACCCCATGCCTCGGGGTTAGTTTTAGTCTCCATGCTGGACAGAACATTTCATGACTGTCGGGTTTTCTCACTCAAACATTGAGACTTTGACCGCCTTCACCCGTTTCTACCACCCCATCCCCGAATCTGGCACCTACAAATCTGCTCTCAGTATCCATGTGTTCAGTATTTGTTTATTCCATGTGGAATGTACATGAGAGCATCCGGTATTGGTCTTTCTGTGTCTGAGTTACTTGGAATAAGGCCCCCAAGGTCTGTGTTTCCATGTCTGGTTCTTGTGAATAATGCTGCAGTGAACGTGGGAGTGCATCTGTCTTTTTGAGGCAGTATTTTTGTGTTCTCTGAATCAATACTCAGTAGAGCCATTACTGGGTCATGGGGTAGTTGTATTTATTTTTTCAGGAACCTCCATACCGTTTGTCACAATGCCTGCACCAATTTCTATTCCCACCAACAGTGCACAGTGTCTCTTCGTCTGCACACCCATGACCCCACTTTTTGTCTGTCTCTGGGACAATTGGTGTTCCAGCAGTTGTGAGGGGATAGCTTATTTTGGGTTTGACTGATGTTTCCCTGACGTTGATTAGTGATGTCGAACAACTTTTTCTGTCTGTTGGCACCTGTGTGCCATCTTTGGAAAGTATCTATTCACATATTCCCCCCATTTCTTATACCATTTTTTTTTATTGTTTTGATTTGTATGAGTGTTGTGTGTATTTTGGATATTAGCGTCTTCTCACACATGATTCACAGATATTTTTTTCTTATTGGGTCAGTGGCCTTTTAAGTTTTTGCTGGTTTCTTTTGCCATGTGGAAGATTTCAGTTTGATGTTGTTCCACTTGTTTATTTTTGCTTTTGTTGCCTTTGCATTTGGTGTCTGATCTGAAGACTCTTTGCCAAAACTAATGTCGAGAGACTTAGTACCTGTGTCTTCTTGGAGGTTTATGGATTCAGGTCTTATGTTCAAATCATTCATCCATTAAAAATTTTGTGTGTGGTGTAAGAAAGTGACCCAGTTATATTCTTCTGCATTTAGTGTCCAGTTTGTCTGTTACCGCTCACTGAAGGGACAGTCCTTCCCTCATGGCATATCTTCTGCTGCTGTGTTGTAAGTTAGGATCATCTACGTGTGGGTAAGTTTCTGAGCTTTCTGTTCTGTTCCACTGACCTGGTGTCTGTGTTTATGCCAGTACCATCCTGTTTTGACGACAACAGCTTTGTAATCTAGCTTGAAATCCAGGAGTGTGTTGACTGCACCTTTCTTTCTCCAGGTTGCATTGGGTATTTGGGGTCTTTAGTGACTCCATACAATTTTAAGGACTATTTTCTATTTCCTCGAATAATGCCACTGGAATTCAGATAGGGATTTCATCACATCTGTCGATTGCTTTGGGTACAATGGACATGTTCACATAATTAACTCTTCCAGTTAAGGAACATGGTGTATGCTTCCATTTGTTTGTGTTGCCTTCCAAATCTTTGACCCATACATTCCGCCCCCCTCGACACACATGTTTTTCGTTTCTTTTCTGCCATGTGTTGAGTGTACTATGTCTTTCTCATTTCTGGTTACTTTTATTCCTAGATTATTTTTGATGCAATTGTAAATGGCATTGCTTTTTAAATTTCTCTTTGCGATAGTGTGTCATCAGTATACAGAAATGCAAGAAGTTGGGTCATCTCGGTGGCCCCATAGGTGAAGCGTCTGCCTTCAGGTCAGGTCATGATCTCAGAGTTATGGGATTGAGCCCCGTGTTGGGCCCCCGCTTAGCAAGGGTCTGCTTCTCCCTCTTTCTGACACTCTCCCTGCTCGTGCTTTTTCTCTTCCTGTCAAATAAATAAATAAAATCTGAAAAGAAATAAAGACAATAGGTCTCTGTATATTGACATTATATCCTGCAGCTTTCTTGAATTTGTTTATTCTAACAGTTTTTGTGTGTGTGTGTGTGTGTGTGTGTGTGTGTGTGTGTGTGTGTGTGGAATCTTTCGGGATTTCATGTCATTTGCAAATAGTGACAGTTTTCCTGTATGGATTTCATATCTTTCTCTTTCTTTAAAATGATGTTAGTCACCCTACAGTACTTCATTTGTTTTTGATGTAGTGTTCCATGATTCATTGTTTGCATATAACACCTAGTGCTCATTATGACACGTGCCCTCCTTAATACCCATCACCAGGATAACCCATTCCCCTACACTCCCTTTCTGCAACCTTCAGTTTGTTTCCCAGTGTCAGTAGTCTCTCATAGTTCATGTCCCCCTCTCATTCCCCCTCTTCACTTTTCCTCTCCTTCTCCTAATGTCCTCCATGCTATTCCTTCCATTCCACATAGGAGTGAAACCATATGATAATTGTCTTTCTCTGCTTGACTTAATTTCACTTAGCATAATCCCCTCCTGATCCATCCACGTTGGTGCAAATGGTGGGTATTCATCCTTTCTGATGACTGGGTAATATTCCATTGGACAGATGAACCACATCATCTTTGTCCATTCATCTGCTGAAGGACATCTTGGCTCCTTCCACAGTTTGGATATTATGGACATTGCTGCTATGAACATTGGGATACAGGTGCCCCTTCTTTTCATTACTGTGTGTCTATGGGGTAAATACCCAGTAGTGCAATTTGTGGGTCGTAGGATAGCTCTGTGTTTAACGTCTTGAGGATCCTCCATATTGTTTTCAAAAGTGGCTGTACTAGCTTGAATTCTCATGAGTAGTGTAAGAGGGTTCCCCTTTCTCCACATCACCTCTGACTTTCTTTTATTTCCTGTCTTGTTAATTTTTTTCAAGATTTTATTTATTTATTCCACAGAGATAGAGAAAGCCAGTGAGAGAGGGAACACAAGCATGGGGAGTGGGAGAGGAAGAAGCAGGCTCATAACAGAGGAGCCTGATGTGGGGCTCGATCGCATAATGCCAGGATCACGCCCTTAGCCGAAGGCAGACACTTAACCTCTGTGCCACCCAGGTGCCCCCTGCCCTGTTAATTTTACCATTCTAACTGGTGTAAGGTGGTATCTCATTGTCGTTTTATTTGTATTTGCCTGATGGCAAGTGATGTGATGCATTTTTTCATGTGTCTGTTGGCCATTTGTATGTCTTCTCTGGAGAAGTATCTCTTTGTGTCTTCTGCCCATTTTTTGGGCGTTGAGTTAGAGAAGTTCTTTATAGATCTTGGATACCAGCCCTTTCTCTGTAATATCATTTGCAGATATCTTCTTCGATTCCATAGGTTGCCTTTTTCTTTCGTTGATCGTTTGCTTTGCCGAGCAGAAGTTTTTATCCTGATGAAGTGCCAATAGTTCATTTTTGCTTTTATTTCCTTTTCCTATAGAGACGTGGCTTGCAAGAAGTTGTTGTGTCCAAGGTTGAAGAGTTCTTTTGATTTTGATATGAGACAGGAATCCAGTATCTTATTTTCCTGATTGTATTCGAGTCCTCTGTCTTTGTTGGTGAGTCTAGCTAAGTTTGTCAGTTTTGTTTATCTTTCCAAAAAGGCAGCTTTCATTTTCATTGTTTATTTTTTTGTCTTTTTAGTCTCCATTGGATTTCTTTATGCATTCCTTTTTCTTATTTCCGTATTTCTACTAATTTGGGGCTTTGTTTGTTGTTTTTTTTTCTACTTCTTTACCATATAAATCAGGTTGTTTATTGGAGAGCATTCTCATGGATTGATGAAGACTTGAATTTCTATGAATGTCCCCCATAAAGCTACTTTTGCTGCATCCCATAAGTTTTTGTAGTTTGTCTTTTGCATCAGTGTCAAGGTACTTCTAAAAATTTTTTTGATTTCTTCTTTGACTGTTGGTTGTTCAGTAGCATGTTGTTAAGTCTCCACATATTTTTTTAAGATTATTTGAGTATCTGACAGAGAGTGAGACAGTGAGAGGGAACGCAAGCAGGGGGTAGGGAGAGGGAGAAGCGGGCTTCCCACTGAGCAAGGAGCCTGCTTCGGGGCTAGATCTCAGGATCCTGGAATCACGACCTGAGCTGAAAGCAGATCCTTAAGGACCGAGCCACCCAGGCCCCCCAATCTCCACCTATTTTTGACTGTCCCATTTTTTTCTTGAGACTGATGTCTAGTTTCATATCATTGTGGTTGGACAAGATTTGAAGCAGAAGGTGAAGAGAGCATTCAGATGAAAGGTTTGTTTCCTGGAGGGTTTTCTGAGGGCAGACGATGAGTTCACTGGGGATGGAGGATGGTTTTGTGAGATGGGGGTTGGGCTTAACCCTTGTTAGAATTACTGACTACTACCATGCAGGCTGTGTGCTACTGTTCACACCATAGTCCTGATGGACTTGTACTTCATTAGAAATATTTTCTAGGAGGTGTAGGCATAGCCTTCTCTAAAAGAAAGGTGCCATGTGGGTTTATGGAATGACCCCAGGTCAGCAACCAGGATGTATGGTATTGTGGGGGATCAGAAACAGGCTTTCTGTGGGAAGTGACAGAAATGGGGTATGGTGAGCTCCATGACCATAGGTGAGGTCCCGAGTGACCCACTGGGTGTTGGGTTCTGTGGATCTGTCTCATCAGGTGCTGTGGAATTCAGGGACACCCTCCTGTCTGTGGATTTGTATGGAGACAGGTAGGCATCAGTGTCTGGCCAGGCACGAGGGTCGCACTGGACCACCACCAGAGGTGCAGCGTGCGGTGGAGCCACTGCTTGGTTTCCACGAAAGCTGACCAGGGTCTGTGACCGTGATTCCTAGCAGCTGCAAGGGGAGAGGAGGCCGGAGGTGGTGCACACTTCCTAGAGTTGTGGTCAGGACTAGTCTGGAACCGACTGAAGTCAGCCACACCTGGCACAGAAGGCACCCAGTCAGTGTAGCTGTGGGCACTGCTCCGATGGTACTTCAGGCTGGCTCAATGCTGCCACCTCCTGCTTTTCATCATCATCTTCAAGGTCATGTGCCTCTGCTCTTGCCCCATGGCCTCCGGGGTATTGTCCGTCCTCCATCTGGCCCTCGTCCCTGGTGCCCTGTGCAGTCCGATGCCAGGGTAGCCTTCTCGAGACAAACATCTGGCCCTGATGGAATACTTCCATGGATCTCGTGTGATGCGAGGTTGATGCCCTGCCCTGGAAGAGGGCTGCAGTTTCCCAATCAGGAGAGCCATGTCTCCCTTTTCAGCATGGCCTCCCCTCCCCTCAGTCTTCTTCAGGGAAACTCTCCCAATTCCTGAGACAACAGCTCTGAACTTAAAAATGAATGTTATTTTACATATCTCTATGGCTTAGTTCATCTATGGCATGTCTTTCAACCCCGTTAGTGGTTTTTTTTTTAGCAGTTCTGAAGGGCTGTCTGCTCAAGGAGGGGATAACCTGGGTGGGGCAGCTTTCCCTCTCATCTCCCTCAGCATGTCTCTGAGCCCTGGGGCCAGCTGTCCCACTGAGGATTGAGGGACCCGAGACAGCCCATCCTGAGCCCAGGCTGTGTCAGCTCATAGACTGATGCGCGTCGGAGCGGTGGGCAGATGGCATGGGCCAGGGGCAGGCAGTGTCTCCTTCTCATTCCTTCTCTCCCTTCCTCCCAGAGGTAGCTCAGAGCAGCCTTCAACCCCTGCATCTCCAGATCCTTTGACCTGTGCCTCCTGTGTTCAGCTGGTGACCTTGGAGTTTCGCAAGGATTCTACCTCCCGTACCCTCTCCTGTAGCAGTTCCTGGATCAGGGGAAGGTTCCGACCCTTGTCTGTTTTTGATCTTCTTCCTGTCCCGCACCAAGCCCACCCACCTTTGCATCTTCCATGTATGTGCTTGGAAGCACGCCCATCCACAGGGAACCTATTAGCCAAAGGGATCCAGGCAATGAACATTGAAGTAGAGATCCAGGATCCATAATAAACCTGCTCTGAAACCTGTCCCAAAGTCTGTGACTCTCTCACACTGAAACAGAAACAATAATAGCTTTCTGGACTGTGAAGTGACATGTGTCTCTACTTCCAATCTTGAATGCATAGGTGGTGAGCCTGGACAGAAAAGGACCATGGCTCCCGTGGGCTGGGATCCACGGTAAGAGCTCAGTGAAATATGAAATTGAGGCATGGAGTGAATAATTATTGTAGAGTGAATCCTCCCAAGTAGGGCTTATGCACAGTGCACAGGAAAAGTTTTTTCAAAGAGGTTCCTGAAAGAGAAATATTTTTAAAAAATTTATTTTAATTCCAGTAGAGCTAACATACAGGGTTACATTCGCTTCAGGTGTACAATAGAGTGATTCAGTAATTCTATATATTACTCAGTGGTCATCAAGAAAAGTGTCCTCTTAATCCCCTTCATCTATTTCACTCATCCCTCTATCCACCTCCTCTCTGGTAACCATCCGTTTGTTCTCTATTGTTAAGAGTTTGTATTTTGGTGCGTCTCCTTTTTCTCTTTTAGTTATTCATTTTTGTTTGTTTCTTCAATTCCCCATAAGAGTGACATCGTATGGGATTTGTCTTTCTCTGACTGACTGATTTTAGTTAGGATAATACTCTCTAGCTCCATCCATGTGTCTGCAAATGGCAAGGTTTCATTCTTTTTCAAGCCGAGTAATACTCCATTGTATGTGTGTATGTGTATGTGTGTGTGTGTGTGTGTGTGTGTGTGTGTGTGTGTGAGTACACACATCTATCATCTCATTTGTCTATTTTTCTACAGACACTTGGGTTGCTTCCATATTGTGATATTGTAAATAATGGTGCAAGAAATATAGGGGTGCACGTATCCTTTTAAGATACTGTTTTCCTATTCTTTGGGTAAATACGAGTAGTGTGATTGTTGGATCGTAGGGTAGTTCTATATTTAATTTTTTGAGGAAACTTCATACTGTTTTCCACGGTGGCCACCACAGTTTGCATTCCCACCCACAGTTCGCGAGGATTCCCCTTTATCCACATCCTCCCAACACCTTCTCTTTGTTGTGCTTTTGATGTTAGCCATTCTGACAGGTTTGAGGTATTACCTCATTTTCCTTTGGATTTACATTTTCCTGATGATGGGTGATGGTGAACATCTTTTCACGGGACTGTTGGCCATTTGTATTTCTTCTTTGGAGAAATGTCTGTCCATGTCTTCTGCCTATTTTTTAACTGGAGTATTTGTTTTTTGGGGGGTCGAGTAGTATCAGTTGTATATGTTTTGGACACTATCCCTTCATTGCATATGATCTTTGCAAATATCTTCTCCCTTTGAGTAGGTTGTCTTATTATTTTTACATTTTCATTGTTCTTCTGCCATGTGGAAACTTTTTATTTTGCTGTATTCCCAATAGTTTATTTTTGCTTTCATTTCCTTTGCCTCAGGACACAGTCTAGAAAAACGTTGGTATGGTCCATGTCAAGAAGTTACTGTCTTCCCTCCTGTAGGATTTTTATGGATTCAGGTCTCATATTGAGGTCTTGAAACTGTTTTGTGTTTGTCTTTATTGTGTAAGAAAGCAGTCTAATTTCATTCTTTTGTGCGTAGCTGTGTAGTTTTCCCAACACCATTTGTTGTAGAGACCGTCCTTTTCCCTTTTGATATCGTTGCTTGCTTTGTGGAAGATTCATGGACCATATAATTGTGGGTTTCTGTCTGAACTTGTATCCTGTTCCTTTGGTCGCTGTGTCTATTTTTGTGCTGTACTCTCTTGTTAGGATGACTGCAGCTTTGTAGTATAACCTGAAATCTGAAATTGTGAGTCCTCCAGCTTTGTTTTTCTTTTCCACATTGCACTGGCTGTTTGGAATCTTTAGTGGTTCCATATAAATGTTTAGGATTGTTTATTCGAGGTCTTTTGTTCTTTAATTTAAATTCAATTAGCCAACTTACAGTACACCATTAGTTTCAGAGTAGTCTTCAATAAATTTTCAGTCGTGTGTAACACCCAGTGCTCATTGTATCGTGTGACCTCCTTAATGCTACTCACCCAGTTACCCCCCCCCCAACTTCTCCTCCAACAATCATCAGTTTCTTATGATAGTAAAGAGTCCATCATGGGTTTTCTCCCTCTCTGATGACTTCCCATTCTATTTTCCCTTCCTTCCCCTATGGTCTTCTTCCTTGTTTCTGATATTCCACATAGGAGTGAAAGCATATGATCATTGTCTTTCTTTCATTGGCTTATTCCACTCAGCATAATACCCTCCAGCTCCACCCAGGTCGGTGTGATGGTAAGTATTCATCCTTTCTGATGGCTGAGTAATATTCTATTATATATATGATCCACATCTTCTTTATCCATTCATCTATCCATGGTCATCTGCACTCTTTCCACAGCTTGTCTATTATGGATATTGCTGCTATGAACCCTGTGGTGCATGTGTCCCGTCTTCACTACCTGTCTCTTTGGGGTAAATACCCACTAGTGCAATTGCTGGGATATAGGGTAGCTTTATTTATAACTTCTTGAGGAAACTCCGTACCATTTTCAAGAGTGGCTTCACTGGACTGCATTCGTACAGGGGTGTAAGAGGGTTCCCGTTTCTCCACATCCTCTCCAACATGTATAGTTTCATGTCTTCTTTTTTTTAGATATTCGGCCTCGTGTGATATGGCATGTATAGGGGTTTAGATTTGCATTTCCCTTAAGCGAAGTGATATGAAGCATTTATGCATGTATCTTTTGGTCACCAGTACTTCGTCATCAGTGAAGTGACTTCACATTTTAATCCATCTCAAGACCTAAAGCTGGGTAAGGCACTGAACCTGGATAATGCCATCAGTTGGAAGTGTGGAGAATTTCAAAAGATCTCCGTGGAGAGCAAGTTCCAAGTTCAGTGTGAAGCTACTAATTGGATCCAGGGACATCTCTGAAAGTGGGGGTTGCCTGGGATGGGCTGAAGGGGGACCCTCTGATTTTACTATGAATCCTTGCTGCAGCCCCAAATGACAGTTTCCTGCTGTGGGGCAGGCTGAGTCCTCTAGTCCTGCAGAGGTGAGCCCAATGCCTGGTGCCTTGGAGGCAGGCAAACGGGGAGGGACCCTCAGCAGAAGACCCAGGGTTAGGTTAGGCCTCAAGGACAGCAGGTCTGAACTGCCCAGTGCTCAGAGAACTCTCATGCCGAGTGAGATGAGGGCACAAGGGCGGGTGAGTGTGAGCCTTGGGTTTCATCCGGAAGGGCCCACAAAGGTCGGGGTTCACCAGAAAGGGCTCTCAGGGTGTGCCCCAATTCTCTTGCCCTGACTGCTCTTTGTGCACCAAAATGGTACAGTTTACTGTGGGCTGCAGGCTGAGTCCTACGGTGGGGCTTGGGTGTCCCCAATCCCCCGGAGTGTGGTGCCAGGACCCTGGGGAGGGGCCCCTCTCTGCCCAACCTAGGGTAAGGGTCAGGGTCCAGGAGCCCGGCAGGGACAATCTGCAGGCTGTGCGGTGAGCTTTGTGGAGGGCTGAGAGGAGGCCATGGGGGTGGGTGAGCATGGGCCTCAGGGTTGGGGCACGGGGGGCTGCCAAAGGTGGGGACGGGCTCCGAGGGCCTCCCCAAGTTCTTGTGCCCTGTAGGCTCCATAGAGCCCCAAGGGGCAATGTTTCCTGTCGGGTGGCAAGCTGAGCCCCCGGTGGGGTATAGGTATCCCAATTCCCTGGGGCTGCGGTGTAAGGCTCCTGGAGAGACCCCCACACCCGCGGCCGACCTAGGGCTAGGTTTAGGCCCCAGGAGCCCCGCAGGCCCGATCTGCTGGCTGTATGTCGAGCTACACGGGCTGAGGTGACGGTGTGGGGAGGGTGAGCATGGACCTCAGGGTTGGGGTGTGGGAGGCCGCCGAAGGTCGCTGGTGGCTCAGGAGTGCCCTCCTGGTTCTCCCGCCCTGAATGCTCTATGGCCTCCCAAGGCACACGGTTTCCTGTGGGGTGGCAGACTGAGTCCTGCGGTGGGGCTCAGGTGTCCTGAATCCCCGTGGCTGTGGCTCCAGACTCCTGGGGAGGGGCCCCTCCACAGATGAACTAGGGTTAGGGTTGGGGCCCAGGAACCTCGCAGGCCAGATCTGCCCACTATGTGGCAAGCTCCGCCGCGGGCTGAGGTGAGGGTGCAGGGTGGGGTGAGCATGGGCTTCAAGGTTGGGTTTAGGGATCACTGAAGTTCGCTGGGGGCTCTGGGGGCCCTCCTGGTTCTCCCGCCCTGAATGCTCTACAGCCTCCCAAGGGGCACGGTTTCCTGCGGGCTGGCAGGCTTTGTCCTGCAGTGGGGCTCAGGTGTCCCCAGTCCCTGGGGCTGCGGCACCGGGCCCCAGGGGAGGGGCCGTACCCAGCCGACCTAGGGTCAGGTCTAGGCCCCAGGAACCCGGCAGGCCTGATCTGCCGGCTCTGTGATGAGCTCGGTGGCAAGCTGAAGGGAAGGCGTGGGGCAGGATGAGCGTGGGCCTCAGGGTTGGGTTGTAGGGGGCCGCCGAGGATCGCTGGGGGCTCAGGGGGCCCTACCAATTCTCCTGCATGGGATGCTCTGTGGCGCCGCAAGGGGCATGGTTTCCTGAGGGGTGGCAGGCTGAGTCCCGTGGTGGGGCTCAGGTGTACCCAACCCCGGGGGTTAGGGTACAGATTAGGGTATGGGTTAAGGTTAGGGTATGGGTTACGGTTAGGGTATGGGTGAGGGTAGGGGTTAGAGTTAGGGGAAGGAGAGGGTACGGGTTAGGGTTGGGTTTAGGGGTTACAGGTTAGAGGTTATGCGTTAGGGTACAGATAAGGGTTTAGGGTACGGGTTAGGGTTTAGGGTTTGGGGTTAGGGTGGGGTTAGGGTTGGAGTATGGGTTACGTTTAGGGTATGGGTTAGGGTTAGGGTACGGGTTAGGGTACGCATTAGGGTACGGTTTAGGGTACGTGTTAGGGTACGGCTTAGGGTAAGTGTTGGCGTACGGATTTGGGTATGGTTTAGGGTATGGGTTAGGGTTAGGGTATGGGTTAGGGTTAGGGTACAGTTTAGGGTTATGGTACAGGTTGGGTTACGGTTTAGGGTTGGGGTTAGGGTACGGGTTAGGGAACGGGTTAGGGATAGGTATAGGGTATGGTTAGGGGTTAGGGTATGGGTTACGGTACGGGTTAGGGTACAGGTGAGGGTTAGGTATGGGTTAGGGTATGGGTTAGGGTCCGGGTTTGGGATAGTGTACGGGTTATGGTATGGGTTAGTGTTCGGGTTAGGGTATGGGTTAACGTTAAGGGAAGGATACTGGTTAGGGTTAGGGTACGGGTTACGGTTTAGGGTTTAGGGTTACAGTTAGGGTACGGGTTAGGGTTAGGTTACGGGTTGGGTTAGGGTACGGGTTATGGTATGAATTAGGGTATGGGTTAGGGTCAGGGTTTAGGGTTTAGGGTTAAGGTTAGGGTTCAGGTTAGGGTACGGGTTAGGTTTAGGTTTAGGGTTAGTTTACGGGTTAGGGGTAGGGTTAGCTGAAGGGGTAGCATTAAGGGGAGGGTTAGGGTTTGGGGTTTGGGGTTAGTGGTTAAGGTTAGGGTTTATTGTTTAGGGCTTCGGGATTAGGGTTAAGGTTTATGGTTTAGTGTTAATGTTAGGGTTTAGGGTTTAAGGATTAGGGTTTAGGGTTAGATTTAGGGTAGGGTTAGGGTTAGGGCAAGGGTTAGGGGTTATGGTTAGGGTTAGGGTTAGGGTTTAAGGTTTAGGGTTTAAGGTTAGGGGTTAGGGTTAGACCTCAGTAGGCCAGCAGGCCCGATGCACCGTCTGTGCGGCAAGCAGAGGAGTGGGCCTAGGTGAGGGTCCCGGCGAGCGGGAGTATGGTATCCAGCGTTTTGGAGTAGGGGCCTTTGAACGTTGCTAGAGGCTCGGAGGGCCCTGCCCGTTCTCCCGCCCTGAATTACCGGCGATGCCCCTAGCGGCTCCATTCACGGTTGGGCAGCAGGGTGAGTCCCACGCTGCGGCTCGGTGATCTCCAATCCCCGGCGTTGCAGTGCCAGGCCCCTTGGGAAGGGCTCCTTGTGGGCCGACCTAGGGTTAGATTTAGCCCCCATGAGGCCGGCAGGCGTGATCCTCTGGCTAGGCGGCTAGAGGTGGGCGGGCCAAGGTGGAGGTGCTGGGGAGCGTGATGGTGGGCCCCAGCATTTTGGGGTGGGAGGCTTCAAATGTCGCCGGTTTCTCCACGGCCCTGTCCGTTCTCCCACCCTGAATGACCGGTGGTGCCCCTAGCGGCCCGGGTGGCTGCGCTGTGGAGGGTGAGTCCAGCTCTGGGGCTTGGGGTACCACATCCCCGGCGTAGTGGCACCAGGACCCTTGGGAGGGGCCCCTGGGGCGACGACCTAGGGTTAAGGTTAGCCCCAGAAAGACCGTCAGGCCCAATCCGCACACTGTGCGGCGAGTGGAGGTGCGGGCCGAGGTGAGGGCGCTGGGGAGAGGAAAAGTGGGCCCAAGCATTTTAGCGCAGGAGTTCTTCGAAGGTCGCCGGGGGCTCAGAGGGCCCTGCCCCTTCTCCCTCCTTGAATGATCGGCGGCGCCCCTACTGGCCCAGTTGGTGGCAGGGCGGCAGGGAGAGTCTGGCGCTGGGGCTCGGGTGTCCCCAATCCCCGGTGTTGCGGTGCAAGGCCCCTTGGGAGGGGCCCCTCGTGGGCCGACCAAGTGTTAGAGTTAGCCCCCAGGATGCCAGCAGGCCTGATCTGCCAGGTGTGTGGCAAGCGGAGGGGCGGGCTGAAATGTGGGTGCTAGTGAGCAGGAGTGTGGGCCCAAGCGTATTTGCAAGTTGGCCTTCGAAGGTCGCCAGGGGCTCGAAGGGCCCTGCCTGTTCTCCCGCACTGAATGACCGGCAGCACCCCTAGCAGCTCGGGTGGTGTCGGGGCAGCAGGGTGAGTCCGGCGCTGGAGCTCAGGGGTCCCCAGTCCCTGGCATTGCTGCGCCAGGCCCCTTGGGAGGTTCCCCTCGGGGGCCAACCTAGAGTTAGGGTTAGCCCCCAGGAGGCTGGCAGGCCCAATCCGCTGGCTGTGCAGCCAGCAGAGGGGCTGGCTGAGGTGAGGGCGCTGGTCAGCGGGAGCATGGGCCCAAGAATTCTGGCTCCTGGGGCCTTAGAAGTTCACTGGGACTGGGAGGGCCCTGTCCATTCTCCCGCCCTGAATGACCGGTGGTGCCCTAGCGGCCTGGGTGCCGGCGGGGATGCAGGGTGAGTCCGGCGCTGGGGCTGGGGGTCATCAATCCCCGGTGTTGTGGCGACAGGCCCCTTGGGAGGGGCCCTTTGGGGGCCAACCTAGGGTTAGGGTTAGCCCCCAGGAGGCCGGTAGGCCTGATCCGACAGCTCTGTGTTGAGCAGAGGGCGGGCCAAGGTGAGCAAGCTGGCGAGCAGGAACATGGGCCCAAGCGATTTGGTACGGGGGGCCTTCGAAGGTCGCCGGGGGCTCAGAGGGCCCTGCTCATTCTACCGACCTGAATGAGTGGCGGCGTCCCTAGCGGCCGGGTTGGCAGCAAGGCGGCAGGGTTTGTCTGGCGCTGGTGCTGGGGGTCCCCAAGCACCGGTGTGGCGGTGCCAGGTCCCTTGGGAGGAGCCCCCAGGAGGCCGACATGCGCAATCCGCCGGCTGTGCAGTTTGCAGAGGTGCAGGCCGAGGTGATGGCACTGGCGAGCGGGAGCGTCGGCCCAGGAGTTTTGGCGCGGGGTCCTTCAAAGGTCGACGGAGGCTTGGAAGGCCCTGCATGTTCTCCCTCCGTGAATGACCGGCGGCGGCGCCCCTAGCGGCCTGGGTGGTGCCGGGGCGGCAGGGTGAGTCCGGCGCTGGGGCTCGGGTGTCCCCAATCCCTGGCGAGGCGACACCAGGCCCCTTGGGAGGGGCCCCTCGGGGGCCGACCTGGAATAGGTTTAGCCCCCAGGAGGCAGGCAGGCCTGATCCCCCGGCTGAGCGGGGTGTGGAGCGGTGGGCCAAGGTGAGGGTGCTGGGGAGCGGGTGCGTGCACCCAAGCGTTTTGGCGCAGGGTAACTTCGAATGTTGCCGGGGTCTCTGAGGGCCCTGCTCATTCTCCGGCGCTGAATGACCGGTGGTGCCGATAGCAGCCCAGATGGACGCAGGGTGGCAGGGTTAGTCCAGACCTGGGGCTCGGGGGTCCCCAATCCGTGGCGTGGTGACGCCAGGCCCCTTGGGAGGGGCCCCTCAGGGGTTGACCTAGGGTTAGGGTTAGCCCTCAGGAGGCCGGCAGGCCCAATCCGCCAGCTGTGCAGCGAGCAGTGGGGTGGGCCGAGGTGAGGGCACTGGGGAGCAAGAGCATGGGCCTAAGCCTTTTGGTGCGGGGGGCCTTCGAATGTCGCCGATGTTTCGGAGGGCCCTACCCGTTCTCCCAACCTGAATAACCGGCGGCACCCCTAGTGTCCCGGTTGGCGGTGGGGCGGCAGTGTGAGTGTGGCGAAGGGGCTCCGGGGACCCCAGTCCCCAGCGAGGCGGCACCAGGCACCTTGGGAGGGGGCCCACCGGGGCTGACCTAGGTGTAGAGTTAGCCCCAAGGGGGCCGGCAGGCCAGATCTGCCAGCTGTGCGGTGAGCGGAGGGGTGGGCCGAGGTGAGGGCACTGGCGAGTGGGAGCGTGGGCCCAAGAGTTTTGGCAAGAGGGCTTTCGAAGTTTGCTGGGGGCTCGGAGGGCACTGCACGTTCTCCCGCACTGAATGACCGGCAGCACCCCTAGAGGCCAGGGTGGAGGCGGGGCTGCAGGGTGAGTCTGGCGCTAGGGCTAGGGCATCCCCAATCCCTGGCGTGGCGACATCAGGCCCCTTGGGAGGGGCCCCTTGGGGGCCGACGTAGGGTTTGGAGTTAGTTCCCAGGAGGCCGACAGGCCCGATCCACCAGCTGTGTGGAGAGCGGAGTGGCGGGCCAAGGTGAGAGGCAGCGGCAGGGTGAGTCCACAGCTGGGGCTTGGGGGTCTCAATCACTGGCGTGATGGCGCCAGGCACTTGGGAGGGGTCCCTCGGGGGCTGACCTAGGGTTAGTGTTAGCTCAAAGGAGGCCAGCAGGCCCGATACACCGGCTGTGTGGAGAGCAGAGTGGCGGGCCAAGGTGAGGGCTCTGGGGAGCGGGATCGTTGGCTGAAGCGTTTTTGCACGGGGGCCTTCCAATGTCATCAGGGGCTCGGAGATCCCAGCCCGTTCTCCCGCCCTGAATGACCGGCGCCGCCCCTAGCAGCCCGGGTGGTGACATGGTGGCAGGGTGAGTCTGGCGCTGCTGCTGAGCGTGCCCAAGCACAGGAGTGGCGGCTCCAGGACCCTTGTGAGGGGCCCCTCGGGGGCTGACACAGGGTTTGTGTTAGCCCCCAGGATTTCGGCAGGCCTGATCTGCCAGCTTTGCGGCGTGCAGAGGGGCAGGCCGAGGTGAGAGTGCTGGCAAGCAGGAGCGTGGGCCCAGGCGTTTTGGCGTGGGGGCCTTCAAAGATCGAGGGTGGCTCAGAAGGCCCTGTACGTTCTCCAGCCCAGAATGACCAGCAGCGCCCCTAGTGGCCCGGGTGGTGGCAGGGCAGCAGGCTGCATCTGGCGTTGTGGCTCAGGAGTCCCCAATCCTTGGTGTGGCAGCGCCAGGCCCCTCGGACGGGCCCCTCTGGGGCCGACCTAGGGTTAGTGTTAGCTCCTAGGAGGCCGACAGGCCCGATCCGCCAGTGGTGTGGCGAGCGGAGGGGTGGGCCGAAGTGAAGGCGCTGGCGAGCGGGAGCGTGGGCCCAAGCGTTTGGCACGGGGGGCCTTTAAAGATCGCCAGGAGCTCATAGAGCCCTGCCCTTTCTCCCGCCCTGAATGATCTGCGGCGCCCCAGGCGGCCCGCAAGGCGGCGGGGCAGCTGGGTGAGTCTGGCGCTGGGGCTCAGGGGTCCTCAATCCCCGGTGTTGCGGCGCCAGGCCGCTATGGAGGGGCCCCTCGGGGGCCGACCTAGGGTTAGGGTTAGCCCCCAGGAGGCCTGCAGGCCCAATCCGCCGGCTGTGCAGTGAGCAGAAGGGCGGGCCGAGGTGAGGGCGCTGGGCAGCAGGAGTGTGGGCCCAAGCGTTTTGGCGCAGGGGGATTTCAAATGTCGCCAGGAGCTCGGAGGGCCCTGCCCGTTCTCCCATCCTGAATGACTGGTGGCGCCCCTAGAGGCCTGGGTGGCGGCGGGGCGGCAGGGTAAGTCCTGCGCTGGGGCTCCAGGGTTTCCAATCGCCGGCGTGGCGGCGCCAGTCCCCTTCGTAGGGGCCCCTCGGGCCCGATGTAGGGTTAGGGTTAGCCCCCAGGAGGCCGGCAGGACCGATCTGCCAGCTGAGTGGCAAGCGGAGGGGAGGGCCAAGGTGAGGGTAATGGCAAGCGGGAGCGTGGGCCCTAGCATTTTGGCACAGGGGGCCTTCAAAGGTCGCCAGGGGCTCGGAGGGCCCTTCCCGTTCTCCAATCCTGAATGACCTGAGGCGCCCCTAGCGGCCTGGGTGGTGGCGTGGCGGCAGAGTGAGTCCGGCACTGGGGCTCGGGCATCCCCAATCCCTGGCGTGGCGACGCCAGGCCCCTTGGGAGGGACTCGTCTGGGGCCGACCTAGGTTTAGGGTTAACCCAAAGGATGCTGGCAGGCCCGATCTGCTGGCTGTGCAGTAAGCGTAGGGGCGGGCCGACGTGAATGCGCTGGCGAGCGGGAGCGTAGGCCCAAGCGTTTTGGACCGGGGGTCCTTCGAAGGTCACCGGGCCTTGGATGGCCCTTCCCGTTCTTCCGCTCTGAATGAGGACGGCGCCCCTAGTGGGCCGGGTCACGGAGGGGCGGCAGGGTGAGTCCGGCAATGGTGCTCGGGGGGACCCCAATCCCCGGCGTAGCTGCGCCAGGCACCTTGGGTGGAGCCCCTCTTGGGCCGACCTAGGGTTAGGTTTAGACCCTAGGAGGCCGGCAGGCCCGATTCGTCGGCTGTGCGGTGAGCGGTGGGGCGGGCCAAGGTGAGGGTGCTGGAGAGTGGGAGCGTGGGCCCAAGCGTTTTGGCACGGGGGGCCTTCGAAAGTCGTCGGGGGCTCAGAGGGCCCTGCCCATTCTCCCGCCCTGAATGATCGGCGGCACCACTAGCAGCCCGGTGGGGGTGGGGTGGAAGGGTGAGCCTGGCACTGGGGCTCGGGGTTCCCCAATCCCCAGCGTTGCGGCGATAGGACCCTTGGGATGGGCCCCTCGGGGGCTGACCTTTGGATAGGGTTAGCCCCCAGTTGGCTGGCAGGCCCTATCTGCCGGCTGTGCAGCGATCAAGGGGCGGGCTGAGGTGAGCACGCTGGCAAGCGGGAGTGTGGGCGCAAGCATTTTGGCGCAGGGGGTCTTCGAATGTCACCGGGGGCTCAGAAGGCCCTGCCCGTTCTCCCACCCTGAATGACCGGTGGCACCCCTAGTGGCCGGTGTGATGGCAGGCCGGCAGGGTGAGTCTGGAGCTGGGGCTCGGGGGTCCCCAATCCCCGGCGTAGCAGCGCCAGGCACTTGGGAGTGGTTCCTCGGGGGCCGACATATGGTTAGTGTTAGCCCAAAGGAGGCCGGCCGGCCTGATCCGCCGGCTGTGCAGAGAGCAGAGGGGTGGGCTGACGTTAATGCGCTGGCAAGCGGGAGCGTGGGCCCAAGCGTTTTGGCATGGGTGGCCTTCGAAGCTCACTGGGGGCTCGGAGAGCCCAGCAAGTTCTCCGGCCCTGAATGCCCGGCGGCGCACTAGCGGCCAGGGTGGTGGCGGGGAGGCAGGGTGAGTCCAGAGCTCGGGCTCGGGGGTCCCCAATACCCGGCGTGGCATTGCCTGGCCCCTTGGGAGGGGTCCCTCAGGGGCCGAGCTAGGGTTTTCGTTAGCCCCAAGGAGGCCGGCAGGCCCGATCCGCCGCCTCTACGGCGTGCAGAGGGGCTGGCCGAGGTGAGGGCACTGGCGAGCGGGACCGTGGACCCTAGGGTTTTGGCGCCAGGAGACTTCGAATATCGGCGGGGGCTCAGAAGGCCTTGCCCGTTCTCCCTCCCTGAATGAACGGCGGCGCTCCTAGCAGCCTGGGTGGCGCCGGGGTGGCAGGGTGTGTCCGGCGGTGGGGCTTGGGGATCCCAAATCCCTGGCGTGGTGGCGCCAGGCCCCTTGGGAGGGGCCCCTCTGGGGCCGACCTAGCGTTAGGGTTAGCCCCCAGGAGGCTGGCAGACCCGATCCGCCAGCTCTGCCGCATGCGGAGGGGCTAGCCGAGGTGAGGGCGCTGGCGAGCGGGAGCATGGGCCCAAGCGTTTTGTCGCGGGGGACCTTCGAAGGTTGCCGGGGGCTCCGCAGGCCCTGCCCGTTCTAACGCCCTGAATGAGGACGGCGCCCCTAGCGGGCCGGGTGGTGAGGAGCGGCAGCGTGCGTCCGGCGGTGGGGTTCAGGTGTCCCCAATCCCCAGCATGGCGGCGCCAGGCCCCTTGGGAGGGGCTCCTCTGGGGCCGACCTAGGTTTAGGGTTAGCCCAAAGGAGGCCAGCAGGCCCGAACCGCCGGCTGTGCGGTGAGCAGAGGGGCGGGCCAAGGTGAGGGCGCTGGCAAGCGGGAGCGTGGGCCCAGGCGTTTTGGCATGGAGGGCCTTCCTTTTTTGCTGGGGGCTTGGAGGGCCCTGCCCATTCTCACACCCTAAATGACCGGTGGCGCCCCTAGCGGCCAGAGTGGCGGCGTGTCAGCAGGATGAGTCTGGAGCTGGGGCTCAGTGGTCCCCGATCCCCGGCGTGGTGGCTCCAGGCACTTGGGAGGGGTCCCTCGGGGGCTGACCTAGGGTTAGGGTTAGCCCAAAGGAGGCCGGGGCCCGATCCGCCCGCTGTGTGGCGAGGGGAGGGGTGAGCCGAGGTGAGGGCGCTGGTGAGCAGGAGGTTAGGCCCAAGCGTTTTGGTGCGGGGGGCCTTCGAAGGTCATCAGGGGCTCAGAGGGCCCTGCCGGTACTCCCTCCCTGAATGACCGGTGGCGCCCCTAGCATCCCGGGTGGCGGCGGGGCGGCAGGGTGAGTCTGGAGTAGGGCTCAGGGATCCAAATGCCCCGGCGTGGTGGCGCCTGGCCCCTTGGGAGGGGTCCCTCGGGGGCCGACCTAGGGTTAGGGTTAGCCCAAAGGAGGCTGGGGCCCGATCCGCCGGCTGTGCAGAGAACGGACGGGTGGGTCGAGGTGAGGGCGCTGGCGAGCGGGAGCATGAGCCCAAGCGTTTTGGCGTGTCAGGCCTTCGAATGTCACCGGGGGCTCAGAGGGCCCTGCCCGTTCCCCAGCCCCGAATGAGGACGGTGCCCCTAGCGAGCCGGGTCGCAGTGGGGCAGCAGGGTGAGTTCAGCCCTGGTGCTTGGGGGTCCCCAATCACCCACGTGGTGGTGCCAGGCCCCTTGGGATGGGCCCCTCAGGATCCGACCTCGGGTTAGGGTTAGCCCCAGGAGGCCGGCAGTCCCGATCTGCCAGCTGTGCAGTGAGCGGAGGGGCGG
The DNA here is from genome assembly GCF_024610735.1 of Ursus americanus. NCBI lineage: Eukaryota > Metazoa > Chordata > Mammalia > Carnivora > Ursidae > Ursus > Ursus americanus. The sequence continues at coordinate 1,525,556 of NW_028273634.1, forward strand.
GCTGAGGAGAGGGTGCTGGCGAGCAGGAGCATAGGCCCAAGTGTTTTGGTGCGGGGGGCCTTTGAAGGTCACTGGGGGCTTGGAGGGCCCTGCCCGTTCTCCCGCCCTAAATAACTGGTGGCATCCCTAGCAGCCCGCGTGGCATCAGGGCGGCAGGGTAAGTAATGCGCTGGGGCTCGAGGGTCCCCAATCCCCGGCGTGGCATCGCCAGGCCCCTTGGGAGGGGCCCCTCGTGAGCAGACCTAGAGTTAGGGTCAGTTCCCAGGAGGCTGGCAGGCCCGATCCGCTGTCTGTGCGGCAAGAGGGGGGGTGGGCTGAGGTGAGCACGCTGGCATGCGGGACCGTGGGCCCAAGCGTTTTGGCGCAGGGGGCCTTCGCAGGTCGCCGGGGGCTCACAGGGCCCTGGCCGCTTTCCCGCCCTGAATGACCGGCAGCGCCCCTAGCGCCCCGGGTCGTGGTGGGGCGGCAGGGTGAGTCCGGCGCTGGTGCTCGAGGGTCCCCATGCCCCAGCGTGGCGGAGCCAGGCCCCTTGGGAGGGGCCCCTCGGGGGCTGATGTAGGGTTTGGTTTAGCCCCCAGGAGGCTGGCAGGCCTGATCCGCTGGCTGTGTGGCATGCGGAGGGGCTAGTCTAGGTGAGGGCGCTGGCGAGCGGTTCTGTGGGTCCAAGCGTTTTGGCGCGGGGGTCTTCAAATGTCGCCCGGGGCTCTGAGGGCCCTGCCCGTTCTCCCGCCCTGAATGAGGACAGCGCCCCTAGCGGGCCGGGTCACAGCGCGGAGGCAGGGTGAGACTGCCGCTGGTGCTCGGGGGTCCCCAAGCCCCGGCGTGGCGGAGCCAGGCCCCTTGGGAGGGGCCCCTCGGGCGCCGACGTAGGGTTTGTGTTAGCTCCAGGAGGCCGGCAGGACCTATCCGTCGGCTGTACTGTGAGTGGAGGGTGGGTCGATGTGAATGCACTGGCGAGTGGGAGCATGGGCCCAAGCGTTTTGGCGAGCGGGCATTCGAAGCTTGCCGGGGGCTCGGAGAGCCCTGCCCGTTCTAACGCCCTGAATGACCGGCGGCACCCCTAGCAGCCCGGGTGGTGGCGGGGCGGCAGGGTGAGTCAGTCGATGGGGCTCAGGGGACCCCAATCCCAGGTGTGGTGGCGCCAGGCACCTTGGGAGGGGCCCCTTGGGGGCCAACCTAGGTTTAGGGTTAGCCCCCAGGAGGCCTGCAGGCCCGATCCGCCAGCTGTGTGGCAAGTGGAGGGATGGGCCGAGGTGAGGGCGCTTGCGAACGGGAGCTTGGGCCCAAGCGTTTTGGCGCGGTGGGCCTTCAAAAGTCGCCGGGGCCTCGGAGGGCCCTACAGGTTCCCCAGCCCCGAATGAGGACGGTGCCCCTAGTGAGCCGGGTCGCAGCAGGGCGGCAGGGTGACTTCGGCCCTGGTGCTCGGGGGTCCCCAATCACCCGCGTGGTGGCACCAGGCCCCTTGGGATGGGCCCCTCGGGAGCCGACCTAGGGTTAGGGTTAGCCCCAGGAGGCCGGCAGTCCCGATCTGCCGGCTGTGCAGCGAGCGGAGGGGCGGGCTGAGGAGAGGGTGCTGTCGAGCAGGAGCATAGGCCCAAGCGTTTTGGCGCGGGGGTCTTCGAAGGTCGCCGGGGCTCGGAGAGCCCTGCGCGTTCTCCCACCCTAAATAACTGGCGGCGCCCCTAGCAGCCTGGGTGGTGGCAGTGCAGCAGGGTAAGTAATGCACTGGGCTCGAGGGTCCCCAATCCCCGGCGTGACATTGCCAGGACCCTTGGGAGGGACCCCTCGTGAGCAGACCTAGAGTTAGGGTTAGTTCCCAGGAGGCTGGCAGGCACAATCCGCTGTCTGTGCGGCGAGAGGGGGGGCGGACCGAGGTGAGGGCACTTACTAGCAAGAAGCGTGGGCCCAAGCGTTTTGCTGTGGGGGCCTTCAAAGGTCACCAGGGGCTCGGAGGACCCTGCCCGTTCTCCCGCCCTGGATGACCGGCGGTGCCCCTAGAGGCCCAGGTGGCAGCGGGGCGGGAGGGTGAGTCCGGCACTGGGGCTTGTGGGTCCCAAATCCCTGGCGTTGCGGCACCAGGCCCCTTGGGAGGGGCCCCTCAAGGGCCGACCTAGGGTTAGGGTTAGCCCCCAGGAGACCGTCAGGCCCAATCCGCCAGCTGTGCAGCGAGCGGAGGGTGGGCCGAAGTGATGGTGCTGGCGAGCAGGAGCGTGGGCCCAAGGGTTTTGGTGCAGAGGGCCTTCAAATGGCGCCGGGGGCTCGGAAGGCCCTGTCCATTGTTCTGCCCTGAATGACCGACGGCTCTCCTACCGGCCCGGGTGGCGGCGGGGCGGCACGGTGAGTCCGGCGCTGGGACTCGGGGGTCACCAATCCCAGGCATTGCAGCGATAGGCCCCTTGGGAGGGGCCCCTTGGGGGCCGACCTGGTGTTTGGGTTAGCCCCCAGAAGGCCGGCAGGCCCGATCCGCCAGCTTGCGGCGAGCGGAGGGGCGGCTGAGGTAAGGCGCTAGCGAGCAGGAGCATGGGCCCAAGCTTTTTGGCACGGGGGGCCTACTAAGGTCGCAGGGGCCTCGGAGGACCCTGCCCGTTCTCCAGCCCTGAATGATGGGCGACGCCCCTAGTGGCCCAGGTGGTGGCGGGGCAGCAGGGTGAGTCCGGAGTTGGGGCTGTGGGGGCCCAATCCCTGGTGTTGCGGTGCCAGGTCCCTTGGGAGGGGCCCCTCGGGGGCCGACCCAGGGTTAGCGTTAGCCCCCAGGAGGCCAGCCGACCCGATCCGCCAGCTTGTGGTGAGCGGACGGGGGGTCGAGGTACGGGCGCTGCGAGCGGAAGCGTGGACCCAAGTTCCTTGGTGCGGGGGGCCTTCGAAGGTCGCCGGGGGCTCGGAGGGCCCTGCCCGTTCTCCCGCCCTTAATGTCCGGTGTTGCCCCTACCGACCCAGTTGGCAGAAGGGCGGCAGGGTGAATCCGGCGCTGGGGCTGGGAGGTACCCTATCCCCGGCGTTGTGGGTCCAGGCCACTTAGGAGGGGACCTTAGGGGGCCGACCTATGTTTAGGGTTAGCCCCCAGGTGGCTGACAGGCACTATCTGCCTCCTGTGCGGCAAGCAGAGGGCCTGGCCGAAGTGAGGGTGCTGGCGAACGGGAGCATGGGCCCAAGCGTTTTGGCTCTGGGGGCCTTCAAAAGTCACCGATAGCTCGGAGGGCCCTACATGTCCTCCCGCACTGAATGACCAGCGGCGCCCCTACCGGCCCGGTTGGCGGTGGGGCAGCAGGGTGAATCCGGCGCTGGGGCTCAGGGATCCCCAACCCCCAGCGTTGTGGTGCTAGGCCCCTGGGGAGGGGCCCCTAAGGGGCCGACCTAGGGTTACGGTTAGCCCCAAGGAGGCCGGCAGGCCGATCTGCTGGCTGTGCAGAGCGGAGGGGCGAACCGAGGTGAGGGCTCTGGCGAGCGGGTGCGTGAGCCCAAGCGTTTTGGCGAGGGGGTCTTTGAAGTTCGCCGGGGGCTCGAGGGCCCTGCCCATTCTCCCGCCCTCAATGACCTGCGGCGCCCCTAGCTGCCCGGATGTCGGAAGGGTGGCAGGGTGAGTCCAGCGCTGGGGCTTGGGGGTCCCCCATCCCCAGCTTGCGGCACCAGGCCCCTTGGGTGGGGGCCCTCGGGGACAGACCTAGGGATAGGGTTAGCCCCCAGTAGGCCAGCAGGCCCGATCCACCCGCTGTGTGGTGAGCGAGGGGAGGGCTGAGGTGAGGGCGCTGGCGAGCAAGAGCTTGGGCCCAAGTGTTTTTTCGCGGAGGGGTTCGAAGGTCGCTGGGGCCTTGGAAGGCGCTGCCCGTTTTCCTGCCCTTAATGAACGACGGCGCCCCTAGTCGCCAGGGTGGTGGCAGGGGGGCAGGTTAAGTCCAGCGCTGGGGATCGGGGGTCCCCCATCCCCGGCGTTGCGGCGCCAGGGCCCTTGGGAGGGGTCCGTCGATGGCCGACCTAGGCTTAGGGAGATTCCCCAGGAGGACGGCAGGCCCGATCCGCCAGCTCTGCGGCAAGCGGAGGGGCAAGCTGAGGTGAGGGCGCTGGGGAGCGGGAGCATGGGCCCAAGCGTTTTGGCGCAGGGGGCCTTCGATGGTCGCCATGAGCTCTGATGGCCCTGCCCGTTCCCCCGCCCTTAATGACCGGCGGCACCCTAGCGGCCAGGGTGGCAGTGGGGAGGCAGTGTGAGTCTGGAGCTGGGGCTCAGGATTCCCCAAGCCCCGGTGTGGCGGTGCCAGGCCCCTTGGTGGGGCCCCTCGGGGGCCGAAGTAGGGTTTGGGGTTATCTCCCAGGAGTCCGGCAGGCCCGATCTGCCCACTGTGCGATGGGCGGAGGTGCGGGTCGAGTTGAGGGCGATGGCGAGCGGGAGCGTGGGCCCCAGTGTTTTGGTGCCCTGAGCCTTCGAATGTTGCCATGGCTCGGAGGGCCCTGCCCGTTCTCCCGCCCTGAATGACCGGCGGCGCCCCTAGGGGCCAGTAGGGGAGGGGCGGTAGAGTGAGTCTGGCACTGTGGCTCAGGGGTCCCCAATCCCCGACGTTGTGGCACCAGGCCTTTGGAAGGGGCCCCTCGGGGTCCGAACTAGGGTTAGGGTTAGCCCCCAGGAAGCAGGCTGGCCTGATCCGCTAGATGTTCGGTGAGCGGAAGGGCGACCTGAGAAGAGGGCGCTGGCGAACGGGAGCGTGGGCCCAAATGTTTTGGTGCGGGAGGCCTTCTAAGGTCAGCGGGGGCTCAGAGGGCCCTGCCCTTTCTTCCACCCTGAAATTCCGGCAACGCCCCTAGCGGCCTGGGTGGTGGTGGGGCGGCAGGGTGAGTCCGGCGCTGGGCCTGGGGTTCCCCAATCCCCGGCATTGCGATGCCAGTCCCATTAGGAGGGGCCCCATGGGGACAGACCTAGGGTTAGGGTTACACCCAGAAGCCCGGCAGGCGGGATCTGCCAGCTGTGTGGCGAGAGGAGGGGTGGGTCGAAGTGAGTGCGCTGACAAACAGGAGCATGAGCCCAAGCGTTTTGGCGCGGGGGGCCTTCAAAGGTCGCTGGGGGCTCGGAGGGGCCTGCCAGTTCTGCCGCCCTGAATGACCGAGGGTGCCCCTAGCAGCCCGGGTGATGGCGCGGGGGCAAGGTGAGTTCGCAGCCGGGGCTCGGGTTCCCCGATCCCTGGCGTTGCGGCGCCAGTCCCCTTGGGAGGGGCCCCTCTGGGGCCCAGCTTGGGTTAAGGTTAGCCCCCAGGAGGGTGGCAGGCGCGATCCGCCAGCTCTGCGGCTATTGGAGTGGTGTGCTGAGGTGAGGTCGCTGGCGACCAGGAGCGTCGGCCCAAGCGTTTTGGCGCGGATGGCCTTCGTAGTCGCCAGAGGCTCGGAGGGCGCTGCCCGTTCTCCCGCCCTGAATGACCGGCGGTGCCCGTAGCGGCCCGGTTGGCGACGGGACGGCAAGGTGAGTCCAGCACTGGGGGGGGTCCCCAATCCCCGGCGTGGCTGCACCGGACACTTGGAAGTGGTCCCTCGGGGGCCGACCTAGGGTAGGGTTAGCCCAAAGGAGGCCGGCAGGCCCGATCCTCCAGCTGTGCGGCGAGCAGAGGGGCAGGTTGAGATGAGCGATTTGTCGAGTGGGAACATGGGCCCAAAGTTTCGGCGTGAGGGGCCTTCGAATTTTGCCAGGGA